>NC_060167.1:20180426-20410061 GCF_021292245.1 Micropterus dolomieu
TGTTTCTTAACACATTCACCATGCTTTTCCTGTTACCTATCAAGACAGGGATGGAGAAGACTACCAGCACACTGGGCCCCAGCTTGTCCTGGGAAGAGTCATGAGTGCTATTTTCCTTGTAGCCTGGACCCAGCACATATCAGACAGAGCTTACTGGGCTTTTTCGCCATTGCGGAGCGGGAAGGCGGGTTGTGCGCTGTATTTGTGACACATGTGTCAAACCTGGAGGACTTAGAACCAGTGGTGGAGGTGGACGGTGAGGGGCGGTTTAGGGTAGAGAAAATGGGAGTAGAGCGAGGAAAGCTGCGGGGAGTAAATTTGGTCCTAGCTCTAACCAGGTCTTCCATGTGATCAGTGAAGTCCAACAGGGGAGAGAGGGGAGAAAGTGTGTCTGAAGGTGGGGATTGGGGGGGTAGAGATGTTGAATCCTCACTGTTGGTTTTCAGTGAGAGAGGTGGAGACTCTTCCTCTTGACTCAGATGTCTCCCGTGATCAGAGCTCTCTTCCAGTGGGGGCTGAGGTGGCTCTCCTTCAAGGTTTCTGGTGTGTTGTGTTAGGTCTTCTTCTTGTTTTGATTCCTCTTGTCTCTGAACAGATGAGTGACGCAGAAAGTAAAACAGGTTGGAGCTAAACAATTTTACTCCTGACTTGTTAAGGCGAAGTCCATCTGCCTTAAAAAGATGTCTGCGGTCCCACAGAAAGTAAAAGTTTTCGATGAAATGCATTGAATGGACAGTACAGGCCGTTGAGAGCCGCGTGTTCAATGCCATCAATCTGCTGAATCTCTCAGCTCCTCTTCGGATTGGCGGTATAGGGCCACTGATAAACACCTCAGCATTCAAAGAGCTGACCGCGTTCAACAGATTATTAAAGTCCTCTTTCAACACTTGCTTCATAACATCATTGGCAGTATGATGTTTTTCACAGTAGGATGTTCAGCCACGATATGTAGGATTCTTTCTGCCAGGTCAGACACCGTATCCTTCGGAAAACAGAGTATTTTGGTGTTCTTACTGCACATGCTTCTTACATCGTTTACAGCAGTGTCACCCACAATCAGAGTTTGAGGCCCAGTCGTTGGCTTTCCCTGCAGCCTTTTACTTTCTGATTTACTCTCAGTCCTTACCCTTCTGTGTGAGGATGGGATGTTATCCAGGTCATCAGATGGAGATCCAGGGTCCTGCAATAGTGGTGAAAATCTGTTCTGCTGTTGCACACTCGGTTGTTGGGGAGGTTTGTTGCTAACTCTCCCTTTTGCAGCTGTCCACGGCTGTGTCCTACCAAGAACAGGGGTTGAAGAGGCGCTCTGCCTGGATGATAATGCAGGCCAGCCAGTCGCATCACAAATCTCAGGGCGCTGGGTTCTGCCTGTTACTTGTCCTCCCATTTCCCCAGGAAATGATTTACTCTTAGGTTTTGCACCAAGAGCATTCCAGGGAGGACTCCCACTTTCAGATTTATTACCCAGTACACAGGCCTCCTGCTTCTTGGTAGTCTTACTGGTGCTAATTAGCCGTGTGTTAGCATGCTCTTGTCCACTGTTTTGGGTCCACGGTAAAGTGGTGTCATTCCCACATAGTCCATTCACTTCTAACAGTAAACAGTTTTATAAACTTACAAGGTGTTTGTTAATCAATCATTCAACTTAAATCTCATCACTGCTAACTCTTAATCATGCTTTCTCATTCAACTTAAACCTCCTCATTAATTAATATTTTTTTATGTTCTCCTTCAGCCTCATTTTTGATGCGGGAAGAGGGAAATGGAGTCAGAGGAGAGCGAGGAGAGTGCAGCAGGAAAGAAAGAAGACACAAGACGATTTGTGAATAGGAAAAGGAAGAAGGATAGTGTTTCAAGTGATGCCAGCCAGGCAAGAAGATCTGATGAGATGTATCGAAGTGGGTATGATAGTAGTGACAAGAACGGATGGGATCTTCAAGGACTCACGCAAGGTTGGAAAGTTTGTTGGAGAAAAACTCGGAGATGTTCGATGTTCTGTTGTCAGGAGTATGGACATGTGGCAGCAATATGTAGAGGAGTTGGAAGAAAAAAGCATCAGCTAAATGAATAAATGTAAATGTAATGTGGGAAGAACAACTGTGAAAGTGAGGAGTGTGAAGAGGAACAGGAACAAACAAAGTGCATTCACTGTGCGGGAAATCACCATTGTGGGGTCAGCACAATGTCTGCAAAGAAAATAAAACAAATAAAAGTGAATAAAATCAGAAAAGAAGAAGAGTGTCTGTCATACGCTGAAGCTACCAAGAGACTGGAAAGGAAGGCTGAACCAGCAGCAGGGCAAAAGGAACAGGAGCCAAAAAGGAATGGAGATGAGCAGAATATGATAAGCATGGACAAGAAGCTATTTCACAACAACTCAATCTGAGTCATAGAATGGACAATGCATTGGAGTACTTTGGGCGGGCACTGTAAATTTATTGCACTGGGAAAACTAAATCATCCAGTAGGTGGCGGTAATGCAACATTTTGGATGCCAACCTCCATAAATCCACAAAAGAAGAAGAAGGGCCCAATTTAAGTGCAACACACAACAAAAAACAATGCTGATCTGCTGTTTGCTATCGTCAAAAATATATTATATAGGACGATATCGTACCGAATACATTGACAATATCGTACCAAAAATTTCCAACATTTAGCCGTATTTAGCGCTTGGCGGGTGTTAATTTCCACTCCTGCCTGTGAGGGTGGACCAAAGACTGTAGACCAAGGGTGTGCAGATACTTCAAACAAAGACAAAAGGATATCTTACCAGGAACAAACATTAAGTGCACAGTGCGCATCAGTTTCCATCCCTCTGCCTTCAGTCTTCTGACTGCCTGGATGTACCTACAAAGAACAGAAGAGGACACGACAGAGTTAGGACAGAAATAAGAAATGGAGTCTGAACTGACAGTATGCAGGTTGAGTGAGCGCGTGTTAAAACAGGTGTTTCACACAACATAATTTAAAGTAAAGATTACAACAATACTGGAGCAGAAATCCTGTCTAATATGTTATCAAGGCAGTTTATACCCACTGTATAGTTACACATTTCATGTCCTGTGATCCCCGGGCATAAATGTTGCCCTCTGCATCTTTGAAAGCACTGAAAGCATCGTATTTCCAATGTTCCTGGAGAAGAGATTGATATCAAATCTATTTTTTATCTCTATTACAGATATGAACTGGATTTTAACGCTGTAAACAGAGACAGATGCCGTACCTGGTAAACGGGTACAACATCTGTGTGGGAATTCAATAAGATGGACTTCAAGGTCGGGTCGGTCCCTGCCCATGTCATGATCGACACAACTCTGCCTGGACAAACCTAAAGGCAGTGAGCGAATGACAGATAAGGCCCACTGCCTCATTTCAAGGGAAGTATTTATTTCTGTACTCTATTTACAGCATGTACATAAATGTTTTCTACATGAATTAAATTATTAACACACACCTCAATCTTTTTCATGGGTAGCCCAAGCTCGTCCGCAATTCTGTCCAGGAACCGAAGAGCAGCATCTGTACGTGAACAAACAGATAGCAGAACAGTCTGTTTATAGACTAACAATTTTGTGTAAAACACTAGGCAATAATTCCTGCTGCTGCTGGTCTTATGTGACCAACAGCACTGCCACAATGTCACAGAAAACCAAGAACAAAAAGCAGGCTTTCTCTTATCGCCTATCCAGCTCTCACTACTAGGGGATCCCACAAGCTCTAAGGCCAACTGGGAGATACACAGTCCCTCCAAGGTCTGCTGTTAGTACTGCCGCCAGACAAAAGAGGCTTCAGCTTTCTTTTCAGTATATGAGCTTCATACATTACTGGAAGAACTTAATGTCTAACAGACCCAGATAAGAAGCGGACTTTGATAAATCACGGCACATAAGATGATACAGATGATACAGGCATTTCACACTGGAGTTTTTTTATAAGTTAAATTACACCAACATAAAAAAATACTGTGTTGTTGGAACTGGAAAGGGACATGGCATGCATGTTGGGCAAATGGCCTCATCAAGTTTCATATTCCAGCAACTGTTTTGACTCTGACCCCAAAAAACTGAGCTCGACCCACAAAGATTAATGCCAAACATCCATCTGTGACATTTCTAAAGGGCATGGATTAATCTCAGTGTACTGTAATGAAGATGGCTCACCGTAGTCAGGGTCAGGGTGGACAGTTTTGAGACGGAGGTACTCTCTGAACAGACTCACAGAGGGGTCTTCTCCCTCAGGCCAGCTCTTTCCGCCTCCAACACCTGGACCATCTTTGTCAGGCAGCATGCTGTGATTTATTTACTCCTCTGAGGACAAGCATAGAGAATAACATTATAAACATAACGACACATCACAATCAAGCAAAATAACCAACATGCCAGGATCCTGTGACAAATGCCCAACGAAGGTTCACAATAAGGGAACCACGTAACGTTACTTAAACAATCGCTAGCTACAGTTATAGCTCGTTTGGTGCCAGGCCAGCAGCCTGAACATCAACGTTAGCTGTAGTTAAAGTTACCTGCTGAAAGCTCTGCTGCTGAAGGACCAGTCTGATGCTTAAGCAAGCTAGACTTGTAGTTACTTATTAATGTCTCCTCGGTTAGCTAGTGGTGTAACGCGAGTCGCTGAATGGGACACTGTGTTTGTCAAGTCAAACACTATCTGAATTTTGTTGCGCCTCAATTAGCGTTATTATGGTATGGATGGTCGAAGGTCCTGAAAGATACATACGCGGTTTCTTTCATGTTCTTCCTTGATTCATGAACATAAATAAACACTACTATAATAACAGTATTATTATTAATTTGGAGAAACACTGCTGGGAAATGCTGTCCCACACCAATACCAACACAGATACATTTCTCTGAACTTTGACCTTTCACAAAACTAATTCCACAATAGGTTAGTTCACCATTGTAATGGCAACTGCTTCACTGCTTTACCTACCTGAAGAAATCCCACTTCAAAATCTGACTATAACCATACATACCATATACATGTACAATATCAAGTCCTTTCACTGTACAGTTTAGGAGACAAGTATTAGGAAACTCACCTCTTGGCACAATTTGTAGGAATGTTCTTTTTTTTGTAGAAAAAAGAATAAATGTTCTTTTTAAACAAAAAAGAACATTTGTATTTAAGTGTAGGTAATGGTGCGAGTTATTGAATCACACATAATAGTTTAATTAAATGTTCTGAGGGAGGAGATAACACTCAGAACTCTGCCCTTTGCAACCCATTTCTGTCTGGCCTTATCATAGTTCAAATGAATGCCCCTGATTGTAGGCTATAAAGATAATCAATAAATGTTTTGCAGTGTAAGGGTAATAACTTTTCAATTATTCAAAATGTTGAAATAACATGTTTGCTAACGATAATGGCTAATTTAATGAGCTGATGTATTAAGATATATTTATTTAAATTTTCTCTCTGTTGGTGCAGTGAAATGATTCCAAATCTGTGTCAGTGATAGTAGAAGACATGAGGAAGCAGATGCCAAGACAGCGGAGAACTAACCTATTGAGTAATTACTTTGGTTAACGGTTACAATATAAATGTAAGTGTGTTTGTGTACATTTTGGTGTTGAAGGGGATTTTAAGGTGGGATTTCTCCAAGTTGGTGCAGTGAAACAATACCAAATTTGTACCAGTTATAACTGTATCATATATATTGACAATGTTGAACTATACTTTTTAAGTAGTTAGTTTAGTGAAAGGTCAAAGTTTGGTGTTGGAGGGCATTTCCAATCAGGATTTCTCCAAATTGATGCAGTAATACTACTAATAATAATAATAATAAATATTGTTATTATATTCATTATATTCGTGTTGTTTATAAAACAACTAAGATCACGAAAGAAAACGCGTATGTGTCTTTCAGAACCTTTGCCTTGCTCAAGGACCATAATAACACGAAAATAGGCGCAAACGAAATTCAGACATCGACTGGTTTCACCACCGTTTAGCAACCGGTGTTGCCTGCTTGCGAGAATTGCATGCACCTCGTTATAACGGTCATTTTTGCTGAGAAAAGAGGTGGATGCAAATCTCGGCAGGTAGCCTCTTTAGGTCCTTTTCAGACACTTTGCTGTGCTCATTGATCAAACGGCATTATCACCACATATATTTACTAAATGTCAAGGAATGGTACTTCTGCTAAGTGTATTGAAATATTAAAGACTGTAAACGTTCATAAAATATATACTTCTAATCATTTAACACCATTGATGGACCCCACAAAGAATATCATAGCGTTTAAAAGCAGTATTTGGAGGTGCATGCAATTCTCGGCAGGCAGGCAAAACTCGGCATAACACCTGCACCGATATTCTGCAGCTCACGTCAGAGCAGCATTTAACTGCAGGATAAGCTATACGTCTGTGTCTTGACCTATGGTGTTGACCTATAGTTAAAGGTCGGGTATGCGCTTCTGGATAAATCCAGTACCATGAAAACCACCACGATACAGAGGGAACAACAACAACAACACATCAAGTAAAATCAGTGGTGACAGCGATTTACTCCCAACTCTGCTGCTACGACCACAACAGCATCATATCTTGGCAAACTACAAAGTACAAACTAGATGTCGTCGGGCAGGTAATTAAGTATTAAACTAAAAAATAAAACTGTTAACACATTTTCTTTGCCCTCATCGGTTTGTGTCCTGTTTTCACATGTGTTACGCGACATTGCAAATGAGGGCAACCAACCTCTGTGGTTCTTTAAATAAAAGTTTGAATGAATTAATATAACGTTACCTGTTTTTTATAGTCTATGGTTAGCTGACAAACAAATCACGGCTGGATGATTAAATGTTGAGTCGGAGCTGTTTGTTCCCCCTTCACAGAGACGGAGCTGTGTACAAACGCCGGGTTGTGTTTTCTGCGCAGAGAGGACAGCGAGGAAATGCTCGTTGAATTTCACAAAAAGACGTGTAACCCACTTTTAAATACACTAGCTAAGAGTGGTGGTAGTAAGCAAGGATTACAGGACAGCGAAACAACGATATATGTATTTAATTATTGTTTTTTTTTAGCTAGATATCCCCCTCTATACTCACCGTGCGCAGTCAACTCAGCTCGTCATGTACGCAGTTTCCCTGGTTCAGCTGGTAGGGCTGTTCCTGCCTTTCAACATAAAAGACCTGCCACAGGAATGAAATTCTACCTTTCAACTGAACGTTTGTTTCAAACTGTTTTGAGACATTAACATAAAAATATGTTATTTCAAAACAGATATGCACGAGTTCGGGCCTTGACCAAGAAAACAGTCACAACTATATTGACTATATTTGTAAAAACTATATGTAATACACACGTTTTAACTGCTGTTACCAAAAAAGTAATGAGGTGAAACTTAATTCTTACAACAGTCGACATCAGTAGTTTTTTGCGCTTAATTTATACTATTTCATTATGTAACAGTGTACAGTACCAAGGGTGAAGAAAGTATTCACATCCTTAAAAGTAGCAATACTAGATTAAAATACAGGCATGCAAAAGTAAGGAAAGTTAACAATACACTTTGGGCAAGCAAGAACCAGATTAGTTCTTTAGTGGTATGTACAAGGTCATAACCCTGTTAACATTATCCAGTTTGACTCGGAAAATTTGAATTGTAATATAATTCAAATGTGTTCATATAGCCTAACAATATCATTATCCATTAAAAATGGCTTTTGATGCTATTGTATAATGCTGCAATATCCATCTCAAACTGCAAAACAACTTATATCTGGCACAAATTGAAGGTTAATTTGTCTGTATATAATAAGGTCAGCTGGAAGTGTAATTTTAGCATGTTGGGTCCTTGGAAGAGGGACAGCATGCTGATATATCGGCCGAGACAGGTGAATGGTTGTTGTCTTGCTTCTGCAAGTGTGAAACTGGTTAGAGCCGCAACTCTGCAGACACACACACACAATGACAGGCACAGTGCTTCAGTGAACATATATGTTCTGAAAGGCAGCAGTATAATAACCTCAAAACAGCACATTATATAAATACATCAAACAACCTTAAGTTCCCAAAAACAACTGAAACATACAAAACACTAAATTTTTGTTTTTATTTTAAGCTCTGCATATATCTTAATTTAACATTTGCACGATTGTCCAAACTTATTGCAAATATATTACATATAACTTTATCATCATTATATTAACAAATGTGAACATTTTTTGTCATTTAATATGGTCCATATTATTTTATACATTTTTTAAATTACATTGTATCAGTTCTGTTTGCCTTTGTGGAGAACAGCATATGTTTTCTTGGAAGCTACCAGAACTGTTTGTCGAGTGTGAAGCGAAGAGAAGCTTTTTAAACACAGGCACCTGCTACATCTGCATGTTTACAGTAACCTACATGTCACCTACAAAAATGGTAACAGTGAAGCGAACATATTCCATGTTTTAACATGCAAAGAGTCACATGAAACAAAACTCACCACTAAGTCTGATGGAGTTTTTTTTCCTGACAAGCTGAGCTGAACTACTCTGGTATGTTTGGGTGACACTATGGAAAACTGAAAAAATAACTATAACTTTTTTTTATTTTGGGAACTGAAATACTGTAGTGTTAATGGTCACATTGATAACAGATTTTACATGCCATATTCCATGTATTAAAACCTACTCCCATGTCAATGTTCCTTGCTTCAGGTGTTGACAAGATGAGAATAATGCGGATCTTACTATTTTTTAGCGAAACTGTCACCGCACTAAACCACCCTCTTCCTCCGCTACATATCTCACTTTAATTTGCCAAGGAAGTCAATCAATCCTTGGTGAAATTCTCTGGGTTTGTCCATGTAGCAGGCATGGCGAGCTCCCTCCAACTTTAGCACAACGTGATGTGGAAGTTGTATGAGGTTCTTGTGGGACTGAGCACCCAGATTTGTGTCCAGGGCTCCGAACACAATCAGAGTAGGAGTCTGAAAAGCACACAGGAGTGAGATGTCAAAGTGAGAGACTATACAACGTTTTCACAAATCCACAGACCACGGCTTTACAGCTTTGTAAAAATACACACATTCATGGCTAAGTTGTTGCTGGACAATCCACCATGTACGGCAAACTTTCAAATAATACTGCAATCAGTGTGTAAGTTTTAGTGGGTTACGAATTACAACCAGTGGCTCACGGAGCATCCACGTGCTCCTCGGATGGTCCCATTTCCCGAGTTGTAAAGTCGTTCTTCCGACTTCAGTGTGTGTTCATGTGCTCTTAAGTCGGAATGTGGAATTAACATGGACGCTACTACAAAGATGTGTCGGATTAGCATTATCAGAGCGTATAAACACGCAGACATCTAGTTCACTCTACATGGACAACTAATTACGTTTCTAAAACAGTAATATTATTACAGTTACTAATCCAAGTAACGCTGCGTTACTGCACCATCCTTGACGTGAATGCGCGACTGTGCGGCAGGTCAGCAGCACCGGGCTTTGTTGTTCATTTGCGCTGATAGCCAAAAACTAAAGGAAGAAAGGAGAACGAGGGAGAGAGGTGTTCGATCCACAGCTGTAAGTAGCTACTGCCATTATTGTGTCAGAGTCTAAGATGCAACGAACATTGTCTTCCGTTGCATCTGCTAAAGCAACACTGCAACGTGAAACTTACAGTAAGAAACTCCAGCAGCTACTGTCACTGATGCTTGGACTCGTCGGGAGAGAGTGGCGTTATCGTAATGTTTTGTAAAAATACTGAATACTGCTCTTATAAATAGGCTACATGTGCAGAAAAACAGTAGTTCAAAAGTCGGGATTTACTTGCTTTATTTTTTATTTCAGGCGCTGGTGTTAAGAAACGTTAGGTCTGGGCTTTTGTTGTTTGTTTTGTTTTGTAAAAAACACACTCCTTGCTGCTGTTATGAATATGATGTTAGTTAAAAAGTCAGGAGAGGCTGCTTTGTTTGGGGTTGAAGGGGGGTGGTAGTGAAAGCAGTGTTTCCCATAATTATCAACGCCGCCACCCTAGGCTATTGATTTTTTAAAATTTTAATTAGGCGTATTTAAAATTTTTACAACCTGTCCAAAGTTAGAATATAACTGGGTTGTCTCATATTTGCACAATCTTTCCCGCTCTCACCTCAATAGTTTGGTACTGCTGTGGAGTGTAACTTCGGGTGCCGACTGGTGCAATGGGAATGAAACCATGTAGCTGAGCACTGTTCTTCATGAGGAAGGGGATGGAGTAATGTCCACTCATGGAGGGGCTCAAAAGCACAGCTGCCCTGACACCCAAAGACTCCATGAACCTTGAAAGGAGGTCCACCCGATTCTGGTCGGTCTTCAGAGCGTCTGAGTCTGGCGATTTTCCATACCCTACAAGAAGAAGAAATTGTGAAAAGGTAAGACATTATTATTATTATTATTGTTATTTTTAAATAAATGTAACTACAAACTGTTCAGAACTGTGTTCTTTGAAATGTGTACACAGTAGATTTTGAATGTATTCAGACCGGTTCACTTTTTATTTATATTCTTGTGTTGCATACTTCAGAAAAAAAAAATAAAAAATCACACCAAGATGGGAGTTTTGAGTTCTTCTTAAGCTACTCTGCTCTCTACACTGAACCTGAATCCTTGAAATTAATTAGCATACCAGACAATACATACAGCGATGACAATTGTGTGTAAAAGTGATGTCATTATTATTTTCACTAACATTAGTGGTGGTTATGTGCCTACCTGGCAGGTCCATTGCTAAGGCCTGATATCCATTGGTCGCCAGCAGGGCCATCGTACCGAGTTCTTCCCAGGTTTTGGATGTGAAGGCCTGGCCATGAAGAAGAACCACTTGCAGCCTGCAAACAGAAATTGTTTTCTTCTCCGTTTCTCAGCGTTTAATAACTAGCACAGACCTGGCAAGGTGAGCATGTTATCAGCCCTGCCTGTGTATGTTAAGCATCTAAAACTTACCAACAGACGACCCACACAGCACATTACCTCCCAAAATGTTCACTTGTGTCAACTCACCTCGGCAATATCTGTCGCCCAGCTCCATCAACAGGCAACGCTTCTCTGAAGAACAGTGGAGGGTCCCCTGGGAGCTGTCCAGTGCGAATAGAGACGTTGATGGTCGGAAGAGGAGGTGGCGGTGTGGCCATCAGTCCCATTCTTTGAGCTTCAAGAGACGGCTCCATGCTGCCCTGGCGAATGGATGGCAGCAGCAGGTACAGCAGTAACGTGGCCAACAACACCAGGCCCAGAACAACAAGACGATTACGCAAGAAATTCATTTCGTCAAGATGAACGATCTAGGAAAAGTAGTAGACAGTACATTTTCTGAGAGCCCATCATTTCGATATTATTCATTTAATATTTCTATTTGCTTAATAATGTTTATGGATGTTGACATCATGATCCACCCATCCATTGTGGTTTACTGTATGCTTTTGTCAGTGTTCATTTTCTAAAAGTGTACGAGCAGTTTTTAAAACCACCCTCTTAGGTTTAATCATCCCCATTGACATATTCATCAACTATATGGCGGAGATAGCATGAACAGGAAAACAATCTTTCTCTAGACTGATGTCTCCAGATGTCAGCAATTATCTTGAACATTCACACAAAGCCACTGTAAAAGAAACCTTCTGTTCTTTTGACATTACTGAAGTGTAGTTCTACCTTCATGAGGTGAACATGAATAGTTTTAAATTCTGCATCTTAGAAAGAAAAAGATTTGCTCAAAAGTGAAGGTTTCAGTGGACAGCTTAGGCCTTGGCAAAGAAGGTGAACACTGCAAATTGCCAACCACAATCCAATCAGCATTAAGCGCACAATGAACACTGCTGGAGGTGCAACCAGAAAACTGTACCTGTGGCTGTTGATGTCAACCAGGTAAGGATGGTTTGACAGTTTAGGACCGAATGTGGTTGTGCAGGGATACAGGTTGAAACTAAAAACACCCAAAGCGACGTGAAAGCTAAATGAAAGTTAACCATCCAGGATTGAGAAGAACACAGCTGTAGTAAGCGGGCCTGTGTAATTTAGATAAAATATACAAAAAAGCTAAGATTAGCTCGATGTGACGCTCTTCTACTAACGTTAGCTACATCTCTGTATCAATGGGACGCTGTAGGAGACGAGATGTGATAATGATGCAGAGAACATACCAACACAGAGCAGATAATTGTTAAGACACGTTCACTGACAGAAGGACGAGGCTTCCTGCTTTATCGTCATGTCTTCTGCATTGCTGATTGCCAGTGAAATGTTGCTGGAAGGCTTCGGGGTCGATGCTGGTGGTCGGTTTAGCTAACGTTAGCAAACTGAGAGGCGCTAGCTACACATGTTTTTACTGACAATAAACTACATTTACAGTCACCCTTCCTCGGACAGAAAATTTCCCATCAACCAAAAGTAAAGACTGAAACAACCACCCGAGCAAGTCCACAACTGCAAAAATATATTTGATCTACGGCGGTCTAAACGGGTCTAAACTGTCTGTTCCTCATCGGAGCACATTGCGAGCTGCACAAAACAAAAATAAGCATCAATAAGTCATTTCCTGCTGAAGCGGTCAGAAAATTCACACATTTGTCAAAGATACATAGTTTATTTTAAATTAACGCACGTGTTTTCCAGATAACATGTCGTGGTGTTGCATACTTAGTAACAACAACAAATAATGTGTATATATATAGATCTCTCTCTCTCTCTCTCTCTCTCTCTCTCTCTCTCTCTCTCTCTCTCTCTCTATATATATATATATATATATATATATATATATATATATATATATATATATATATATATATATATATATATAAATAAATGACTCTAAACCATTTTGAACTTTCCCCAAAGAAAGGAACAGAAATTAGTTGATTTAAAGGAAGTGTTTGTGCTATTCGGTGCAGGAAAGGATGTGATGTCTTTTACATTGTCCATCTGCTTTTGATCTTTGGGAAATACAACAAAATTCCATAAACCAAACTTCAATGTATTTAATGTCACTTGTAGTTTATACCTGGATACCCCGAAACACTGTCTCAAGTTGAACCCCTGAGGTTTATGACAGTACTTAATTTTTACAGTTGTCTCTCTTTCAAGGTACAAGGTAGATTTATTTAATATTTTACAACACAGGGTTGTATAATGAGATCTTTTGATATCAATATGTAATACCTCATAGGCTGTCTTTTCCTGTAACTTTGTTGTAAAATGCAAACATCAGTCTGAGTCATCAGTATTTGATACAGATACAGCACAGCTAAATATTATTGCAGAAACACTAAACATGTGTTGTTAAATAGATGGAACAACAATGTTCAAAGAGTCCAGCAGTGGGTGTATAAGCTGATGATGCCCATTTAAAAGCAGAATCTTTTTAAGACAAAAAAACACTCCCAGTAGGCAACAGTCTACAGAAAATTACTGTTTTAATATTAAAATGCATTGATTCAAAAGGAGAATATGAAATGTTAAATACATAAAAATCCTGTGCAACCCTTTCATTTAATTTTCTCAGGCTTTCAGATGACACAATCAAAACACTTTGGTAAAGTAAGGCTTTTAAATTAAAGGTAATTTCCTTATTAAAGCTGAAACAACTGCCTCTAAAATGGAGGGATGGAGTGGTAAAAAAAAGTAAAAACAACAAAAGCCAAACAACTGTATGCAAGTTGCAAGAAGATGTCATGTCCAAATAAAAACACACACATTCACAATAGAAAAACAATAGTACCTTTTACCTTCAACATACAGATTTCTGGACTACTACTGAAATGGTCCAAAAATCCTTGCTCCTACTCTCTCTAACCTCTTCAAAGATAATGACAAACCAAATAAATGGTTAGACCATTTTTAAAATGCTACTGAGTTAAAGGCCAAGGAAGGTACAACAATCCCAACAATCATTTCTTTTCAGACAAGATTCACAGTGAACACATCTCGATCATGACATTATATGGAAAAACACCATAACATACTGTAATGTACTGAGTGTATGCCTTACAGGTATCTGTGTCCAGCAAAAGGATATAAGTTCACCTAATGTACATGGACTAAAGACAGATTCACCTCAACAGAAAATTAGATGTTAGTTAAAGTGCAGCATTTTGAAATTTTGCAGCATACATAAAATGTTCTATTGCAATACTATTAGTGTGAGTCACCGTTTATCAGTTGGTCAAAAAACAAACAAAAACATACACATTTTAGGTAGCTAAATACTTTTTGGAGCCATACAGAAGTTACTCTATACATATGAAACTGCTCAGCTAGCTTCAGTTTAGCAAATATATTTACTTTAAGATTTAGGTACAGTAGTCGCTATTATTATAGTGCCACTCGCAGGAACCCCGACAGAAGCTGCAGTGCAAGCAAGTCAAACTACACACAAAAAAAATCATCATCAATCATCATCAATTTATAGCTCAATCAATACTGGATTTCTGAGGCTGATTAGATATTTGAAAGTTTAAAACATCTGATAACAGCACATCGGCCAACTTTTTTTGAACATAATCACAAAAATTTTCTATAGGGTCCCTTATTTTGGTTACCAAATTACTGTGACAAAGACAATTTATAATGGAAAATAAACATATTTTGGGCATTTCTGTAATACAGTTTCTTGTTACTTATCAGTTGTCTGCAACGCCAATCCCAATATATCTGGGAAAAGCTTAAATCGGCAATGATCGTTTGGATTTATACTGCTAGTATCTGATAATCCTCCCCTCTGTTCTCAAGAAATGAACACATATTTATATAACTTGGTGGCTGAAATGTAACTTTGACATGAAGACCATAACTAGTTTTCACAGTAAAATCCATGTAGATCAAAATACACTATTTGCAGACAAATAATCACATTAATATTTTTAGAGCTCTTGTCCACGCTTTCCTTTTCTATACATTTTCCTTGTTAATTAAAGGCATTTGTAGTTAATATTAGTATAAGGTATAAAGCACTGTGCCCAGCAGAGGAAAACCTCAATAATCACAACTTGTAAACAAAGGCAACCATAAAGCAAGAGCACTTTGTAGCGCAGTTAAGGCACAATTTTCAACTGAAACAGGCAGGTCCAGTCGTGTTGTTTCTATAAGCCAAAGATAACCAAAGCGATGTGAGACTCCATTTGTCCTCATTTATCACCTTCTGGTGTAGCTGGTGGAATCCAGCCGTCGTGTTATGTTGTTCGATTGTTTTCATAAGGCATTTTATCAGTTCCAAATTTACACTATAGTCCCATTGAATGTGGTGTGATAGTAGGAGTATATGGAGGTCAGGATCATTATGGAGCATGGCAGTTATGATTTTTGATTTCATAATTTGATATAAGTAAATGAGCAGTTGCCATATTGATGGAAGGACATCAGTTCCAGGAGGCGGACCTATGGTTGGCGTTACACAAATAATCTTGTCAGATGGCATCTGTGTGTGCTGGGGATAAAAGTCTCCTGTCATACTGGGAGACCTTTGAAAACACGACTGACTGTCTGCTGCTGTCAATGCATCTGTATCACTAGTGCACAGAAACTTACCACCTTGAAGTCGAACTGTCCTTTTCAGAGCCGGCAGAAGTAGTGAATACTTTGGGCTTCTCTGTTTCCTCAGTGTAGCAGAGTGAGGAGTCCCAGTGGGAGTAAAAGGCAAAGGGGCCAGGTCCCAAAGACAGAGGAGGCTTTATTCTGCCCTTTTTCTTTCTGAGCACAGGCTTCACCCCTGTACCCACTGTAGCACTGGCACTGGAAGTGTGTGTGGAAACGAGCCAGCTCAGCTTGGCCAGGCACGCCTGTAACCTTCAGCCGTCCGCCCTGACCGGTGATGCTGTGTGTTGAGGGGCTGAGATGCAGGTAAACGTCATTGTCTGGTATTTTGCGCAGACAGCGGCCGTGGGATTTACACAGCTCCTTACTGCACTGTTCTGCTGCTGTAGACACATTGAGCAGGTACTGGCCCAGCGGTCCCTGAAGATACTCATTTATGGCGGAGCAGCTGGCCTGCAAGCAACAAAAGAAAAGGTATATTAACCCCAAACCACTGAATACTAGGCTATTCAGCATCAAATGAGCAGAGTGCAATGCTTACACTGCTGCCTGTATAGGAGGTGTCCCCCCAGAAGATTACACCTGCAACTCCAAGTGCAACGCTCTCACCAATGGTAGAGACCAAATCCATCTGCAAAACATTTACACCAACAGTTTAGTCATGTTCCAAACAATGAGGGATTTTTAGTGCATTTGATTTCCACAAATGAATCAATACAAATTTATATTGTAACTAAGCTAATATATATTTAACAAACTATAATGTTAACCTGTATTTAATCTAAACTTCTCAATACAGCACACTTAGTCCAAGCTGAAACAATACTTAATGTTGCCGATTTTCCACATGCTACCCATAAAACTACACACTACACAGGCATTTTCTATTCATCAGCAACATGTGTTATCCTTGCAGCTCCATCCTCCCATCCAGTGGTTAAACATAATAACTGAACTCCTCCTAGATAACATAACAAATGTAGAAGTCTCCTGTACTTGATGAATTGTTGCTCTGGCCAACTAACCTCTGTTAGGGTGGTCATCTCATTGATGTAAGTAGGGCGGGTATAAACAAAAACAGGGCGTGCTAATCCATCCCCAACAGGTGCCAAGCGCATCGCCTCCTTCACCCTGTTTCGGACAAAGAGGCGCCCATAATTTGTGGAGCTCAGTACAGAGCCCATGTATATCGACGGGAAGAACGCCGTGCATTCCATCCACAGCCAGTTAAGTTGGTTATTGCGGGCCATCTCCACAGCAGGACAGCGGCCGTTGTAGTTCTTCAGGCCACTCCTGTAGTCATGGTTGTAACAATCTGGAAACAGGTAGAAGCCCCACAGCTGATTGGGCCTCAGATTCTTGGCAAGTTTCAAAGTCTCCAGCATGAATTTGCGAGCCGACAGCTCAAATTCCTGCTGTGCAACTTTCCTCACTTGTTCCGGGGTCCACGTAGGGTTCTTTCTGGCCACCATTTCACGGGATTTATTTCGATAGATATCTTTAATATCCCAATTTCGGATCCACAACGGGCGCCACTCCTCCCAGTCAAGAACAGCTAAACCTTTGGCCAGAGGTTCACGTAAATATTTTTGCAAACCTTCAGGCATCTTTTCATAGTGCTGACTGAGGCTGGCAAGCTGTGGAAGGCCTCCGTTCACTGCAGTGCCACCATGCTCATAATAGGGATACAACCCAAGGCGTTCTTTATAGAAAATGGTAAGGTTCTGCCGGACAAAGCCCTCATTGGGGGACGCCACAATGTCAAACTGGTCCAAAGATAAAGTTACACGATGTCGGGGAAAACAATCTTCTGTTGGGGCATTCCAGGCAAGAAGAACTGGCTTCTGGGAATATAATGGCCATCTTGTCTGCTTTATGTCTGCTGAACACACAACTGTCCATGATGTAAACAGAGTCAGAAGCAACCAGGGCAGCTGGCCAGCTGTGGTGAAGAGAGAGTGAAATACAGCCTCCATGGTCACTGCTCACCTACTCTCCTCTTCCTCTTGAAAAGAAATAAAAAGCAGTTTTGTTAGATTCAGCCAAAAATAAAAATAAAACCCCAAATAGTTCTAAATATCTCCACAGATGACCCAGGGAACTAAACACTTTTTCTATTGATGTCACAGATAGCACATCTAATATTTTATAGTTCCAGGTAAGTTAGTAAAAGCAACATGAACTCAAAAGCAGACTGAGTTTCAGAGAGCATCTAGAAAACGGGAATAAATGTCTATTGCAGATTATTGTAAAATGCTTATTACCAATATAACCAAGTAAGTTATGGAAATTAGAAGTCAACTTCCTCTTTGACTGAATCATTTTTCTTCGGGAACTCGGTAGCTTAAATAAGTTTGATGTTGGACACAACGAAATGTAACGTTAAAGCAAAAAGAAACGAACCAAGACATCTACTTTTAACATTTAACACTAAGTTAAATTAATAACTTCGCCAAATGAGCTCACAGTCCCATTGAAACGGACAAATGTGCTAAGTCAGCTAACGTGTTGTTTCTTATTCCTCCTGACCTGTTCCGATGAAGCTGCGGACTCGGGCTTATTCCACTCCTGTAACCTTCAGATAACTTGATTTTCCACCGCCCTGCCATGTGAAAAGTGTCAGTCATAGTCCGCTCAATCCATGTTGATGAATAAATGTAAGCCAGCTAAGGCTAACACAGTTATCTGTAGAGGGAGCGACGCTGACGAGTAAAGAGTCTGTGGGTAAAACCCAACGTTGAGCAACAACAGTTCAGTGAATTGAGTTCCAGAGCAGGGGGGGTGTGGATCTACGAAACACATAATGTGTCTTGTTTTGCCGTTTGGATTATTACAGTATGGGGTTTTACTGTAAAACAAGTATTATTTAACATTTAACTATGATTATAACCCCGTCTGGTATAAATCTGAGGGTGAAATGACGCCCCAATGCCGCTCACCCTCCCCCGGAATGAAGACCAAAGTAATCTGTTCTAGCTCTGCTCTGAATTGGCTGGAGAAGCGTGTTTCATAGATAAGGCCAAGTTACACACAAGCTACACACTATGTTAGTTGGCTGGGTTTTTTCCTCCTATGAAGCTTATTTTAGCAAGTTTTATTTAACTACAGTGTAACAAATACCACCTTAATTGTTACATACAAAAATGTATCAATGAGTGAATGAATGAATATATATATATATATATATATATAATGGTATTTTGCAAAAGCAGGGGGAACAAACTGGCTTTCAGAGACAGTCCTCACTTAAGCCATATTTTATATTGTATTTTCAGTGGACGTAAGCATATCATAAACCGAGTTAAACTGTAGATCATTTAGCCACCATTTATAAACTCTCCAAGCTCAGTGCAACTTTCTCAGAATAGGCATGATTTCAGCATTAAAAAGATGGCAATGGCAGGTCTTCTTGCATCTGTTCAGACGAACGTCACTTCGTCATCGTAAAAGCTGTCAGGCTATTCTTCCATAGCTACATGTTCAGCTTGAATAGAGCATGCACCGAATGGCAACACTTGGCCTCTGTGATGCAGCAAACATCAATATTCTTAAAAGATATAATAAAACGTCAAAATCTGTCATATAATGTCTCTTACCAGCAACCTTTTTCTCCCTAATCTCCGGATGAAAGTAGTCCAGTCAAGCTGATCATTATCATAGTCTTGAAACAAAAGAGTTCCTTCTGTGTTGAAATCCACCCCAGACTGGTGTTTAAATATCCGGCAAACTCCACCTCACATGAACACATATTTTTGCCTATACTTTGCCTTTTGAATAAGGGGAGTTTCAAAGAGTACCTTTCTTTGCCTGCTTCTCTGATGTCATCTAACTGAGCCAAATTCCAATCTGTACTGTGAATACATTATTCTGATGTCATTTACCGGACACACAAACAAGTTATATATGTTTACCAGTAGTAAGTTCAAATGAAGACATTGAAAGCTTATAACAGTATATAATATAATATTTACACATACCTGGCAATAAAAGCTGATTCTGATATAACAGTAAATAGATTATACCATTGTGACTCAACTTAAAGTATAAACCAATTCACAGGATTTATGCCAGACATGGCTTACAAATGAGCCTCAGGTGTTGGCTGGGACAGGTGTAAAGTTTGCTTGGGTAAACCACACACACAGGATATGCATTATATTCCTTTATGAAGATTTTGGCACTCCAAAACAAATTTCTGAGTATCAATGTGTTGAAACATCTGTTCATCATTATAGTTACATGCTTGTGAGCTGTGAGCATCATGGTGAGTAATGTCACAATAACAGTTTTACTGTGACAGTTATAGACACATCAACTGCTTTTATAAGATTTTTTTATTTTACGAGATTAGTATATGGTGGCAGGTTCTTACTGTACAGACTGTAAACTCAGGTGATTTCAAACAAATGGGGTGTTGAATTTTTGTTTTGAAACACTAGTCTCTTTCTTACATGTGTAAAGAAAGATCTTACACGATGGCCATTAAATTGTCTCTAAAAGTTATGACCACTGAGAGTAAAACGCGAAGGTCAACAAACACTATGAGAATCCTGTTGCCACCAAGTGACTTCACCATATAGGGACTTATTGTAGATGCCACTACTCAAGAGCTGGGACAGTGACCATGACTCATTGCTGACTGATAACCTTTTGTTGAACTAAAAAGGGTCATTGTAGTTAATGCATTACTACAAAAAGGCCTTTTGTAAGACAAAGTATCTATTTGCACTTATAGCAAAAAAAACACATTAAGGTGCTTTAATTGATAACATCTGTATTTTCACACAGTTTACCTCATTGCCCCATACCATTATTCCCCTTTTCAAATACACACTCAGACCACACAATAGATTTGTCTCCTGAAGACAGTTCATACTGTACATATAAAACAGCCTTTGTTGGTAGGCAAAGCCAGAGAGTTGTTGGTTTTGCAGAGTCAAATATTTTCTTTAAACTCCGATACTGCAATTCACCTCATGGCCTTGCATATTATTACAGCTTTGTGAAAGTAAACAATAGAAAGTTATTGTACTTCCACATCTCCCCCAGACTCAGCTGAAAAAGGTACTTGCCCGGAGGTAAAAAAAAAAAAAAAAAAAAAAAGCACAGAGACGTGTGTAGAGTTAAATCATTTCATGGAAGCAATAAAGTGGAGTAGACTTTGGCACAGGCCTCTTTATCCTCTAAGGAGAACAATATGACAGACAGCTTTGCAGAAACCCCTTTCCCATGGAGATGGCATTGATGGCCTTCAGTTCTCTCTGAACTTCATCCATCACTCATTAGTAACCCCCCCCCCCACACACACACACACACACACACACACACACACTTCACTTCACTCCCCAACAACGGTTTGCCTTTGCAATTTCCTCTGCAGGTGGCTAATTTCATCACAGGTGGAGGTCAGTAGGATTATTTCCACTACATGGGTAAACAGGCCTTATCAGTTCATCTAGTGTTTACAACCTTTGACAAAAACATGAATTCTCTATCGTTAGAAAAGATTATTGGACAATTATCTTTAATTATATTATATAAAGACTGGCAAGAGAACAAAAAGAGATTTCCTCCTGTAACTTCCTATGAACTTAATCTTAGCTTTTCAGTTTGGATTGCAAATTACTAGCTGTCCCATTAACAAAGCTCCAGATGGAGGTAGCATTACACAGACTATGGGAAAAAATATTTTGTCAGAAAAAATTGTCCAGAGAAGTCTTAAAACTTTGGAAATGTCTTCTGTATATTTCTCTTCAGGAACTTAAAATTCTTTAAATCCCTAAATAACATGACTTAATTAAATCTTTCCATTCACTCAGCAAAATACGGTGTCTATCAGGTTTTTAGAAATAATACAGTTCATGACTCCCAAGTCCTTTTAGAGTACTGACATTTCACCAAGCAGGTCTAACTTCCTACACCTAAGAATAGTTCTTCGGGTCACGTCATTACAGACAGTCATACAGTATACAATGTGGGAGAATGCAACCATTGGACAAAAAAAAAAAAAACTCCTCCTAATAAGTGGACCTTATTTTGAGAAATACATTTTTTAAAACTGGAATCAACCAATTAAATACCCAACATGTGTAACTTTTCAGTTTTAGAATGTGAAACATTCTCTCAGGTTGCTAAAACTTCCCAGAAAGAAATACCCCCACAACATAACCTCAGTGGCCCTCAGGTAGGTACAGCCTGGTGTCTATTTTAGCACCTTCACTTGCAACCCAAAATCAAAATATGTTCACAGTTTCAGTTTTTATAGGCAATGATCTTTCCCTTGATCTTGTGAAGTAAATGCACATTAATATGCTATTAAGCTATGATATATTCATATAAAAAAGTACCATGACACAGTTTAGCATTTTCAAATTGTAATTAAAAAACAATATAATAAATTAAAAGTGAAACATAGTATGCCAAAGCAGCAAATGAAACAACAGGATCTCTTACTAGACTCTCTGCTGCTGTGTACATGTGTGGCTCTGAGGTCATTGAAGCCAGTCCATCCAACATTATAATATGACATTAATCCACTTTTTGTGGGCCTCTGATTGTCAACTCCTCCCTACACTATTACCGATAAGCAGATCCTGTTACATGCATAATAAAGCAAACCATTATGCTGTCAAAAAACTGAAGTGTGCACTTATACTTTCCCGCACTACTTATGACCGTGACAGAGGGTTACATTTTCCTTCAACTCCTCAAGTTCAATGTATCAAACCGGGAAACAATCTGCAGCAATTAATTCAGGACATTTCGTCCTGTGTCTGCACACACATTCACACATGACATGCACACAAACTGTGATCTGTAAACTGAGTAGGATTTGTTTTGTTTTTTGCCAACTTGGCCCCCTTCTAGATCCCCACTGGTGACTTTTTCTGTGTCTAACTGCACACAAGCCAAAAACAGATCACATGCAGAGGCTCAGCACACATTGCATCAGCCTGTCCACATTAAGGGCATCAAATATATCAGGAGATCATGTTATTTTAAAAGGTGGTTCAGGCTTCCAGTTGTAGGAGAAACCACAGGACGGAGTTGATGGAGTGGCTAGTCTTAGACGCTCCTTGGACAACATCAAGCTTCACAAAGGACAACTGGGAAGTCTACATGGATGCAAGGGTGGTCCAGCTTTATAATTCCCTGGAAGGACACAAAGGAGATTAAAGTTATTTGGACTGAGAGCTACCGCTGATGGGTAAAGCCTTAGTTCATGGGTTAGAATTTCTTCACCTGAGGTGTAAGATTTTTGTGAATCCTCTTCAGCTTGGCTTTTTTACGTCCATTTTTTGTCACAATTGTCTCTTCATAGAACTCATGGGCCAAGTCGCCATCTTCATCAAAGAACATGGAGCTGCAGCAGAGAGACAAAATTAATTATCTGTACATGCATGTGTGTGACAATACTACAAGATATTACAAATATTACCAGAGTCATTTTAAGAGTACTTTTTAATCTAACATTATTTTCACACATACTGTATTGTGTCACACAAAAAGAAAGAAAAATCAGAAAGCCACTAAAGAATGTACAAAAAAAGTAGTTTTATGGTGTCAAACTCTTAAACATGTGAGCATTAAAAAAAGCAAACCAAACTGCTTAGTTTGCATGCAGGGGTCTGCCTATGGGCTTTAAAATGTTCAGGGGAGTACGGTAAGCAAATAACAGCTCAGTACGAGGGAAAGTTTTCTGTGCAAACATAGGATGGCTGATGGCCAGTCTTTTTTTTAAAAAATGACTTAACTTGAGCAGATAAGAAACCATGTCATACAACATTCTCACTGTTTCCAAGAACATCTACGTAAGAATGCTAACTGATTCTACTTTTGTTCTTTACATTCCTGTGTGCTGCTGGGCCAACACGAATTTCACCTGCAGGGGATTAATAAAGGAATATCTTATCTTATGCATTGCTACATCGGCAGGAACTGAGTGATCACATGAATATGGAGCTATTCTCTGGAGGAACACCCTGGAAACAAAGGGGAGAAGGACCACCAACTAATCTAAAAACTCTAAACTAATAACTGAATAGAGTAAACAAAAAAGAAACTGCTTTTACTGGGAATTAAGAGGAATATCACACTGTAAGGCAATTAGATTATTAGAACAGATCAGTATATGTGAGTCTATCGGTCTGCTACTCTCCAGTCTGTATTTACCTTCGTCTAGTCAACACAAAAGGTGTTGCACCTTGGAAACTTCGAACTCTCGCCAGTGAATGCTCGTTTCCTTCTTTGGTTGGCTCGTCCGTACTACCCGAGCCAGAAAAAGGCCAAAATCCTTTGGATTTGGAGCCACTACCACCCATCTTCAGCTGCAGCACATAATTTTCTTGGGTCACAGGACTGCCAGTGGTTATACAGTATTACTGTACCAGATGAGATGAACCTTCAGAGTACTAAAGCTATGGAAAGTGACACATGAAAGGGAGGAGTTAAGTCATTTTAGGCAATATATTTTACCATGGGCAAACAAAATATTTACAATTAACATCACCCATCTTAGATTAGATTAGTTAGTCCTGAAATGCGGTACCACAGACACATTTAACCTTCAATATGACATATGAAAACAACTGGACTATGGATCATAACACGTGTATTTGCATTCATAGCAAAATGATACTATAGATGCCATTATTCTACAGCCATTTTAATAACATATTGCCAATAGCTAACATAGAAGACACAGATTATAAAGACTGTGCCCAGGCTGATGTGAAGTCCAGTTAGGTTATAATTCGTGTCATATGTCCTTTTGTCAGCAGGCCGGTTACATGACAATGCAATCAGAAAATGCAACATTACAATAAGAGAGTCCTGCCAACGTCGCAAACCTGACCACCCTTCTATGTCCTATTATACAATCAGGTTAAATTAGTATTTGAAAATAAGAAAATGCTGTATAGCGTTAGGCAGCTCCAGTCCACAGGGCTCGGTAACATTGGCTCATCTGATCAGGACAGCTAACGTAGCTAGCTAGCTTTGACGAAATTGGTCCTGCTTGCGTTAGTTGCTGTAGCTGTTATGCCACTTTTTGTCCTGGCTGCTAACATTACCATTAGCTAAAGACAGTTAGCACTAGCATTAGCCAACATGTCAACATGTTTCTATCTTATTTCACAAAGTAAGTAGTTTACTGACGCTGACAAATGCTAACGTTAGCTGCGTTCACAACTGGCGTTTGTCGCTTCCGCTTTGCTAACGTTAGTTGAAAACATACCTAAAGTGGGGTTTGGTGTGTTCGCAGGTAAGAAATGTTCTCTGATGAATTTGTCTTGGTGGGCTGCTAAATCTGTACAGGCAAAAACACACAACTACGCTAGCTGTTTATGCAAACTAACGTTACACGTTGTTCTTCTCTGTCTTTTTCTCTGACGGCTGGCAAAGACACTATGGTGAGCTCACGCCACCACATGGGCAGGAGTGGTAAACTAGAAACCTGTACAAGGGAAGAAAGCAGCTAGAATGTGCTGAATATGGAGAAAAAACTGTATCAGAGCAAATCCCTGAAGCCAGGTTCTAAAATATTGTAAAAACGAGAAGAGTGGAGGCTGTTAACGTTATAAAAGCATTTAAAATGGCCATGGTTTTGAATGAGATACAGTACAGTAACGTATGAGTGTAACATATAGGTGTCCACATACTTTCATCCATATAAGGTATTTCAGCTTTCCACAGAATGCAGACTACTGGTCTAACACACGGTCTGTCAAACACTTCACTATAACAATAACATCAAATGACCCATGATTAATTGTCACCAGTTTATTAGATAATTAGGATGCAAATACATTGGTTCACATTATCCAACGAAGGTTAAAGTCAAGGGCAACTGGACTTGGTTAAAGATACTGGAAGACATTTCGTCCCTTCTTCAGTATCTTCAACCAAGTCCAGTTGCCCTTGACTTTAACCTTCGTTGGATAACTATGACCTGGATGATTGAGAATCTTCATAGACAATGGTTCACATTTTACTTTTGCACAAATCCATTTCACAGGTTCATTAAAGTGCCAAAATTTCCAAACAGCTTCACAGAATATAAATTAAACTATATATCATGTGATAGATTACCAGAAAGACTAAAACTGTGTTTTTAATACCACTATAAATAAACTAGTCAAGCAGCATGGTTTTTCAACAAAGACCTGTATCCAGTTAAGACAGAGATAATCCATCCCACCTTCAGTTTACAACAGTGGCTCTGCTTGCACAAAATTAGCAAGGTCTAAGCCTTTAGGTAGTTCACATTCAATGTATCCCTGCTTCATAACCAACACTTAATCAAAACAATGTCATTGTCTGAGCTCTTTCTTTCCCTTTTATATTGCTGATCAACAATACTATTCAAAGAGGCAGAATGTCAACCAGGAGTAGTAATCCTCGCCATGGCCTGCTTCATCATGTCTCTAGCAAGAGCGTGGCGCTTCACAATCTGCCGTACATGCTCTTCTTCCTCGCGCTGCAGGATTCGCAAAAAGTTGCACAACTCAGGAAAACTGAATGCATCCCACTGTGGAGGGGAGACATTTCCCATTAAAATTAGTTATATATACAGTTCACATAGTGGCTTTTCAGTATAGGTTGACAGGTTTATCATATGTATTAATTATCTGCGTCGTATGGAAACTTACATTTACTTCCCCTGTCTCATTCTCTTTCAAAACCAGACTCAAGGCTTTTTCACTGGGGCCAGCACACAATCGCAGGTAGAGGGGACACTGATCATCAGACAGTTTACGCATGTACACTAAAGGAAATAAAATTTAGCACTTTAGAATTCAATACTCAGTTCTGTTTTGCTGTCACTGCGCATTTTTGAGGAGTCTACCTTGATTTTGTCTCTCAGTGCGTTCAAACAGGGCAAACTTGGCTGGGTTGTCCACCACAGTGAACTTGTTGAGCAATGCCTCAATGACTTCTCGTACACGTGTTTGGGAACTTATATGCAGGTGCTTGGCAGTGTCTTTGGGGAGGTAGAAAGATGTCCGCCGTTTCATTCGTCCGCCCTGCTGTTCTTCCTCCTGTGTGGAGCACAGGCTCTGAGGGGGAGGAAGGGAGATAGGACGGACCAACTGAAAGTGGACCTTGATGAAACCAGTGTAGGACCCGTCTTTATTCTGAAAGGTAGACAGATTTGTATTGTGAGAACTGTAGTAAAATGGTCTCATACAATGTCAACACCTTCTGCAAACTATTATATACGAATAGTAAAATACAGTTCAAGTATGCATTTTTGCATGAATGTATGTTCAGACAAAAAAAGGTTTAGTAGTCACTCACAACCACCATGTAGAGATTGCTGTTGATCTGTGCATTATACTCCTTAATCTTGTGTTGAATCTCACTAAGAGTCAACTCCTGTTTACCCCACTCGACCTGTTCATCCTGAAAAAGAGAAGAGCCAGTACAGTACAGCAAATAGGCCGCATAGTGTCAGCAGTAAACTTGTCCTCGCAAATGAACTTGGAAGGTGAAGAGAAAGTGACAGAGAGAAGACAAATGGGAATAAAAGTAAAATTGATTCAAGCTCTTTGTTTGTAGTTATAAAATAAAGACATGATTTAATATAATTAAATAAACCAAAAGTGAAAGAGCAGCTTCGTGCCTATAGGACTGATGAATTATGCCATAGCCTCACCGCTGATCTTCTGACCTCGTGAAAGAAAGACGTATATGCAGTAAAGTACAGTTCCAGCTCTGAACTACAGTCCCCCTGACTGCAGAATGCGTCACTTGCTGTGCTCCCCCAGGTCATCTCCAAGATTCAGGCGAGTGGGAATTTTATCAAACCTTTTTAGGTTTTTGTCATCGCCAAAATCTGGAATTGAACAATTTCTCAGCGTTCCTCTGTCTCTCTCTTCTGTCTGGAGATTGATTGTCTTTGATTCTACTAACAGCTCTTTTGAACTCAGCATTTCCATTTGCTCCTCCCTGACAATAAAACCTCACAAAGATGTCTAAAGGGCCAACCCACTCCCAGGGCAATCTGCTTAAATTATCCTGAGAGCAAAACCTTCGCCCAGTGTGGATGTGTGTGTACAACAGCGATTCCTATCATATTTAACTGCCCATTTCACTACTCCACCAGCTTTATTTTTGAGAAATTCACTATTCTGCCACACCTTCACACTGTGTTTAAACATAGTCTAATGGGGCAATCATTTAAATAAATAAAAATCATGATAAATCAATTTTTTGTGTCAGAAGCCTATATGTTCTGCTTTTATTGACTATTTTTTGTGGATGCGACCATGCGTCTTTCATCTTCTCTATCTTTTCAAAAATAAAAACATTGATACCTGATTAAAAGCTTTTGACTTTGCTTTGTGACTTTTTGCTTTCTGTAAGACATATCTGAGTCTGTCCTGTCACACACACGTTATAAGGTGCGGCTGAACAATGAATTTCTCAAAAATAAAGCCATTGGTCAAGTTGTGATACGGACAATTATAAATGGTATAAAATTATCCTTTTCTGTCTAAAAGGAGATGGGCCTCGGTAGGGACAGATTTTTTTCCGTTTCTGAAATAAAGGCAGCTGTTATTGTCAAGCTGCTACGTTATCCCCTCCCATCAGCTCGCTCCCAAATTACTTTCTGTATAGATGCCTTGACAATGGGGAGGTCATAAAAGCAGTATTTTTGAGGGCATATGGCACACTTAAACTCAGTGGACAGCAGTGGACAATCTGGTAGCCTCCATCTGCTTTCACCTACACAATCTGAACAGAGGCAGTTGTGAGCGCATTCATTTCCCTAAAATAATGCTTATCGCATGGTTGTACAGTTAAATCATTGAAGCCCAATTAATTATTTTTTAATTATAAATAATCTGTACAGTATTCAGTTTTGAAAATAATAAAACAATCCAATGACTGATGTATAGTGATTGTGCATTTGTTCCTCACCACATTTGTGTCTCTCTCGATGGAGTCGACAGAGAAGTCCGGTTCTGTTAAGAAACTTCCATCTGTGCTGCAGTCCAGCTGGATCAATGGTCGGCAGCGGTAGTGACAAGTATAACTGCAGTCTGAGAGAGAGAAAGAGATTATTGGTTCACCATTAGAGGGTGCAAATTCGGCATTCTCAGTTATACTTTGGCGAGCGGTCAAAGCTCATTGTGTAGAGCGCTCTAGTGTGGATTTTGTTCAGTAATCTGTCCCTGTGCTGAAAAACATCACCCAAAACACTAACCTAGATGCATTATCTATGTTATGTAAGCAACAGGCCAACATTCGTGTATGTAGCCTACAACATTTCTCATGTTTGATATTTAATTAGATGTATATTATAGCCTGCTATTGTTACAGCAGTTCATTTCTTAGTTGAACTGGGACAGAAATGCCTCAGGCCAAATCATATAGGCAAACAAATGCATTCCCAGGCACCGTCTGTGTGACATGAAGCTTGCCAGAGCTTCCTACAGATTAGGACAAACTCCGTGATAAAGCTTCTCATGAATGGAAAAATAACACGAGCATCCTGTAGATGCTCTGGGACAGCTCTGGGAGCTTTCGATGGACATTATTTTATTAAGGGGTTACAGAGCTAAAATGGGTTTTAATTTGAGGGCATTATAAGTAATTTCTAATAAGGTTAATGGTTTTATATTCATACAAGTGTTCTTTACCAACCTTGAGTCAGCAACCACATTGTTTCTCAAATGTCTGTTATTAAGCCCATATGCACACGATGATTCAAAATACTGGATGTCACCGTGTCTCATGATATTAAGGTTTAGTGGGTGTTCTCTGCTTTTTAGTTGAATGGTTGCAGAAAAGTATGCTTATCATGTGCCAAACTTGAAGGATAAGGATGATGTTATTGCCAAAATAAAAAATGTGTTAGTCCATTTCTCAAAATTTTCAGACTTCCCCAACCTGTCTGTGGCTCTCAGTGCCATTTGTCCATTTGTTCATACTGAAGATTTAAAAATTTTAAAACAAGCCTCTGATATATTTGTTTAAATTGAAATATGGTTAAATGATTTAGTTAACAGTAGAGCCCTGTAGTTTTTAGCAAATCTTACTCAAACAGCAGTTATTAGTGTGTTTGTTGGGAAATATTTTAAGCTGTGGATAAATACACATTTGGTGCATTAGTGTGTATTTACTGCAGCAGGAGGGAGGATGTGGAGCTGGCTAAAAATTAAGTGCAGTGCTCGTGTTCATGGTACTGAAGAAACATGGCACCCAGTACCAGTTTGGCTCATTACTGTGGTTTTAATTGTCTTTGGCCACACAGGCAATCCTTTTAATTTCATTGTTGGTCTTCTCATGGGATTTGTTGGCAATAAGAAAACTACAGACTACCCTACTCATCCTTTAAACAATTTGATACAAATTCACATGCATAAGGTACTTACTGGTGCAGCGTAAACCTTGCTTAAAAAGACCCCAGATGAATTCTCCACACAGGTCACACCAGGTGAGATGGGTCTGACTGTAGGCCTGGAAGTCATGACCCATTCCAGCTTCTCCGATCTGACACCGGGGTGGCTCGATACTGACACTGTCTCCAACCAGACGGACGACATGGAAGTGGCCTGGCTGACCTGCGTTTACAGGTGGAGGGGCTGTGCGGGCCGCAGGAGCAGCCAGCTCAATGGGGTCATTTACACTGAGGTCCTTCAGCTCAATCAGCTCACATTTAGACATCCTGTCCTTGATTTGGATCCTGACATGTCAAGTAAATGGGTGTACATCCAGCCCTGAGAGGAGACAGCATTAGTGTGTGCACCTTCGCATCCTTAATGAGGATGGTGTGAATGTCCACCAGGTCAGTTTTTTAAAATATTGTCCACTTTCACTGGTGTGTTGTGCAGAGCTGCAAGACAGATTGAAATCATGCACACGTTTGTGTGTGCAATACTATTAATAAATGTAGGGGTAAGTTTAACCTAAAGCAAGCAATAGAAATGTATAAAACCCATGTCTATGCTGTATTATAGTATGGGCTTTTACAAATGGCTAAAGATTAACCTAATGTTATCTGATGCCAGGATTCATATGATTATAATAAAATGTGGGTCAAAATGACTAGTATAATCCTGTGCAGTCCTGGGACAACTTACACTGTTTTTCTGTGCATGACACTGAAACAAAACTGTACATTTTAGACAAAACACTTTCACCAAAAAGTAAGCCAATACCATTTAATTAATTAAATTTAGAAAGCACATTACTAAATTAAATCTTTAATATCAGAAATAGCTGGCAACACAACAGCCTACAGCTTTGATTTTAAGTTTTTAAACATTTATAATGCCATGTATAACAGCTACAGGTGCAGAGTGCAAAGAACAGAGGAGGAATGTAACTTAAGTACATTTATTCATCTACTGAGTACTTTACTTAAGTTACTTTACTTTGACAAGGCACTTTACTCGAGTATTTCCATTTTAGCTACTCTATACTTCTTCTCCTCCTCTATGTTTCAAGGAGAAATCTTGTTTTTTTATTTATTTATTTCCTCCACTGTCTATCATGCAGCTATTGTAATTTTTCAGATTATGATGCATGGAAAACATATGATCATCTTATTCAATATGAAGTAGATTAAATTACATAGCAGAGGTACAATGAGGTTCATCAGAACCCCCAACAACATTAATACCTACTGTACATGTTGATGCATCATTGATATTACTCACCTGGTAAAACATAAAATATACATTCTGCTGCATAACTAGTAGGCTACTTTTAGTTTTGAGATTCTATGTAGCCTAAATTTTGCGCTGACAATTATGTACCATTCCCAGAGTAAGATTTTGAATTCCGGACTTTTACTTAGCCTATTTAAGTAAAGAATCTGAATGCTACGGTGACAAGGGTTGATTTACAAACACTTCATGGCAACAAAACTAATTTCCTGAACTAAATACAATCCTCTGGAGTGTCATTAGGAAGAATAGCCTACCTGTAAAATGTTCACAGGTGCATCGGAAACTGCGTTTTATTATTTTCCCTGTGGAGCATTGTGACTTGAATATGAACAACCCGGGGCTCTATCTGCCAAGTGGGTCACCACACGGCACAATTATTCTCACAGGGCAACAAGAGCACATTGTAACCGGGCTCATCCATGCATATTTTGCTGCTTTCGCCATACATCATTTTAGCATGAAACAAGCCTAAGCATAAATTACTTCATCTGCAAAAGTTTAATTATTCTTTATCTGTTTCAAAATGCAGAGCAGTGTGTAACGGGACAGCCCGGTTTAATCCTGTCTGAAACGGGACGACAAACTCAGTTGACAGTGACACCCGAACAAATCTTCGGAGTTAACCGAGAGACAACCCGTTAAAAGAGGAACTTACCTCGTTTAATCCATCGTCGGCCCTTATCGTAGAGGAGTTTTGGAAAGTGAACGCAGTTTGTCGTTTGTTTCAGCACCGAACCGTCCCTCGCCCGACGCACGCACCTCAATTTGCGCATGCACATTGTGAGTGTGGGATTACCGTCTAATCCCGTGTGTGTATTAAACCATCCTGAGTGAGGCACCACAGGAGGAATGCCCTCTGTTCTCACTGTAGAAATACACTACAATGTGTAGTCCTTAGTACAGTGATGGAGGGGTAAACAGATATGATCACACACTGTGATAAACGTTAGATTTAGTCTACATTTATTCATTTGGCAGATGCTTTTATCCAAAGCGACTTACAATTGAGGAACAACATACAAGCATCAACAGAGCATCAAATACAGATCTACAACAGACAATACATACTAGTAAGAGCAGCAATAAATACTAGTAAGAGCTCATAGTACATATCACATCAGTGGGTCAATAACTAGTGAAGGAAGTAAGAGTTAACAAAAACAAGATAATTGTAAAGGGATAGAAGAAGAAGAGCACAGGAAGTGCATGTTAGAGGTTAGGAGTTAACATTAACATGCTGGGTTAAAGGTTAACAATCATGTCCCAGTGAATATAATTAATAAACCCTTAATAAAAACAATGTATGGGTTGCCATGTTGTGAAAAATCCCATCCTCCTCCTTGATGGATTATTGTAATAAAAAAAATTAAAGACTCTAAATGGCAGGCCTAATAAATCCTTTATGAATGACCCTATATTATAGCTAGCCTACATTTGAACATGTTTTATGTAGTTTTATTTTTAAGTCTGAAGAACGATTTAGCTGGCTGTAGGCCTAAGTCTAATTTCCTTAACTTTAACAGTAAAGTTAAAACTGTGAATTGAATGTTTGGTCAAATATCAGAGGTCTAGCTTCAATAGGATAGGATGTCCAATATTAATAAAATCTTAACTTAAAAACTTAATGATTTTATAGGCTAAAGTAAAAATCACATTGTCAGTTTCACCAATTTCAGAAATGTATCAAAAAGGGATTTAAAGTAGTCAGTAAAGTATCTTATATGTCCTAATGAATGATAGAATTGGTCAATCTGCAACAGAAGGAGTCAGTTTAAATGTTTAATTAAAGGCCATTTGGAAACTCCTCAATGAGGAAAAAGCCCCCAGGCTCAAATATCGGGGAAGATGAAGGGCTCTTCTTACTCCATGTTATCTCTCTCAAGTCACACATACATGATGGAAGATGATGAGAATTCATAGTGAGTCTGATTTACTTCACTTTGTAGACAGAAGAGAAGAAGATCTCACAGTGACATGGACGGACCGTCTAGGTTTGGAGATAGAGCTGCAAGTTAATCTAGAGAAAAGTTGTGGGACATTGTTTTGCACGTCTACTACTTATATAGGTAGGATGTTAGTAATACTTTATTTTTAATATTTTGGGTTTTAGCTGCAAAAGTGCCAAAGCTGTATTGAAAACAAAGACATGTTTATAATTCAAGTCCTGCAATAAAAATCTTGCCAAAGCACATCAATAAAAGTAGGAAGTATTATCAGTGAGAGGAAAGGGGACACAATGGTTTGGGTTGGACAACTAAAGAAAATGATTCCGGTGTAAGATGCAGGCAGGAAGTGCGTACATGGAACGCCATAACCAGGTAGCTGTCATAGTGAACAGGAACATCTGGGCTGGAAGTTCCAAGGTCAAAATGGAAGACACCTCCTAAGGTAGTTGAGAATGACCGAGCTAAGATCCTGTGGGTATTCAAAATCCAGACTGACAAACTGGTGATGGCTAACCAACCAGACATTGTGTTGATCGACAAACAGCAGAAGAAGGCTGCAGTGATGTAGCAATCTCTAGTGACAGCAACATCAAGAAGAAGGAACACGAGAAGCTTGAAAAATACCAAGGACTGAAAGAGGAGCTAGAAAAGATGTGGAGATTAAATGCAACAGTGATGCCAGTGGTAATCGGAGCACTGTGGGCTGTGACCCCCAAACTGGGAGAGTGGCTACAGCAGATTCCAGGTACAACATCAGACGTCTCTGTCGAGTGCAGTCCTAGGAACAGCTAAGATACTGCGCAGAACCCTCAAACTCCCAGGCCTCTGGTAGAGGCTTGAGGATGACACATACCACCCCACAAGGAGGGTGAGGGGAATTTTTAATTATATATACAAACACCAGTGACATAAATACTAGCACTTGGTAAAAACAACCCATTGTCTTGGTTGATTTTCTATCCGTGGATAGTGAGTAAATTTAACCCAGTATTGTGTTGGTACCAGTTTGCAGATATTTTAAAGATGTCTGATTTGGATTAGTGCCACCATCAGTAGGCCTATGGGTCGCAATAGGAACCCTTCCAAGGCTCCTCTCAGAAAAAATAAACAAAGACTCTCAATAAACAGTGGCAGTACCGCACGTGTTAGATGGACAGGAATAGAGAAAGAGAGAGATAGCGAAGCCCTGAATGGCCATGTTGTTGTTTTCTCTTGCTGTGCCTGCTGCCTGTAGGCCTATGCCCAGTGTGTGGAGGCCCTGCAGAGTCACAAGCTTATTACAGACTAATTGGAGCACAATAACCAGTGAACAGATGACCAGTGAGTCTGCACTGCATTGTTGGATGTGGAATGGGTGGTATTAGCCTGAGACATCACATCCTTAACCAGCCGGCGCAACAAACAACATGCATCCTAACTGATTTTACTCCCACTGCAACTTTTATCTGTCTGAATGAAAATGGTTTGTCATTTTTACAGTTATCCATTTGAATAAAACCCAACTTATGTGTAAAAACTTAAATACAAATTTGTGCCAAGATCTCCCGTCTGAATTCAACCAGAAAAGCATGTGCTTTCTTAAATGTATGTGAAGGGTCTTTCTAGGAGGCGTCCACGTCATCCGCGATTCAGAATCAGCAGACAGGATTTCCGGGCAGCCTGGTTTCAAAATAAAAGCGCAATCAAGTTTAATATTTGGGAACAGGATTAAACTTTTCTCCATCCATGACACTGATCTGAAAAATATATTAAACACACCTATGTGTGTAGACCATGAGAGTGTAGGGCCTTCAAAGTGTAATGCACACACAGATTAACCTATAGGGCTAGGAGGCAAAAATAGGCCCTAGTTACCCCCTACTGATGGTAACTTGGGCAAAGACAAAATGTAGGAATTTAGGAATGTGACACGTATCATCAGGTTTGTCGCACAAAAATCTGTACCCTGTACATAAGTATTCTCAATGGGCCCCTGCCTGGATCCATGGCTATTTGTTCTAGTATCTCTGTGGGCCCTCCTCTTGCGAGATATACTCCCCCACGCTCCCACCCTACCCCCTGTGTATCATGTCACTTGATAAACGCTTTATTCTGAAACAACTAACCGGAAGCACTATTTCTCTGCCCGGCGGAGCAACACAACAAGGTAGCGCACGCTGGATACAGTCTATGATTTAGATACTTGGGAATAGATTCAGTCGTAAAGTTACCTTGATGTGATAGTTGTTTGGTAAGTAGACGTCTGTTAAAGTCCCGTCTTCTGGCTTCAAATCATCTAACTTGCAGGAGGAGGTAACGGTTACGTTTCATCCACCATCAGATCCGGTTCTTTTTGACTGAAACGGAACACTTTAGGTGACAACATTGCGTGGGTCGGTGCAGGTGAGGTGAGCTCCCTGGGTCCACATGAGCTGTCTTAAACATGGTTCACAACAGAGAGCCTGAACCTGAGCCTCGGGTCTACGGTTATACCAGAACAGCTTCCGCAGTGCTGACCCACTTCATCTGCTTTGTCTTCACTGTGTTCATTGCCGTTCTGTCTCGACCGGGTACAAGTGAGTCCTTCAGGTCACTGTCCGTGTTGGCATAACATTTGTTCATTAGAGTTCATCAATTGTTCTATTTTATTTCAGGTTGGTTTTCCTGGCACCCTTTCTTTATGACACTAGCGGTAAGTTTCAAAATATATCTTTTTAAGCAGTAAACACATAGTTCAATCAAACCCTTCCAATATTCATTTTAGAGTTAAAACAGTCAGTTAATCCAGTGGTTTCCAGCTTCTCAAACATACAATTTGAATATGTATCCATGTAAGGTTAAAATGAAGGCGACCCCACAGAGATTAAATAGCTGAGTTTCCCTACCAGTCAATCAGACAAGGGCGTCATTTTGTGTTGAAATGTGGGGGGGACAGATTTAGGGGTTTGACAAAACCTTTTTTATATACAGACAAAACACACTTAAGCCATGAGACGTGATGATGCACAATTCTGGGGTCACGAGAACAAGACAAGAAGATATTTTACAACTTTTTAGAAGAAATATCCTTCTCCAGAAGATTGTGAGCATTAAACACTTAATTTCCTGCATTCTGGAGACATTTTCTGCACCAATTTATGGTGGAAATGTCTTTATTTATATAGGGGGAAACACAAAATTCAGGTTGCAGGTGACAATTTAAAATATATACTGGAATATAATGCAGTAATCAGTAGCTTTTAGTTGTTTTTTTTTCAGCTTGGGTAACTCTTCTATATTTCTATATTATCTTATCTATATTTACATTGCAATGCAATTTTTCAGAACATTTTTTACAAAATGTAAACATGTCCCCAGCATCCCCAGTCTAAGTGACACCCATGCACTCAAAACTAAAGAACTCTCTTGGATGAGGGACGAAACGTCATTGAGTATCTTCAACCAAGTCCAGTTGCCCTTAATTTTAACCTTCCTTGGATAACTATGACCTGGATGACTGAGAACCTTCACTGATAATTTGAATATGTCTACTTGGGCTTTGGGGATATTGTGATGGACATTGTATGGTATTTTGTAAACCAAAATATTCATCGATTAATCAAAATTATTCAGATTAATCAGTGAAGACAATAATTGTGAGTTGCAGCCCCACTTGATTTTCTTTCCTTTTCCACTAGTTCTCCTTCTTCATGACAGAAGCCATACTCCTTTTCTCCCCCCATGGCTCCCCCATCAAAAGGTTTCCTCACAAGACAAAAGCTCGTGTTCACTGGATCCTGCAGTGCCTCTGCGTGTCTTGTGCAGTCCTGGGTCTGGCGGCCATCTCGTACAACAAACACCTAAATGGTAAACCTCACTTCACCTCGTGGCACGGTCTGCTGGGCTTGCTCACGGTGTGTGTGGTGGGGTTTCAGTCTTTGGCGGCTGTACCTCTCATCTACCCCTCTCTGGCCAAAGGCTGGTCCCTGGCCAAACTCAAACGCTACCACGCAACCTCTGGACTCATCACATGCCTGCTCGGCAGTGGCAGCGTGCTCCTTGGCCTCAGCTCTGCCTGGTTCACTGCATCTGTCAGGGAATACACCTGGTACCTGTCAGCACTCTGCCCTGCTCTCACAGCCCTTGTCATTATGAACCAAGTCACCAGTGGGTACATGGCTAAGAAACGGTTGCAGTCTTGACAGGAGACGGGCTTTCAACACTGTAACAGAACACTCACTGAATACTTATGTCAGTCTTGCCTACAAGTTTTCATGTTTTAACCGCATGCATCAATTTGATTTACATGAAAGTGAAAAAGGAACAGATTTCTGCAGCTGTGTTGAAGACTTTGGACCTCGAATTTTCATTTGACAATCACACACAATATTTTATATGTAGGAGTGCTAGCTTTAGTTTATGACCAAATAACTTTCAAATGAATGACATTCCCATCAGCCTCAGCTCTACTTGTGTTTAGTGCTAATTGACATGCTTAACTAAAATGGCAAACATTATACCTGCTCAACATCAGCATGTTACTCTGCTGGTGTTAGGATTTAGCAAAGCATTGCAGTGCAAGTGCATCCTCAAAGAGCTGGTAGCATGGTGATAGGCTCTGAAGTCGTGTTTTAAGACTAAGCTGCTTAAATGTGATTGATTTTAAAGAGGCTCACTCAAAAACACAAATGAGAAAATAGGATTTAAACATTCTCTAGACCACAAACCGCGTGAAGAGCAGAGGGTTTTGACGCAGCATTGAGTATTATATTGGGAGATAAGAGTTTAATGATAAAATTAAACATGAAAACATTTGGACATTTTAAATTTTTGTATTTCAGGTTGCTTATATCCTGCCTTTTGACCATTTGTCACCTTTGATTACTTATTTAGCCACATGTTTGAATAAATAAGATAATAAATCACAGAAGATCTGGTGTAAATTAAAAGCATTTGTAAATTATTCACACTGCAATGGAGGAGTGTTTTATTGTTAAAATAACATTGATAACACAGTCATATTCTGCTTCGATCTTGGCTGCATGTACGAAATTCTTACTGGATCAGCCGTCAATGGGTCAAAGTGAACAAAAGGTTAAAAAACGTAATTACAAAAAAAAAAAAAAAACACAATATATCTTCCATCATAAATAAATACATTTCAGACACTTACACTGAAATAAGGGAAACTGCCAGGTGAGTGGATGCCAGTAAGAAGTTATAAAAAAGCATTTTAAAAAAAATTTAATATTCCCATGAAACATAAAAATGCAAATAACTGACGAGAAATGGATGACAGGTTTTGTTTTATAAACGGATGATTCCCAAGATTAAAATGCAGTGTTTCCAATGGCTTGAGAAGACTGAGAATAAAGACATGGCGTCAGTATGATGTACCTTGCACAGTTCGCAAGCAGATATGATCCTTTTTCCAAGTGCCAGCTCCAATCTGAAACCACCACAAGTCCCCAAGAAATGAGAAAAAACTTGAGTTGTCCTTGATGATAGAAATGAAGCATCCAGAACAACAGGGAAGGAGCCAGTAGCAAAAATAACCAAAAGTGAACAGTACTCAGACTGTGGGAGCAAAAGGTCCCTACAACATAACATCTCCAAAAAGAAAAAGGGGGAGGGGGGAGGAACGTCATAGGAAGTGACCTGCTGTTTCAGGTTATCCAGTGTTTTCTAAAGGCTAAAAACCACGGCGTCCGGCCTATTTTACCAACGGAGGAAAGGGAATTTCCTAAATCTACATACCTTGAGGTGTCATCACAACACAGAAAGACAAGGCTACAGAGAACAGCAAAGACCTAAACTCCCTAAAGCGCCGCAGACCTACACTGACTGACACTACTCACAGAAGCTACTTACACTGCACTGCTTTTAAAGAGACACCTCTGTGAAAAGCTACCACCTAACGGCACTGTCAGTTCGGTAAGGCCACCACACCACCTGACCTGGCTCTGTCACAGTCACAGGTGGTTGTAATGAAATGTGATCTGGCTTGATGGTTGGGGGCTACATTGACTTCAGGTTTTTATACACCAAGGCTGCATGAATGCAATGTTTTCTACAGTTTAGGTAATATTTGTTCTCAGCAAGGATCTGTAAATAATCCAAAAGAAACTACATGTTGGGTGTAGGCTGACTGAGGGATGACGTATCAACAGATGGTGGGGACGCTATAGTTAAAACTGCAAAAGAAGACAGGTGACCAGCTTTAACGAACGTGCTAGCAACATTAAACCTTGGTTTGCGCTCCTTTTTGGCATTCACGCTTGGTGCTTTTAGTCACTGTGCTCAATCTGCCCCACACAGTTTTTTTCTTTAGTTCGACACCGACTGTCTAAATGCTCAGTAGTTCTTCCAACAGATTTGTAAAAAGGACGTACTATGATAAATGCTAAGACTCAAGACTCCTTTGTGTTATTTAAGGCTAAAAATGAAAGAACACAGTCCGAATCCTTGTCCCAGCCCCTGTGTTATCAAAGGCTAACATGAAAGTACATTCATTTTTGTTTTAAAGGAAAGGGGGGAAAAAAACAGTCAATTATAAAGTTAAACGTAAATTTGTTTCCCAAGCATAAATGCTAGGGTGTATTCATTGTCATGATAGTCACTGTGTTAATGAACCGTCTCCCTACAACCAAAATCTACACACTGCACAGTATTGACTTGTAATATAAACAATGATAATGACTGCTATTTACAAAGTATCAACATGTTCAGTTATAGTATCACACATAATATCCTTTCAACAGGGGATGCTACAATGTCTATCAAATTGCTAAAGATTAAAATATGCTCCGAAAGCCTAAAATTTGTTGATAAAGGTAAGACTTGAAGGATTTTCTCTAAATATATTGTGAACTGGATTTTGAGGAAATATTAACGCCACATTCTGTAGCCGCTGTTATTGTGTAGTATGTAGCTTTCCAGTTTTGTTTACTAGAACAAGGAAACTGTGCTGAAGAAAAATGAGCAAGTTAGAGTTCAGCGGGTGAGTACGGCTGACACGTGTAACAGCAAGTCAAATTTTGCTTTGCCCTTGACTGTTTCACAGCAATAAGTCATGAGACAATCAAACAGGTTTTCATCACATTATTCCACCTGAATTCAGAGGAAATTAAAGTAACAGCCCAGCGAGGCCTTGCTTAAAAGTGTAGCAGGAGAGGCTGTGCTCAAAAAGCGCCACCCCGAAAGATTCAGCTGGTCCCCGTACGACAAAGGCCTGTTTCCACTGCTCTGATGCTCCAGCTGAACAAGTCTGGGATATTCAGCATTAGGATTTTTACTCTGACTTCGTTAAGTCATTAAGGTACAAGTTGATTCTCTCATTTGCAGGTGAGAGTCTGTGTGTGTGTGTGTGTGTGTGTGTGTGTGTGTGTGTGTGTGTGTGTGTGTGTGTGTGTGTGTGTGTGTGTGTGTGTGTGTGTGTGTGTGTGTGTGTGTGTGTGTGTGTGTGTGTGTGTGTGTGTGTTAGTCGTTTAATGAGACCATTAGGAATGGGAATGTACTTTTTTTGGCCCCCCTCTGACGTGACTTGAACTTCACAATCTTTTCTAACATTGTATGTGTCCAGGATAAACATAAATTTTTAGTTCCTGAAAAGTTTGTTTTTTTACTCATTGTAGAAATTCCCCTTTTCCCCCTCTTGACCGCCCTTGTACTCTGATGCGTTTACACATTCAGAATATAACAATGCATTTTACCATCAATCATCAATTTAGAGGTTAAGGCAGATAATATAACAGAATTTCTTTAGTTTGTTTAATCATTCCCATCCCTAATGTACTTTGTTAACCATGATTGATAAAATTGCGTGTGAAAATGCCTCTTCAGGAGTCTCTACTGTCCTGTCACCTCTATAACGTCGTCATCAGAACTGCTGCTGCCATTCTCCTTACTCTGATGTCTGTCCGGCTGGGTTAGAGCTGCACCCAGCAGGCTGGAAGTTGGGTTGTTGAAATGGGAGAGGAAACTGGATGTAGCAGAGCTGGAGTTAGGCGCAGAGAATCCTCCAGACCGGGAGAGGAGAGGGGAGGGGAACATTCTCGGCTCAGGGAGCAGCGACTGACTGTAGTTGAGAGGGAAGCCTGACGAAAGCAAGCCAGACATGTTGGGATTCATCAAGTACGGAGGCAGAGAACCTGACGCCAGGGAGGAAGAAGTTGCTGCCGAGGGTGTAGATGACATAGGAATGGTGGTGGACGCCGAGGAGAAAACAGTGGGCAAAGAGGACGAGGAGGGAACGGGAAGGTGTCCGTTCCCTGTGGCAGACTGTCTCAGTAGGTCCGAACTTGCAGAGGGGAACATTGTCTGTAGGTCAGCCAGTGCTTGTCCTGGTGTCTGACGGAATGACGATCCACCACTACCACCCATCAGAAGTGGATGACTCATGTGACTAAGGTTCCCCAGTAAGGAGGAGGAGTTCAGACCCACGGGAGGAAAGCTGAGGCCACTGGAGCCCATGGACAGTCCAGCAAAATGTGTTGCAGCAGATGTGCGTTTGCTTCCTATTTGTGTGTTGCCCTCGCTTTCAGTACTCCTGCGTTTGCTGCCACGCATCTCTAAAGCCGAGCTCAGCAGGTCATCACCGACCTGCCTGCCGAGATCACCAGTCTGATTGTTCTGCAAACTGCCTCCATCCCCTGCTGTTGCAGCCGACACGTCTGACGGTGACTGCAATTCATTCCCCACCCCAGTGGAGCCATCACCTGTGGATGTCGTGTAGCGGCTGATCTCTCTGAGAATCTCAGAGCTTAAGGGAGAGGAGGGCCGCTGCTGCCCATTGGGGGATTGCTGCTGTTGGTCCACAGGGGATGAACAGCCATTACTAACTGGATGGATCAGGGAACTCTGGGTGTCTGTGGAAGAGAGAGAAATGTCAGGAGGCATGCACATTGTCTCTGCCTCTGAATTATGTATCAGTCCCTCCAGGAGTTTGCAGGCCTTTTTTGCACTTGTTGTAGTCTAAAATGCCTGAAAAAAAATGAAAGTTGCAATGTTTTGGGGTGCTTATTTGTGATGAAATTGTTGGAATAAGTGAAAACTGCAAATGTGGATGTGATATTTTAAACTAGAATTATACTTGAATCATTAAAACAGTCCCTCCAGGATGTTGAGGGCCTTTTACAGTTTTGGTAAAGAAGATCTGGATCCTGTTTTTCCACGGTCCTTTGCCGTTATTTTTGTCAGCAAATGTGAGACAGTGGTATCAAGTGGAAGCAAGATGGCTGACGTATGACAATGTTTTATGGGAAACAACAATTTTAGGAAAAGTTACATGTAAGCCAAACATGTAATTTAATGTGCAAAAATATAAGAAACCGAGATAACCCTGATGACATCATATGCGTCATTTCTCAGGTTTTAAAACTCTCTTTCCAGAGCCACAGAAGACTTCGCACAACAGGTAATCTGAACGTCATGTGTTGTTTAGATAGTAGTTATGCGAAGCTATGTGGCAGAACCCAAGAAGAATCAACCTGAATGTGTACCTCTTGAAGCAGCTGACCCTCCGCCTGCTGGTCTGCTGATCTTCCCAGATCGAATGGCAAAAATTCTTCCATCATTCGTCCTAATGTAGGTACCTGTGGTGGAGAAAAAAATAAAGTGAAGGAGGCAGCAACTCAAAATCCTTTGTATGCAGAGAGCAATTGTTGTGTTGTTGCAAATACCTTTAGATCCTCTGATAACATGGATGCTCTCTCCTGCAGTAATGCGAGCTTGAACATCTGTTGAGCTGTTGGCTCCTGGGATTACAATATCTGTAGATCCGGACAAAATGGCTGATGTCAACAACATTACATTTTACAAGACACTTTCTTTTTCTGAAAGATGAAATGGTTTGTTCAAAATGTAACATTTTGTGGGTGATGTGGCACTTTCAATGATCTAAACACGTTACCAGTTGTGGTGACGATCCTCTGCACATACACTCCAGCTTTCTGCAGGAAGTTGACAGGCAGGCTGCCAGCAGAGCTGGAGCCAGCCATGCCCATGCCCACCTGGCGAGGCATCATGGGAACTGGGGTCGACTGGATTGGCCTGACGCTTGCCACAGGCTTATCGTCTGGTCTTGCCGTGGGACGCCTGAAAATATGAGGGCTGAACTCATGAGACGCTCGCACATTCTCTAATAATTGTGACTAATCTGATGGAGAAAACAAACAAATTCATGTAAAGCTACAACCTAAAACAAACCAGCAAAGTTAATGGTAGTTTTGTTTTAGTTTTTCCAGATTTTTAAAGGGGATTCTGTCCAGGTTGGACATAAATGCACAGACTTCTTTATACTGTTTAGTGAATTGTAATGCATTGCACCACAGAGTATCAGGAAAACACTGCTGGTTAGTTTGTGTTTGTAGCTGAAGAGCTGAGCTAGTCAGGAACAGTTTTAATGTGAAACAAACCATTAGCATCTGTTAGCCACTAAGCCATCAATTTAATGAGATGCCAAAAAGGAAAGCAAGCTAAACCACGCAGTCTGAAACCCACCAGCCGCGTTGGTTAAAGGCTGGTATGTTTGTGAGCGACTGATCGTTGGTTGGGTAATAAGGGGCGTACGATGGCCGAGAGTAGGGGACAGAGGCTCGTTTCTCATCCTCGTAGCTCTTCTTAGCTGCTCTCTTCTCTGCTTTGGTCAGTTTTGACTCCTTGCGGTCCACCAGCAGAGACTCGTGAGGGAAAGGTTGCTAATGAGACAAGTGGAAAGACAGAAATTTAATTACAGTTCGGATTTGCCATGCAAGAGGCAGGTTGATCTGACAAACTCATCACTAATATGGGATTCACAATTTGAATAAAAACAGTCATACTACTTTCCTTTTTCTCTCTCTCCTGCTCACTTATTTTAACAGACAGACTCGGGCCCTTTTCAGATCGGATTTTAGTTTTACTAGGTAAGTTGGGGATTTCTAACAGTTACTAGAATTTCTGTAAGGTTTTTATCACATCCAAATTGACCGTGTCAATATTGCTTTCAGGGTATGTGCTCTCACACAAGTCAATATTCTACTGTAAATCATTGTGAAAATAGAAATTACCCTATTTCACAATACTATGTTGAACTCTTCAATTAAGATCTCTGCCAAGTTCTTTTCTAGTGTTTTGTTGTTAGTGGTGAGTAGGTCTGCAGGAATCTGTGATGTGCAATATTGCTATTAAGGCTGAACGATTTTGAAAAAATATCTAATTGCAATTATTTTGTGAGATACTGCAATTGCAATATGATTTGCAATATTGAAGGAATAATATTTTTTACATAATTATTCTCATTTTCATTTAAAAACATACTTAAATGATTATGGTGCGATTCTTGCAATCTCTGATCTGTACCAAACAAAGATGTCTTCTTAAGTCTGTAGAATATGTTGTGTAGGCCAGGACATCTCTGCTGCACGACAACATTTAATTTAAAATGGTATTTTAACAAATATGGCACCTCCTGCAATTTGAAAATTGCAGTAGGCCATATTATTTCACTATGATTTCGTTTAATTCCTCAGCCCTAATTGCAATGATGATATGACTTGCGATAAATAAACAAATATTATATAGTGTGCATATTAGCTATAACAGGATTAGAATATTTAGAATTGAATATTTTAAAATGTAACTATTGTTTTGAGAGCAGCAACCGCAACGTCACTATATAAAGAACATAATATCTCACTGGAAACAAATCTACAATAATCAAATAAATAATTTTTGTGACATCAAAGTACCGAGTGAGGTTTAGAAAGAATGGAAAAACTCAGACGTGAGTCAGTATCACTCCTTCCTCCTATTCTCTGTCCTCCTCCCTCTGTTGCTGACGTGGTTCACTGCAGGTAGTGCTGGTAGAGAGAGGAGTGGCTGGTTTGTCTAAGCCAGCAGCTAAGTTTACAAGAATCTGCCAAATGGCATGTGGCAAACTAAGCTAAACAGTTAGACTACACTACAGACAGCTTTAATTTTAGCTTGTTTGTAACAATCTGGTATTGGAGCTGCTGCACTGTGCTTGTGTAAAACCAAAACACAGCGGCTGCAGCGTGATAATAAAGAAAAACGCCGAAATATGTTTAGTGTGGATGTTTATAACGTGATGATGATGAAAATTTGATTTATCGGTCAACACTGTTCTGAGGCATTCAACAGTGTTTGTACTCTGCAGGATCAAGGCCACTGGCCTACCTGGATGTAAAGTGAACATATACTAAGAACACACCAGAGCATCAAAACAGTCAAGAATGGTATTTACCAGAAGACCAGCTATATTTAACATTGAACCACCAAAACTGCCAGTCTTTCAGAGTCTAGGCTTATGAGTAACACCCATCATGCAACTGTACCTTGGTGATGAGGTGTGGGTAAAGATGACATGCTTGGTACATCACTGCTTCAAAGTCCTCCCGGGATGACAGGGAGATTTGGTCAGGTTCCTCTTCCACAAAATGCAGCAGCGACTCCACTTCCTTACGAGTGAAGTTCAGCACTGGGTTCAGGTCATCCACCACACGGTCTATAAAGCACACATGAACCCAACATTTAAGACTCGTTATAATTCAGATAGATTGACCACATTAGATCTGGTTAAATATGTATTAGTAGTGCTTGTATAAGGGCTTAGTAACAGTTCCATGACACAATATCAAGTCAAGAACTAGAATAATGTGAGTGGATACTAAAAAGTGAGAACTACTATGTCTAACAAACAAATGGTTAGCATGTACAAATCTCTTACCAGACATGCCCTGTTTGGAGACTTGTCTGTCGTATATCTTCTTCTCCAAGGTGAAATCACAGACAAGGCGGTAAATGTAGCAGGGTTTCTTCTGACCATAGCGGTACACCCTACACACCGCTTGGGCATCGTGGCATGGGTTCCAGGAGGCATCAAACACAACAACGCGGTTGGCCCCAATCATATTAACCCCCAAGCAGCCCGCTCTGAAAGAAAGATACAGAATGAATGATAAGATTTCTGCCAGTTTAGGAAAAAGTTTTGGAAAAACTACTAAAACAAAACAGAGAGCGGAGACACATACCTTGTAGAAAGTAGGAAGACCCATGTTGTGTTGTTCTCTGGGTCATTAAACTGATTGATAAGTCGCTCTCTTTCTGAAGCAGACGTACTCCCATCCAGTCCTGCAGACAGAAGACACCACATCTTAAGCATTGAACACACTTTAACTTGCAGCTAAATGAAGGAGACTGTAATGTGGTAACATTTTTCATTAAATACTTGTTGTTCATGTTTAATTATAAAGATTTCTATTGAATTCTTACAGGAGAAGTACTTTTCCATCATGGCAGAACAGTAACATGACTGGTGGATGTAGGTACAACATATAGAAAAGGAACCATTTGATCTTTGTTAAATTGCAAATAGATTGCTTCTTAACGTGTTTCCAGAGCAGTGTGTAAATTTGCCAAGACAAATGATCATATGGGAGAACTTGAGAAATGAAGAGATACTAAATCAATAAAGACCATCCTTAGAGGTTTCAGAGGTTTGGAAGGAGAGCACAGATTGTATGACTCACTGTAGTAGTTGAGGTTGCGAACCCAGTTTTGGCTCTGGGCGTCAGAGGAGGCGATGCCTGCTGGCATGGGTCTCTTTGATAAGAAGTCCTCAATGACACTCAGGGTGGACAAACTTTGACTAGTGTGTAGATAGCAGAAACAGATATGGGGTGAGCGCGCTTTGGTATGAAATACAATAAAGTTATTATGTTATAAAACAGGTCAAATGACTGCAGGGGTCTGTACATTGGTATACTCAAAGTCAAGAGTTACAATTAATCTTTTTTTTTTTTTTAATGTCACATTACTGCAGTGTGACCACCCTTTGCCTTCATAACAGCATAGGTACACTTGCATATACTGTAGTTTTTGAAGGAAGTCAGCAGGTAGGTTGGCCCAAACATCTTGGAGAACTACCAACAGTCCTACTGTGGATATTGGCAGCCTCGGCTGCTTTTCTCTCTTCATGTAATTCCAGACAGACTCAATGTTGAGATCAGGGCTCTGCGGGGCCAAACCATCACTTCCAGGACTTCTTGTTCTTCTTTAGGCTGAAGATAGTTCTTAATGACTTTCACTGTATGTTTAGGGTCGTTGTCATGCTGCAGAATAAATTTGGGTCCAGTCAGATGCCTCCCTGATGGAACTGCATAATGGATCTGCCTGTACTACTCATCAATGAGGAGACCGTTAATTCTGACCAAATCCCCAGCTCTGTTTGCAGACATGCAGCTCCAAACCTGCAAGGAACCTCCACCATGCTTCACTGTCGCCTGCAGCCACTCATTCTTGTACTGCTCTCCAGCCCTTCGTTCAACAAACTGCCTTCTGCTGCAGTCAAATATTTCAAATTTAGTCCAGAGCATCTGCTGCTATTTTTCCAGCACCCATGTTCCTGTGTTTTTGTGCATAGCTGAGTCACTTGACCTTCCTTCCATGTCAGAGGCTTCCACTAAAGCCACTTCTGACCAGACTTCTCCACACAGTAGATGGGTGTACCTGGGTCCCACTGTTTTATGCAGCTCTGAGCTGATGGCATTGCTGGACATCTACTGATTGCTAAGGTAATGTAATAAAGTAAGGTAAAGTATGTGTCTTTTTTCTGCTGCAGTAAGTTTCATCTGGAAACCCCTGTCTGCCTGGGAGAGACCTTGCTGATGCAGTATACCTTGTGTTCCAGCTTCACCTTGTAAGCTGAGTTTGGCTGTTCCTCACCCAGTTGTATTCCTCCAACACAGCTGGTTCTGTTTCAGTTAATGATTGTGGTTCAACCTACATATTGAATTTATGATCATTATCACCTGTTTGGTGTAGTTGTTTAATCATACACCTGACATTATGCCTACAAAAATCCCTGACTTTGTGCAAGTGTACCTCGAAGAATTGATGCTGTTTTGAGGGCAAAGGGTGGTCACAACAAATATTGATTTGATTAACATTTTTCTTCTGTTCACTCACTTTGCGACTTGATAAATATAATCTATTAACGTGTCTATTTATGAAAAACTTTACAGCATTTTGGCATGCCTGCCTAAAACCTTTTCCTAGTACTGTATATGGCTACAAACAACCACCAATTTTCTTTCACTAAAGGCCATACTTCTGGTTAATTGTGAAATTCCTACTTACAAAAGTAACCTGTAAAAGAAGCAGGGAAACATCATAAAATGTAAGATTAAAATACTAATTTCCAACAGTTTGTAAAAAGCACTGAAAGCTTCAGAAATGTCAGATTAATTAGTTGAAGAGCAAAGTCAGTCTCTGTCTAAGCCGCTTAAGGGTGGATTTGTGTTTAATGCAATGTACATTGGACAGAGGTCTTACCTGAAGACCAAAATCTTGTCTTTTCTTCTCACACTCTCATCAATCAAATGGAAAAGCAGAACCATCTTGGCAGAGTTCTCCAGAACTCCTGTGTGGTAGTTTGACATTATGTCCTTTGCCTGAGACATATGAATGGGAGAAAAGGCTGCTGAATTAAAAAGGCAGTGTGACCCAGAGAAAGAAAGAAACAACAAACCTCTATACGGACATGACAAAGATAACATGTTGGTATAGCGGATGTATCAACACTGAACAAAGTAGTATTTTTTTTTTAATATTTAGTAGTATTTCAGTACTTGGAAGGTACTTGACGTTTAAAATAAAGATGTCAAATCGAGTCTTTTAGCTGAAAAACTGAGCTGTCAAGGAAACTACTTTACATGAACTGTTGTCATGACATACCCATTCATATGTGATGACTTGATTGGCTCTATCCTGAGAGGGATTGAGTGGTGGCAGAGTGTTGTTGACTTTGCTGTTGCTCGAGTCGGCTACTTTGGCTTTGAGGCAGCGGGGGTTACTAGCCGAAGTGATGTCGTCCAGGTCCAGGTCCTGCTCGTTGGCCTGATTCTCCTTTTGCAGGGCTTCATAGAGGACGTCTGGGTGATTCCAGATCTGGAGGGATCGGGGGGGGGGGAGAAAAAAAAAAAAGTCTTTCTTGATTAAAAAGAAATAAATCCACAGCAGTATTTTAATAGTCACAGCAAAAATGAACCTGATTCCGCTCTGGAAAAGGTAAACAGGTTTGGCTGGCCATTCAGTTAGGTTTCTACCCAACAGTAAAGAAAACAGTCTCACCTTGCAGCATACACAGAAGGCCTTGAGTGGGTTTAGACCGAGCCAGCCACTGTTCCCTGCTTCTCTAAAGCGTTTCATGAACTCGGTATACAGCGCCCTCTGAACGGGAGAGAGCCGCACCAGGATCACATGCTCCTCCTTGGAGGGAAGCTGGTCTCGCAGCACATCGTGACCACGTCTGTAACCCAGAAAAGCATCACAAAGAATATTGATAGGTAAGCATCATCCAGGCTAGTTTGCTCTCCTTCTCGAACGTCCAATTTCTAAAATCCGGCACTGACAGAAAGTTTACCTCTGGACAAAACCCTCCAGCAGGCTGTGCAGCACGTGGCTGCGGTAGCGCATCAAGCGGACATCTTGAGGCGTGCTGTCCACGCACTGTCCGTTCAGAATGGGCCGCTCAAACATGTTGCTGAACTCCTGACGCGTGCCTAAAAAGTCGGGTCTAACAAAGTCCACCATGCACCAGTACTCGATGAGGTTGTTCTGCAATGGGTAACCTGTCAGGACTACTCTGCGCCGGGAGCGGATGTTCTTCAGAGCCTGTGATGTGCTGGCATGGTAGTTCTTAATGCGATGACCCTCGTCACATATCACCACATCTGGGCCAGGCCGCGCGATGGCCCTTTCAATACCTGAAAACACAAAGAGTCTGTAAATATAAATTACACTATAAATTTATGCTTGTGTTTGTATCCCTGATGCTCATTTTAGTTTTTTAAAATAGCACTTGGACAATTTCACAAGATTGCATAGGCCACTGTTGCCTTTAAATTAATGACTTTTTCTGACCTTTCATGAGTTCCTGCTGTCTATCTTCTTCATCCAGGTCAATGATGATTGGCCCCGCGGCCTTCTTCGATTTCCTCTTCTTGCCCATCACAAAACTCTTCTTCATGGACAGCAGGCGGTACATCTCATAACCCATCAGCAACACCCCTCCATCTCTGGACCACTCATCTACAACTTTGGCCCGGGCCAGCGTTGTTCTGCAGGCCACACAGTCAGCGTGATTAACAGCTCATATGTTTGACAATAAATACTTATCCTTGCACACAACATGGCACATTACATACTTGTGCTCGTCATTGAGGATGTGAACTTTGAACTGGCGGCCTGTGAGGAGTGCAGGGTCAGTGTCTGGGGAGAGGGACTCTTGGGGTGGGAGCCAGAGGTTAAACTCCGTCAGCCAGTTCTGAAGTGTGTTCACCTTTTATGAAGGAAACATAATTATTAGAGAGGTAAATTAAATCGGTGTTCTGTGGGAACAATGACTACATCATTTCTTTTAGGACAGTAAACACTTCCATTACTCACAGGAACAATGGCCAGCACAGTGTGAGCCTCAGTATTCTTCAGTAGGATGTCAATGAAGGAGATGACCTGCAGAGTCTTGCCCAACCCCATGCTGTGAGCGAGGATGCAGCCAAAGCCACTGCTGGTCTTATACCGCTCCAGAGACTCGATGAGGTTATCATAGAGAAACCGGATTCCCCCGATCTTACAAAATGAGGAGACCGATGTTTGAGAAAAAACAAGCTGGACTGTGGGTTTCTGTTACTGAGAGCTTATGTTTTGAGAGAGAAAGAGACAGAGATGGTCGTCATACCTGGTGAGGTTTGACGGCCCTGGCCAGCTGTGGCGCGAGGTAAATGTCTTTCTCCTCTGCGGGGTGATTTATATTAACCAGCACTCGACCCTGGGCATCAGGCAGATTCAGAGCGTCGTTGATGTGTGCCCCGCTGCTCTCATCTGAGCCGGTAGCACCATCAGCATCCTCGTCGGCCGACTCACTGCTTATCTGCAGGGCGTCCTCGTCCCCAGAACTGAGCTCGATTACATCTGCGTCAAAGGAGAAGCAAACACTGTGTAAGAGCTTGTTTGTTTGTCTGGAATCACTTGCGGGGAAAAAAGCATCATAGTTTCACAGAAGGATCATATCTTACCATCTCTAATGGCATGTTCCGGCAGTGTGGGGTCCACTTTTTCCTCTTCATCTGCACTGCTGTCCAGACAGATCACATCCTGCTTGCTCAGGAGAGCAGGGACCAAGTGAGATACTTCTCCCAAAAGTGAAGCAGTGTCCACTAGTGGAGAGGTGGAAAAGTATTGGGATATTTAGCACAGAAAGTACACAAAAAAAAATTAATCAAAATTAAATAGAACGGGAAAGGTGTAGCTTCACTGATAGAGGGTCAGTCACCTAGCTGTGAGTCTGGGACAGTTGGGGCTGGCGTAGGGAAGTCCTTCCTCTGCTGCTCCAGACGTTTTCGCCTCTCCATCTCCTCCTGTTGAGCAGCCTTAGTCCCAGCCTCCAGCTGATCCTCTTTCAGCAGTTTTCTGCAAGCATAAAGAAAAAGTTCTGTTAGATACAAACATTAAAGTATATTATGTAACATACCTGATGGAAACTATAAAATAGATGAATGCACCTGATATTCTTCCTCATGTGTGCAGGCTTAGATGGCTTTGAAGGTTTGGAGCCTTTTGAAGACTTTGAGGATTTGGTTAATTTGGAGGCTTTTTGTTTCTTTGTTTTGCTAGAGAGTGGCTTGCTCTGGCTCGAGTTTTCTGGGCTCGTTGGAGGCTGGGAGCGGGAGGCAGGTCTGGAGGATGGACGGGACGCAGGCTGAGACGGAGGCTCTGAGGATGGCTCTCCGGAGGTAGCTGAAGCGGAATCCCTGCCATCCTGAGCTGTTTCAGTACTCCCGGGTCGTTCTTGAGAGACAGAATTTCAGTTAACTTCTTCAAAGACTAGTTAACAAGCACCAATTTCTGATGTATATGTACTTTTACATGTTTAATCTAAGTCATGATGAAATCAAAAGACAGCAGGTACAATTATTTAATTTCAACTATATTCATCATTAACTAGACAACACGCATTATCTGTTAACACACTGGGATGCAGTCACTCACCAACACTATCATCTTCATCGTCTCCATCATTTTCATCCTCATCTTCCTCCATGTCCTCAATGTCCTCCTCTTCCTCATTTTCCAAATACTCCTCTTCACTGTTAAGGCTGGGCTCCAGGTCACTTTCTGAAATCGCCTCTTCAGACATGGCGTCTTACCAGGCTCTCAAAGTATTACCTACACACCTTCATCAGGAGCCCTGAAATATTAAAACACATCTTTACATTAAAGTAGTACACCTAGCAATCTGACAATGAGATTTTACAACCAGCAAATGTTTTAATTTCTTTCTTTTTTTTTTAATTGATGAAATAGTTGTACTGTTAACCAATTATTAAAGTTGACATGGCTTAACTTTCTTTTCACCAACTAATTGATTAAAAGAGTAAATCTATAAATCTTGTTTATTGTTAGATCTTAAACATACATCAGATATGTAATCTGGGGTCAGGCCAGAGAGAGCTTTGGACACCAGGAGCAAATTCTATAGTAAATTCTATAATGAACAGGTCACTAGTGGAGATGTTAGAGAACTGATGTGATATGACTGAACTATTTGGCTCTTAAGGGCAGCATTTGGAATGAGCTGAAACGGTGTAGACGACCAATAAAAAGTTTCACAGTTGTTTATAAGTGTGCTTCCCTGTTGTGTCTTTTCCCTGACGGTGCCCACACGGTCATCTCTGAAATTGCTATACATAACCTAACTTTATTCTAAATTAAGCCCTATCCCCAACCAGGGGGTAGTGCTATGGGGGTCTAAAGAATAATTCACAACAGACTTCAAAACAAGAACATCAATCTGGTCTACTAATAACAAAGTGTTTCAGAATCTGACTGGGACACAGCATTCTTTAAAATATTGAGGTCAATCAATCGAGGTATTTAATTTAACTTCAAATATGCAAAGACCTGCTGCATCGGAGTCCTTGTTAAACTGTCCAGAACATACAGAAAAGCCAATAGTGGTAGTATAGCAAACGTCATAACTAGATGGAAAATCGATTTATACATTTAAAGCATATGGTATGGTGGAGGCAATAGACATAAGGTCTGACAGCAGTATACATTTTGTATGAAAGTGAGTCCCCTCTCTGGTCAATATAGGCTATTATTATGAGGTTCCTACAGTCCTCTGACAGTATGTTTACATTAGAATATGTCACACACTGGATGTCAGACATATGAGTCTATGATAGAGAAACAATGCTGTTGTGACCAGTGCGGAATGAAATGTTTAAAATCGAAAGTGTACGTTTTACATAACATGACCCACAGGGTGGATTTCGAGCCGAGGATGGAGGCAGCTAGCAAGTAGCATGAAGCTACCTCTGCAGTTTATTTGTTATCATGATGCTGTTAGTGTTAGTTAACATTAACATCAAGCACCTGTCGTTAGTTGGCTTATTGGGCTACGTAACTGAATGCATGTGAATGCTATTGTTCCTTAGGCTGAGTCGGCAGACCAGCGTGCTAGCTAATTACACAACAATAAACGCTAATTCAAACGCTAAAACCACGTAATTATTGAATGGTTTCATTGTCCATTATTGAAAGCACAACACGAAAGTTGTTTGTAACTTGGGCTGAAAGAAAATAAGCTTTCCTTACCGAACCCACTGTTTTGTTGGCTGTCGTAGGGAGATACCAATCTTATATTGTGTAACGTTCACGTAGCTAATGCTAGCCTGGATTACAACCAGGCTAACACTTCGGCTAACTGTTAGGTAACGTTAGGACGCCGCAGTTAAACTCAAACTCCAGGCGGTTGTTGGAGCTTACCTTATCTGCTGCGACAATGTACTCTTCAATAATCTCGCAGAGTGCACAATCAATCAATGGATACGTACAGTAACTGTGTAAATTAACTGGTAAACGTTACTAATTTCCAAATTTTACAGTGTGACTATAAATACCGTCCCTATAGAGGTTACTCTAACTAAGGTTCCGGGCAAGGAAGCAAATTAAAAAATAAAATAATCGGTCAAACTCTTGATGTTTGCAACAGTTGTTTTGGCTGCTATTCAATATAATTTATTTTCTTCCGCAGTATATGGCACCAGCAGGAAGGATGGAGCGGTTTCGGAGAAAAACTGAAATTATGGGTAAACGAAAAGTATTACATTTACATAATCGGTTACCTTACCTTTTATATAATCTGTATAAAATTATATCACCCTCGCTATTATTTAGAATGACGTCGGTTTTGTCTTACATATATGTTATTACAATTTGATTTTAAAAAGTACACCTAATAAACAAACACACTAAATAGTTTTACATTAATTCGTTGTTGTGCTGTATATAGGTTAGTTCCGACTACCGGAAGTTAAGGTAGGACTATTTTTTTGCGACCACCCGGCGTTTCTTGATGACGTAGTTTGTAGGCGGCTAATTCTGTCTATTGTGTTTATCTTGAGCCCACCACAGTTGTCTCGTGAATGGATAAAGCATTGGCGTTAAAGACTCTTACCCCCGTTTGGACATGGACTGGAACACATCTTAAATATTAGTCAGCTGTGCACAAATGCAAAAATGAACAAAGGGTGGCTGGAGCTCGAGAGTGATCCAGGTGAGAAATGTCGACAGACAACACAGCTAACTAACGTTAGCTACCACTTAAAGCCAGATGGACAGTTTAGCTTCCTGAGCAGCTCGAATTATTACGCTTAGAAATAAACTTTAATGCCAAACAAGATTAAAACACCGTTAAATAGAGTTTTGGTGTGTATTGTGTTGTGCAAGTGGATTTTATGCGAGTAAACAAGGTCGAAATATCAGAGAGACCAACGTTATCCGCAAAAATTATACAGTGGGCTTTCATTTGCGGTGTTTTCTATGTTAGTTAATGAACCCTAAATAAAACGTTTTATCATTTCAGGACTGTTCACTTTGCTGGTGGAAGATTTTGGTGAGTAGCTTATACACAGAAGCTAAACCTCTGTCAGTGTTGCAGTGTGAATAGCAATACATCCAACCCCTGAGTGTGGGGATAATAAAGCCAATTGTTTTTGTGCGTGTCTCTATTCTGTAGGTGTCAAAGGTGTCCAAGTAGAGGAAATATATGACCTCCAAAGCAAATGTCAAAGGTATGTAACTTGTAACCACTCAGGTCAAACCCAGTCTGTGTGGTGAGCAATAATTAAATAAATAACCTGGCAGGTATGCCTGGAAGCGACCTACAAGCTCATGTCTAATTAATTAATCATGTCTAATTAAAACAACCCTCTTTTTCTTGCGCCTTGTTGGACTATAGCAACAAAATGTGAAAAGTGTCGTTGACATGTGATGTTCTTTCTTAGTCCGGTCTATGGCTTCATCTTCCTGTTCAAGTGGATTGAGGAGCGCCGTTCCAGGAGGAAAGTTAACACTTTGGTGGATGAGACCTCTGTCATCGATGAGGAAATTGTAAATGATATGTTCTTTGCTCATCAGGTAAGTGTTTATGTGATCATAGATGTGGGCAGTTATTGTAGTTTATGCTGTGATGTTAAGTTTTGCATTAGTGAGCAACTGATCTATATTTGAAGTTCTATCCTATAGCAGATTTCTTATGAGCTGTCACATTATAAATATTAGTAATAATGTAAATAGGAAGCTTGTGAGGAAATTTCATTCATTGTGAAAATATAAATTGGGACTAAATAGCTGTTTAACAGCACATTAGATAATTGTTTTAGTTTTGTGACAAAACCATCACAAATGGCACTCTTTCAAGACAATTCCTATCTTTATTTAGACTTTAAGTCATGTATCGAGTATTGATTTTATAAATTGTAGGAATTTGTGAAAAGGGAAAATTGCGGTACTTCTAACCAGCAAATGTTTTCACAATATATAATGTATATTGTATAAAATCAACATGCATACCATAATATCAATAACAATTCTGCTATTATTAACAGATATAGTAATAGTAACTATTATTAATCAGCTGAAGGTTTCAGCACAGTACTTCAATACAAGAAATGTCTTAATCTCAAGAGACTGCCACAGAAGGAGGGGACCTTGTCAAAGTAGACGTCATAATACATTTAGCTGCTTCCAGCCCTTCAAAATCCTGATCTGCCTATTCACAACTTGCAGTGATGCACAAAGCAACATAATTAATAAAATGCAAATTCTAACCTGGACTTGTGTTGTTGCTGTAATTTTAACATCTAGCTGATACCAAATTCATGTGCCACCCACGCTTTGTTGAGTGTGCTTCTGAACTGCAGCGGCGTTGAGCTCGGCACCACTCTCAGTCGCATGAAGGCTTTCACAAAAGGCTTTAGTCCAGAGGTAAGATGCCTGTCTGTTATTTTGAGTGGAATTTAATAGTGTGCTTTTTTATTCAGTTTTTGTTTGAGAATGATATCTTTTCATTATTTATCAACAGTCACCTTCTTGGTCTCACTTAGTCACATGTGCAGTCTCTCTCTAAATCTAACTCTCTTGATTTAATGCCTTTTTCAGAGTAAAGGTTATGCAATAGGAAACGCCCCAGAGCTTGCAAGAGCACATAACAGCCATGCCAGGTATTTAACAGTCAGTGGTTCCGTTTTAAATGTCCAGGTGTCTCTGATTCTGTGGAGAGAGGGGGAAAAATCCACTGTGATTGGTCTACCGTACTGTGGGATATGTGATGCTTTGTGCATTCATCAGTTTCTCAAACTCTCTTTCCGTGTTTCTATGGAGACCGGAGCCCAGGCACCTGCCGGAGAAACAGAATGGGATCAGTGCGGTGCGGACCATGGAAGCCTTCCACTTTGTCAGCTACGTGCCCATCAAAGACCGGCTTTTTGAGCTTGATGGACTCAAGGCTTACCCCATTGACCATGGTACGGCTACACACTGACGTAGAGTCTTGCTCTTGTCACACTGATTTGTAGCATTTAGATTGCCATGCTGCCACAGAAAAAGCCTTAGAGGGAATGCATATGTTGAAAATAGGTTTCATTGCATTAATGCATTTAGTGTAGTTCTGTTAAATGCTGCTGTTGTTAAACGTGCACACACACGCTACTCAAATAAATAAAGGATAATATTTCGCTCTGTTTTAGGGCCCTGGGGAGAGGAGGAGGAATGGACTGATAAAGCTCGGCGGGTTATCATGGAGAGGATTGGCCTGGCCACTGCTGGGTGAGTCCTGAGCCAGTTGGCTCAAACTGTGGTGGTTCACATCCTACACACACACACACACACACACACACACACACACACACACACACACACACACACACACACACACACACACACACACACACACACACACACACAAGGCTTCATTCTCATGCTGCTTCTCTGCTCTTTCTCAGTGAGCCGTACCATGACATTCGCTTCAACCTGATGGCAGTGGTGCCTGACCGCAGGATGAAGTATGAGTCCAAACTGGAAATTCTAAAGAGGAATCGGCAGACTGTTCTGGAGGGTCTGCAGAAGGTCAGGAAATGCTGGAAGTTTCCTCACAGGCCCATTACAGTGCCACAGCTCCTTCAGTGACAGAACAGTTGGTCACGTTGTCTGTGGCTGTTGCAGTGCAAAGCCTCAAAATGGAAGTTCGTCAGCTGACACATGGACACATAGTGTGATTAGATGACAGACTTATGTGAGCAAGAGAGATTAGGATATTGAGATCATAGTAAAATGGAACATATTTTAACTTTGAATGGGGGGAAAAAAACCCAGAATAAAAATGGATTCACTGTTACTGTTGTCTTCAGATGATCCGGCTCACTCAGCCCGAGCTTGTCCATGACAAGAAGCAACAGGACTCTTCCACTCCTGATGATGGCACCGCTGCATTAAAGAAAGAGGCAAATGTGGTGCCAGTTACATCACAGGGGACAGATCAGGCTTCTTCAGGTACTTTAGTTGCCTTTATTTCTCCAGTCTTTGTTGAAATATATCTTGTAAGTTCTATAGTGGCTTATCATAAACATTTAACTGAAATACTCTCAACTCTTGTTTAAGATTCAGTGGATGAGCCAGGAGCTCAGTCTAAGGATGCACCCAGCCCCTCGGCAAACACAAAGGTCATGGGCAAACCACCAGTCCCCACAGGAGGTGCCCAGCAAGTCACCAGTCCCAACCCCATTGTTCAACGCCTGCCTGCCTTCCTGGACAACCACAACTATGCCAAGTCTCCAATGCAGGTAAGAGGAGAAGTAAAGTGTATAGGTTCTGGTTCAGAAAGGTCTATTGTTGTATCCAGTGTGTGTGTTCAGCACTTTCTTCACCAATTTCCAATAAAGGCAGAGAATCTTCACATTTAAAAAGAAAGAAAAGTTTTTGCATACTGCTTTAATGTTTGTAATGTTGTTGTTGTTTAAAATGATTTCAGCAATTAATCATCAAAATTGTTGCCAGTTAATTTCCTCTTGAATCCCTAATTGACTAAATGTTTCAGCTCTGGTTTTGTTCAGGACTTATAGTATTATTTAAAAATATTTATTAGACATTAGCCTCTGTGGCTTTCACATATCACATCATTATAATATTTTTCAGCCAACAAACCACATGTACCAACATCAACCCCAGAGCATGTAAACAATTCAGTATATCTTTAATTTAAAGGTGTCTTTCTTATATTATTTATCTGGGGCAGTTAAAATCCTGTTTTTTGGATAACACAAATTTTGTTTCCATTTTAAATAGATTTTAAGGGTTTACTGCAAACCAAGTTTGACATAAACAGGTTTTCTTTGCATTAGTTGGCTCAAGAAAAACCTAAAACCCCAATCAGAGATAATGGGTATCACGACAGTGGTGAACATTCTTTGTTAAACCAGGTTTTCATCATCAGGCTCTTGACATTGGCATTTGACATTATTTGTGTCTTCTTCCACACAAAATGGACTGTTCGCGTGCTGCCGATTTCAGCCAGAACAGATTGTTATAATGGAAAGTTATGAAGTCTGAAAAAAGCAACACTTTTTTCCCCCTTTTTTCCAGTCGCTGTACTGTTGATTCCTCCTATGTATTTCTAACGTGACAGCTGTACATTCAAGATCTTAAACTTTAAACTTGATACATTTAAACTTGATATTCAAGAAGTGCATTTAGGATATGTGGAAATCACTTTAGTTTTTCCAAATCAAAGTGAAATTAATTTTGTTTTTTGAATATTATCAAACAACATAATGATAATTATTAATATCATAACAGACTTATCAAGTTTCTATTCTGTGCTCTATTAACTGCAATGCCAGCCGCGTAAAACAGAGTCAGCTGCAAATCAGTACCAGCAAGCATAAAAACATAAGTATGCATTTTCTTTCATTTTCATGTGGGTTCCTTTGGCAACGCGACACATACAGTTTGTGCTACTGTAACTGCAGGAGTTTGTTACTAATAAAAGGCTCAACAGGTTTGCACATTTAACGTATTCCCTAATCTAATAACCTGCATCACACCATAGAGAATATTCTCAGGAATAGAGTGGCGCTTTTTACATCAGCTTTAAATTCGAATCTCTGAACACAACTCCTTCAGAGCAGGTTAGGTGTGCAGCACAACATAGCATGGTGATCTAGCCAGGTCACAAGTTGGCCACCTTCGTGACATGGAAGACTCTGGTTTTTGAATCAGCATACCTCGCTAATTAATTAATTTTCGCTTCATAGTACATTTGATACCTTTGATCTGTCTAGTTGTGTCAAGAAGCCCTTTTTATGCAGCCCTTTACACCCTTATACCTACCCTCACACATTTGCTAAAACAAAGTCGGGCGTTACATTGAGAGTAATATGGAAACACTAATATTCTACTTTTCTTGCAACCATGAAAGATCATACGTTGCCCTCTGAACTTCTCAGATCTGACTTTGCGACAGCTCACTGTGCGTGTTATTTCTCTTTCTCTTTGCTTGTCCTCTCTGTCTTTCATCCTCTCAGGCGCTCTCTCTCTTGCACATTAGATTTATAGATTTATGCCACCTTACACCTTTTTTGTAAGGTGGCACTATTCAGAAAATGCAAACCACATACAATACTGTAAAACTCATATGAAGAGGATTTTAGTTTACATGTCTGCTCTGTTCCTGTTTTAAGGCAGCTCAACTTTTATCTCTAGTGACCCAGAAAAACATTCAGTGGAGGGTTTATTAAAGATGTCTGATTTACAGGAAGAGGAGGACCTTGCTGCTGGAGTTGGTCGATCTCGAATAACGGGGCCTCCCCAGACCCAATACTCCGATGATGAAGATGACTATGAGGATGATGAGGAGGAAGTGACTGGTTCTGCAGGCGCATCTAACAGGTATATAAGAGGTGTATAGAGGTCTATTTAATAGGTCTAATTTCTTCTTATGTGTGTGGTTATGACCTGACTGAAGGAGGCTAAAGTTCTTTGAATTACTGCTTTTTGTGTTTTGTTATGTTTCACACTTGCTGTCTTTTTAGATATAGACGGAAGGCAAGTCTGCGCACACGAACTGGACGGGTAGGGACTGGAATGGAGAGCCAGATTGCCCTCACCGTATTGGCTGAGAAGCTGAAGAAGGAGGCTCAAAGGAAAGATGCCTTGAACACACCCCTTTCTGTACACACAGAAGGGCGCACCGGTGGCATTTGTATCACATCTGCTTCCCAGCCTTCCCCCACACCCAGCAACGAAAGCACCGACACCGCCTCCGAGATTGGCAGCGCCTTCAACTCCCCGCTGCGCTCACCCGCGCGCTCCCAGGCCGCCACGCGCCCGTCCAGTCCGGTTGCATCCCATCTGTCTCGTGTGCTGTTTGGAGAGGATGAGCTGCTGAGGCTAGACTCGAGACATAATCGTGCTGTGCGAGAGCTGGGTCCCTCTGTCAGCGTTGCCTTGTTACACCTGAAAGAGGATGGAGTCATCTGCGCTCTCCCTCCATCTGGTGAGTACAAGAGAATTGTAACTGTCGTCCATGTTATTTACAAAGGCAGTTTAAAAGCCTCTGCTGAAGTAAGCATTTGAGTCAGTCACTTGGTATTTAGAGTACAGTCAGAGCATATTAATCATGTTAGACAGTAGAAGTAAACAGTTTGGGGTGACCTTAATGAGAAGAACACTCACTGCTTTTAATAACAAATTGTCTGCGTCTGGCTACTTATGATAGATTGCTTCTTTATCTGTTGCCTGTTCAGTAGATTTGGCCGCTGATGGCACAAAGCAGCCTTGTACCTCTGAGAACGCAAAAGACAAAGAGCAAGCACGCCTCGAAGCAGGAGAGAAGGAAAGAGTGAACGAGGGACCATCTGTGGAGGTGAAAGAAGAGGAGAGCAAAGATGGAGCTGAGGTGAGACCTAGCAAGGAAAAGCCCAGCACTGTGGAAACTGCGGCAGACAGCAAGCCCCCTGGGGAAAAGTACACTCCCAAAGTAAGTCTTAGAATTTCCTAGTGTCATACACCTGTACCTTGCAATGCTTGTCAGCCTGCCAACATTTTTTACAACACAGTACTCTAGTACTGTACACCGAGCAGTTATCTTATTCTGTTTCTTGCAGGAGCTGCTTGCACTGCTCAAGTGTGTAGAGGCTGACATAGCCAATTATGAGGTGTACCTAAAGGAGGAAGTAGAAAAGAGAAAGAAATACAAAGTAAGTTTTATTTACCTGGAACCAATCCAATATATTGTTGTTGTTTTTTTATTGACTTTTAATCAAAATGCTCTCATTTGTTCAGATTGATGATCAGAGGAGGACTCATAATTACGATGAGTTCATCTGTACCTTTATATCAATGCTGGCCCAAGAAGGTAAATCTCATCATCTAAAAGGTCTTTTTTTGCCCTCCTTTACCCTTTCATCAAAACCACATTTGAACCTTAACCTTAACCTTAAGTTCCACTTAAATTCCCGGGCTCTCTGTGGTGGATCATTAGTGTCCGTCATTAATGTCACACACAGTTTGGTCATGATTTTTGTACATGTCAAGACAAATAACAAATAATTTATTTCAAACAGAGGTTCTGGCTGTTAACACTTAAAATAGATCCACCAAATCTGAAATAAATACAGAGCCACATTTTTACTCTTAACCACCTTCACACACAAAAACACAAGGTTTGACATTGTCACACGCCCTTCCATATCCCTCCTTTAAAACAAGAAAGAAAAGACTAACCAGGCATATGCAGGAACGTAGTTACCTGCTAATCTGTTGTTTTGTTGGTATTTTTCTTTTATAATTTCTTTGCTCCTTAATTAATTCTGACTGCATGTGTCCTTCAGGCATGTTGGCCAGCCTTGTGGAGCAAAACATTTCTGTGCGTCGTCGGCAGGGAGTGAGTATCGGCCGCTTGCACAAACAGAGGAAGCCTGACCGCAGGAAACGCTCCCGACCTTACAAAGCCAAGCGCCAGTAATTACAAACAATCATAACTTCTGTGAGTAACTTACTCCTGTGAGCAGTGAGCAATCACCGCAGAAAAAAAGAAACTGAAGCACTCCTCAAACTCTCATAAAGGCAGTTTTGTATAATATTTTAGTGAGAGCCTCCTCTTATTCGTGAAATTGACCATAGTTCTTTTATCATTTATGTGTGTATATATATATATATATGTACTACCGTTTTAATCTCAAGGTAAATGTTCCTCTTTCTCGTGCTACTACTATTGACAGTTTGTAAATATGAACAAAGACATGTCCCCAAAAGTGATGCGCCTGAATATATTTTTCATCTCTCAAAGTATTCATTCTTATCGAAAGAACCTCTGTCCAGTTGTGTGGTCAGTACAGTTTAGTGTGCCACTAAATATAGAATTTGGTAACATTAAGTCAATATTTCCTCAACTGTATCCTTTGCTGATGTTTTTATGGTGCCAATGAAGTGTTGAATGTTTTGACAAACAAGGCCATGTGTTTTATTCATCCATTTCAGTTATTATCTGTTCACTGTAATTCATTATACAGCATGTTTTAATCACATTCTTCACAGACAATTTTAAACTCAAGAAGTTGTGATCCATCAAGTTTCTTTCTTTCCATTTGCGTGTCTTTAGCTGAAGGTCTCTTGCTGTGTGTGTATGTATCTTGAGGTCCTGCAAATGGAAAAACAAGCTCCTGTGTTACTTTTGTACCTGAAATGGATCTCAAAGTGAGTGAATATTGAGTCGGATGTGTGCCCTTGTGTGTTTTGTACATATGTATCTGTTACTTGGCTCACCTGTTCACTGAGTTCTGTTGCTCTTTGTGCTTGCCAATTTATTCTTCAATAAAGTCAATGAGAATATCTTGCTATAATCCAGATTGCTCTTTTGGTGGGCATTTAAAATAAAGCTCTACAATGGTTGATCCAGGATAACAGTGTTTTTACAATTGCAATGAATAGATTGGTATAGCGTTCCACCTCAGTATGACAACATGTTTACAAATGCTAATCACAAAAATTATTTTATCTTAGTAGGTTCATCAGATTAGGTTTATTTTCTTAGATGTATTAGATAACAGTAAGTGTTATATTGTAGTGACAATTGGTGTACACTAGGGAGAGCAATCATTCAGAGACCAGTAGGACCATCTCAGAATAGTAACCTTTTCGATGTTGTGAGGAGAGCCTTTCACAGTAAAGTGGACTTTGGATTTTCTGCAGAAGGAAGTTGTTGCACCATGGCTGTGATGTGCACGTGTATTCAGATGAACATGTAGTATTTCTAGTGTTTTAGTATTAGCGTTTTGCATTGGCCAGAGCAATCCTTATTTTCATCTGCAACATTTTTTTTTATATTTCATTTGTAGTAAAATACTGTCCAGCTGCAGTTTATTACTTTGCTGAATGAAATAACCCACATTAATTTGATGATTAGTTTTTACATTTTTTACTTACCACTAGATATACTATATAGATATAGAGCTTGTGATGAGTAAAATTAAAAATCTTAACGTGAATTTCTGATCCATTTTTCCAGGTGTTTGGGTGGTTTGCATTTTCTTTTCTTTTGACACTGTCAGTTTTTACCTTACAAAATGTTTGAGCACAGGTATGATCTTATAATAACGCCACTGGCAGGGTAGTAAAGTACACCCAGTAGCCTATGTGGTAGCTAAAAGGAAATACCCCTCACCCACACATCTTTTGTGAAGCAGATGTTTGAGTGAAATGTAACCATACTGTATTGGTATTTCACTACTCTTTGCTTGTTATTTGTATAAGAGGCCCAGACCAAGATCTCCAGTTGGCTTCATCATAACTTATAACGTGAATGGGGAACATAATATGCTATCTATAACCACATTCAGGAGTTCCATGTAGGCATTTTTACTCTGTCTCAGACCATTTGAAAAAACATGTTTCCAATGTTGACTTTGTCGCTTGTCTGGAATTCTTTATTGGTAGTCATCTCATATTTGGATGAACTCGTATGCATAGTCCATCAAACTCCAGTGAGAATAAAATTATTGTCATTATGAATGAATCAATCTTCATTTTTCTCTATTAGTTGATTAATTGCTTGGTATTTACTTTGTCAGAAAATAGTGATAAAAAACACCCATAATTCCCATCATTTCCCAAAGCCTTACACCTGGCAGATTCAAACTGCTCATGTTGTCAATTTAACAGTCCAAACCCCAAAAGTATGTAGTTAAATGTCACAAAAGACTAAAGAAAGCAGAAAATATTTACATTTCAGGAGCTGAAACAAGGAATCTTTGGCGAATTATCGATTCAAAAGTGGTTAATTGTCTGTCGTTTGACAAATTAATTAAACGACAAGGAGGTCGTTTCAGCTCTAGAGAATGTTGTGATTAAATGATCTGTAGCCTATGCCCAGACAGCCTAACAGTGGACCTCTTGTAGGCAGATAAAACCTTGGCACGAAGATGTGTGATGTTTCCGGACCATCATTCAGCTAAAGAAACTATAGGTTTATGCGGGAGAGACGTGAAGCGAGTCAGGGAGTTCTCTGTGGTCGCCAGTCATGTGCCACAGAGGGCTCAGAGGTATATTTGCGTGGTGACTTGAGTCAACCGACCGCTGTGAACGCGCACGTACGAGCCACTCAAGTTCCCACCCATTGCGTCAGCGCGCTCCCTCACCCTCCCCGTCAGCGCGCGTGCTCCGTGTGGGATGCTGAATTGTAGGTGATGATGGCGGAAGGGGAGCAACGCTGAGTTTCATCTGACAGCTGTACAACCATCTCCGACACCGTTTCTCTCCGTCGAGACCTTTCCCGAGGCGATGGGGAACGAAGCCAGCATGGAAGGGGAGGGACAGGCGGGGCAGCCCGGCTCCGCTGTCCCTGCAGCGGCGGCTCCGGCTTCCATTTCAGCACCACCGGACTCTGGACAGCTCATCAAGCCGAGCAATGGAGCGCCAGCCGGAGGAAGTGGGGCTGGACCCGGGCCGGGGATTAACAGGTAGCCGCGATAGCTTAGGGCGCTTCTCCGCCAAACGCGGAGGTAACACGGCAGCGTGGCGTGTACCGTACATCTGTACGGTGTGGAGTGGATATATAGGCTCAACCGCGTAGATAGACTTGAATGGGTGCTTAATTATTTATTTAATATCCATGTCAACACAATTCACCACCCCGTTTGAGAACAATTTCTGCTTCTTCTTGGCAGCACCACCCCGTTACTCACCCTCAATTTGGGTCGAAGTCAAATTCAGTATGCAACGCTTACGACGTAGAATCAATAATACGCAAAGCTTTCAAACGCTTCAACAGGGATTTCTACGCCCGTTTTAACGGTGTCTGTCCCGAGGCGTCCGTAGCTAAGCATCATGAATGAACGAGCGACATTTTCCCCCTCGTAGTGAGGCAGTGCCAAGTAAATATGAATACTCAGGGGTGGATCTCACAAATATTAATGCCCCCATAGCTTCAGGTGATAAATAAATTAGACTGTATCTCACGTTGAAGGGCCCCGTCGGTTTCATTACAGGTTGATTTCCTGAACATGCTTCGACATGAATGCCAGTAAATACAAAGTCATTCCGAGAAATCACCGTCCTCCCCGTGAGCCTGTATCCTGATGACAGGGTTGTATAGGATGACAGTGCTACCATCAGACGTAGCCAACGTCGTTGTGAGCACAGGGCCATAACGCAAATGTGCCATAGCTGTCTTCACGTATCAGACCTCAGTCCAAATCAATATGCAGCTAGTGGAAATTGTTTTTCACCACCGTCAACTGCACTGAAAATGGTTCATTTCCTCTGACACTGAGCACAGACACATTAATTCAATATTTCCAGTTACATATGAAAAACAATTTGTTGTCCTATAAACAAGGCGAAATAGGCTGTAATTTTAGCCTTTTCCAACATTCAGCCCTGATCATTAGGGTTTAATCACAGGTGGGTCTGTGTTGTCTGTGTGGGAGGGATTACCCTTCCAAATAAGGTCTGATATTGCCTTAATTACATAGTTCAACAGTTGTAGACCTGAATAAGCACAAGCAAAGGGCACAGCTGCATCTTGGATTTGCCTCACCAGCTTACAGTCTCTCTTTGAGAACACGTATAGATTTATTTGTGCTACAAACCTTCGTTTTAAGGAATCTGTCTTTTGTCATTGACCAATTGCTTGGTTTTTATCATCATCACACATGGTGATTGTAATGTTGAGCAGTAGACATGTTCAGCCACTGTAACTAGAAAATCACCCACCTTTAATAATGTTTAGTCCTCTCCATGTTTCTATTTGTGGGGATAAAAAGCACTCACTCTTTGTCCTGTATGTTCAATGTGGGGCAGGTTTAAAAGCCCATAGCTCCCTTGTAACCGCATGATTCTTTTATGTCTTGATTTCTCTCTGGTATCCACCCTGAGGTGTCTCATAAGGCGATGGCGAGTGCTGAGAGACTGAGAGAGAGACAGTATATCATATGGCTGCTTGTAATGGTTTTCTTAAGATCACGGCCCTACATTCAGTCTGAATCTTTGCCTTAAAATACTCTTCCACTAGGAAGTTGTGAGAGTGTAAGAAACAATGAGACGGTGGCTGGGTTGAGACTGTAGATAGGAGACTTTCATCTTAATTAAAATGAGTTGCAGCATTTTATGCCTATTAATGTGAATGGGGAACATATTATGCTATATATAACCATATTCAGGATTTCCATATAGGCATTTTTGCTCTGTCACTCACCATATTATATTTTATTAATCACAGTCAAAGAGCTAAATCTGAGCCCATACAGGAATCCATGACTGTATGGGTGTCACACGACCCTTCAGCTTCACGAAGTACCTCAATGGTTGTTTTCTTCTCTAATCATAACAGCTTTGAGTAAGTGTACAGTCATCCGGACCTGATGGCCATAACTGACAAGCATTCAGAAGGAGAAATTAAACTGCCTGGTATTTCCAATGTGTGCAACTAAGGGCTCAATGTGCTGCTGCTATATTCTCATCTCATTGTTTTCTGTTTAACAGCTGAATGAATGAAGATTCGTTGTATCATGTAACAGCATATGTTGTATTGCACTGAGAGCTACATGATTCAGTCTGGCCAACATATGCCATTGATATGGGGTCTTTTCACAGAATATAAATCAGTATAAATCAAATTTCCATTACAAACCCAATCAAAGCAGTTCGTAAAAAAAACACCATTAAAATAATGGATATAGTCATGTTCTAAGACACAGTGTGCCCTCATAATTAATTTACCTTCAGAAATGAAAGCACCGTTCTGTATGTAGCCTACACATACTAAATGGTTATCACAACTCAAACAAATAATGCAAAAGCAGTTATTATTATTTATGAGACCATGACAGCCGTAGGATACAGAAAATGAATGGCTACCCATGAGACAATGGTAGTGCAGCGTTGGTCAGATATAAGGATATCAGGCATCAAAGCTCATGAAAGCTTATTTAGTCCCCTTTTGTACTTTTTTCTATGCTTGTTACGTGCATTGGCTTCACTGGTAAACAGCAGGATTTTTCCCCCAATAGCATAAAAATGCTCTAAATTATTCAACAAATGCTTGCATTGAACATTTGTACATTATTCGCACTATAGGTGAGTAAGCTTGCATAACCAGTACAACATGCTTCCTCAGTGCGTTTTTTAATTATTTTTTTTATTATCTCAGACTGTAGACAGTCCATCTCAAATATACTGGGACTAAACCATGGCATGTATTCTGACAGAACAGACAGTGGTTTAATCAGAGTGGGCCTCTTACATGACATTAGAGTCAAAGAGCTAAACATCTCATTTTCTGAATATAATATATACCTGACAATCTTTGAAAAACTCAGAAGGTTGTGTAACAACACTTAAAGACTCTTTTAGACATTTGTCTGTTGCAAAAAAAAAAATTGTGATTGTGTTACCTTATCCTGGATGCCATAAATTACATATGCCCAAGCTCTTTTTGTAAAACATAAGCAAAATATTAAGAAATATAAATATATCAATATAACTAATTATAATTTACAAATGTGTGTTCATGTTTTACAAATTAAGCAAGGACCTATGTCATTCTGACTACCTTGTTTTGATTAGGAAAAAGAGGCGCAACATGCAAAACTGATAAGAATATTCTGTGTTTTTCAAAGATCGCCAAGTATTACTTTTTAGCTCTGTGATTTTAACGTATTGGTAATACATGAGAGGCACAAACTGTGGATATGGTGCACCCTGTCACACAATATAGCTTTAACACACACTAGCCTTTTCTTATGTGACTCACTGTGGGTGGGAGATTTAAAATTTCAGCACTACAGCTCCAACATGATGGGGAATATATTTTTTCTACAGTGAGCTCTCCTTCATCCATGTCTCGGCTGCTCATCAATTATTTTTTGAGGGTTTGCCAAGCTTGTCTGACACTAAATGATGAAATGTCTGCAAATAGAGAAAATAAGAAGTGCTGTGGCCTATAACACTGGTATCCACCAATAATTAGTTTAATGAATATTGTAACAGTCTTGACTTGGGTCTATTTGTCGCAGCCTCTGTCACAGTTTTGGCTAATTGAATTTTGGGTCTGATCCCTTATCATTTTATATGAATGCAGCGCAAAGTAGCTGTTTGCTGCTGAGATTTCTGATAGATAACAACATCAACCAAAAACTACTTGAAATAATGCCTTTGTCATCATTTTTACAATAATCACTTAAATGTATGTCAACTCCCATTTGTTCCACTTTAACCTTGATAATAAGATATTCTAAAAAGCACTTCAACACAGCAAACCACTTGTTTAACAGTAAAGATGCCCAGCAGCCACAGCATAACGGAAATTAAATGCTGTATAATTATAAAGTTGAAAGTATTTCCCTTTGGGGACAAAATAATTACCTCTTTCCATTTTTCTACTATAAAGTCAGTGGTCACTGACATTCCTGAAACTTGGTGAAACAGTAGTGCTAGACCTATGTCAATAAGCAGAAATTTCACAGTTGATTTATGCTGCACTTGATGCCTTTACAAACAACTGATTGAACATTTGAACATGTTCAAGTCCGATGCATCCACTACCTTTCTGGTTTGATCTTTAAATATTCCCAAATGGACAGCATGAGATAGGTTTCACTATGAAGCTTGAGCTTCCCAGTTTCATTTCCAATCGACAGACGAATAAATCAATGAGAAACATGTAGAATCTCCATCATACAGATACTGATACAGATCTGCTGTGTCGGGCTGAAATTAAGTATCCGTCTTATCAGATCATTTATTTTTGTTCCAAGGGACATATTAAGTCAGATGTCAATGTGAGGCAACTTGGTTTTGAAGGATAATAGATGTGTACATATTTTATTTGTAAAGTGCCCATATGTTAATTGTTTACTGGCAATTATTTTTATTGTTCAGAAAACCCTTTCAAAGTAATGTAATGGGCCGGCACACTGTCAGCCAATACTTTGATTTATGTTCTCAGAATTGGTATTGCCAGTTACAATGTGGTATTGGTGCAACACTGCTGGAGGAAACTAGAGAAATGGGCACTCTTGGCTGCTGAGATGTTATTGAACTTTGATGCTTTCCTTATTCTGTATTCAAACGGACATCAAAAATTACATTTTGGTCAGACTTGTTGTGTCAGGAGCTCTGTTGCTTGGACACATTAGTGGCCCTTAACATACTGCGTGTTATGCAAAAAAACTTTATTAAAGCTGGTATTCATGTAGTTTTTAAAATGACCAAATTGTTATAATTATATCCATCTGTGTGATAGAGTATCTTGCACATTTGCTCTGGTTGGAGGCACGCTCCATACTCTGCCATTAAGAAATGTTGATTGGCATGTCTGGTCCGATTTATCCTGTCTGACAGTGCTAATAAAGTCTGTTCAAAACATGATGTCCACTGTGTGCTTGTTAGCACACAACTGGATTATATACACTATCTTTTAAAGGAATAGTGGGACTCATTCGCTTTCTTGCCTTGAGTTAGATTAAGGGAGAACAATATCACTCTCTTGTCTGTACCAGCAGCCAGTTAGCTTAGATTAACATAAAGACTGACAAGGGAGGGAAAATGCTTTCCTGGCTCTGTCCAGAGGTAACAAAATCAACCAACCACCACCTCTAAGACCACCGTGTGTAAAAAATTACAAGTTATGGTTTTACAGTGTGTTATATTTTGTACCTTTCTGAAGTCTTGTCGTTAGCACGTGTTTGGCAGGCAACCACCGAAGACTTAAGAGATGCTGATAGGTGAATTTTGTTAGCTTCGGACAGAGACAGGCTAGCTGTTCCCCCTGTTCCCAGTCTTTGTGCTAAGCTAAGCTAACCAGCTGCTAGCTGCAGCTTCATGTTTACTAGATCTATCAGATTGGCCCGATCTTCTAATCTAACTCTAAGGAAGTACAGAATAAATGTATTTCCCAAAATGTTGAACTATTCCTTTAAGTGACCCTGGGATACTGTCACATGTATAATTGATGTAAAAAAGCAAACTCTCCTTATGATAGGAAGTTTCACAGGGAGCTCCCATTACAAACGATTGACAGCTCACAAACTCTTCACCATCCACTTTGTGATGAAGCTAGCAATTTGTAGTGCTTTAGACACAAAGCCACAAGTTGTTCTCGGTGGACTGCCACTTGCTGATGGAGGAGAATATCTAAAGAAATCTTTTGAAAAGGTGTCTTGCAGTTTTAACTTCCTTTTTCTCATTAAGCCATGCCTGAGGCTTTGCATAAGAGACTCAAACTGTGACACCAGGTAGATTTAGACCTCAGTTGTCCAATGTGTCTGTAGCTTTAGCAATATCCTCAAAGTTCCAGTTTAGGCTCAAACTGTGTGATTGAGACTGGTGGTCAGCACACTGTCAGGACTGTGTTGAATTTCAGATGTAACAGTCTAGTTTGAACAGTGCAGGTTTTTCCTGATGGACTTGCTACGGTGAACACAGGACTTCTGTGGAGAGTGGAACAAGGTTAGAGTTGTGCAGCTGCTCAAGTCATCAGCTGTGACTTATAATTGCTAACATGTTCTATTTAAATTCCTTTATTCCTCCCTTTATCGCCACTTTTCGCTCACTGTGGATGCACAGCTGTTGCTGAGACTGTCTTTGAAGATGACGTGCATGACAAAAAAAAGGTCTAAGTTGTTGTGACACTGGAAATCCACCATTCCTTTTAAACTATTGACGCTAATGCCCAAGGGCCCGCATGAGCAAGTAAACCAAAAGTTTACAGTACTGTTGTCTGAAACACTACCTTTGTTCCAGCCTAAACAGAACAGCTTCAAAGGCTGAAAATAAGCCACAAGCAGCACTTCACAGAAACTGATAGAGGCAATATAAAATATTCAACATATGCCTCTCTGTTGGCCAACGTTTTGAGTAGTCTGATATCACACTATGAACAACAGTAAAATCTTTTAATGGCATGTGGACCTAGTGCATTTCACAGCTGAAAATTTACCACTCAAGAGGAAGCACTGCTCCTTTTGAAATTAAGTAGAGATTACTGGTATGAGCCCTGCGATGGATTGGCGACCTGTCCTGAGTGTACCCTGCCTTTCGCCCGATGTCAGCTGGGATTGGCTCCAGCACCCTGCGACACTGTACGCAGGATAAGCGGTTGACGGATGGATGGATGGATGGATGGATGGATGGATGGATTACTGGTATGAAAACATTCTTCAGAAAACATTAAATGCAGCTCATTTAAAATAAAATGTATAAAGTACATATTGTGTTTGCAGTGCAGTGCTAACATATTGCGAGGTCTACAAACTAGGCGGATTTAATATCAAAAACAAAACAAACTCATTGATGTTCCCATGCTTATGTTCCCTTGATCACTAACTCCATCGTTCCCTTACTCATTTTTACTCACTATTCTTCTCTCATCAAATCCCCCAAAACATTGCTGTGGTTACATTTTACAGTGAGTGTTAGGGCTGATGTAAATGCAGCTGGACAAAGGAAAAATTAAACTGAAAAAATCTCTCGAAGTAGTGGGTGAATGTGCATGTAAAAGCAAATCAATCATTAGGTTGAGTAATGCGATATTTTATCTCCAGCCCTGAGCATGTTGAGTTTCTGATAAAAAAAAGTCTGACTTATAGATGGAATTGAATCAGTGTGTAAATAATGGAAAGTTTGTTATGAAGTCAGTGAAATGTGTGTGTGTGTGTGTGTGTGTGTGTATTTGTGTGTGTCTGTGATTAAGGGGCTGCCATGGGCTGCAGTGAATTTCCACTATGAGCTTATATAAGAATAAGAAAGAGTGAGTGTTATTCAAAAATTGTATAGTCACATACATAAACAATATGTGTAGTGGAATGTAGCGTGGCATACTGAATAAGTCTGTGTCAAAAAGTGTGAACCAGTGTGAAGAATATTAATATAAATAACAAATTATAAATATATCACAATAAGTAAGGTGTACAAAGTCACAAGAACAAAACCCCAATAAATATATATACAATTTACATTTACAGTATACTATGTTATAAAAGTTTGTACACGCTTGAGTGCAAAGGAGGTAAACAAAATTGACCTTGAAAATACTAATTTGCCAAATAATGTCCATTAATAAGGTCCATTTAAGCATCAGGTACAGAAAGTAAGTGGACCTTGAGTTAAGACTATTTAAAAATAAATACATTTAACATATTTTAGAATATATAATATAAAATAGTGATTTAGCTGGCCTTCAGTTTATAGATGATCTTAAGTTAAACTCCTAAATCAGGACCCTCATCAAATATCCACTTTTGTGTTCTACCAGACCACCTCCGTCAGACCCGGGCCCTAAAGCAGGAGTCCAGAGTGGACATGGGACAGGCGACAGGTTGGCCTCTCACGAAACCCGTCAACATGCTGCCCCTCAAGGAGAGCAGGGCCAGGGTCATGTGGCCAGGAAGAGTCTGCAGGTGGATGTGGGTAGCAGCAGGACTGGGAGGTCCCCGTCTGTGTCGCCGGATCGAGGCAGTGTCCCTACCTCCCCTTACTCTGTGCCACAAATTGCACCCATGCCCAGCAGCAAACTGTGCCCCGTCTGCAAAACCACCGACCTGATGGGCACTGGGGATGACAAGCTGAACTTCAACACCTGCACACAATGCTGCTCCATGGTGTGCAACCAGTGTGGCTTCAACCCCAACCCCCACCTCACAGAGGTGAGTTCTGATCATCATAAATTCACATGGATAATCTTGTACTTTTTTTCATCGCAGGGAAGCTTTTCTACACCCCACCCCCTATCTATTGTACAACAAGCAACCTGATTCAGAAACATAGTATAGGTGGTATACATTTGAATGCACCACTGTCAGCCTGCACTGAGTTACAAACACAATCAGCATGCCATGGTGCATTCACATGGAACACAAAAACATCTAAAACACTACTAAAATGGTTTTAAAATAGCTTTTGTGCAATCAGCTGCACAAACAGATTCAAAATGAAGTCAGGCATATGAAATTATAGCCTGTCTGGAGGCTAAAGAGCAGAGAAGGAAAGGGGTTGACTTACCAAGCACATGGTTTTCTGAATGACACGTAATAAAATCTGATACAAACCGGTCCACAACAAGGATATCTTTCTTAAGTCCTTGAGCTTGTCTTTGTAATTGTAATCAGGCTCATAAATCCTGCTTTAAAATAGGACCAGACTTTGTTTAGTGGAACACCATTTTTCCAATATGGAGCTACATATGTAAATGAGTCATACATAAGGGTTGAATGCCCGGTACATCCTACAGATCCCCTTTAGTTTTTCAAGATAACCGTTACTGCTCTTTTAGCATCCATAGCTGGTGGTGGTTTGGGAAGTGGTATCATACCTTATATATGTGTCTTTATAAAGTATATGAACAGGGATGTAAAGTCTCTTACAGCGAGTGCACAATTGACATGTGGGTGATTCAGGTGCTACATTCTGGATTAATTCTGTGGTAATTATCTCTCATTGACATTTGTGAGTCATGTCGCTGATGACTATTGTTATCATGTTGGCTGTTACTGGCTCACAGGCTGGATCGCACCAACTGAAACTGAGTGTGGATGTGAATTAGTTGCATACTGGTTGAGAGCTGTGAACTGCCTAATTCTAGCCATTGTGAGCCTTGGTTGAAGTGTTCAATGATAGGGTGGGCTCGTGATCTTTCATCCTCATGGACCTGGTTATCACACTTTGCTCAAGTGCCCAGTAACATATTGGACACTTCCTGTTAGCTGTAGTAAATCCCAATCTTGCGCAAGTAAATGTAAATAACACTTGAACAAAGCTATATCCATTCTTTCTGACAGGCACTAGTGAGCATCCAAATCATGCCCAGAGCCTCTCCCAAACAAAGCCTTTTATAACACCACTGAACGCAGCACAACACATCTCCCCATCATTCACAATCATTCATATGCATCTAAACAGTCATCACTGTTAACAGGTAGCTGAGAAAGCCTATTGCCTTCATCCTAAAATAAATCACTCGCCTAATTTAAATTAGGCTATGCTTCACTGTTATTGTGAGTCAAGTGTAGCTGTGTCATCTGTCACAAAGTTTCACATCAACTCCAGTGAATCATGTTGCAAATTGCAGCCAAGATGCAATGTCAGTTAAGCTGGCCTACAGGCGATCAGAACAACTGTAGGCTGAATAAATACTAGGATTTAGGGAGTAAATGTTTCATTTTTGAACTGTAGATGTGTGCGTGTGAATGTATTGCTTGCATGACTGCATATCTGCGTGTGTGAGAAGGGAGCTTCTGCACGAGTTGGAAAGAGGAAGCCGTGGGAGATGGGAGGACTAGAAAGAAATGCATGGACCAAAGTGTAGACAGACAGTAAAGAATAGATCGTGGCGGGGAGTGAAGGAGAGCATGGCAGTAAAGAGAACTGCAGAGGTGGATGTTATGGGTATTTTTCAGCTCAGCCTTGGTGAGCTTGTCAGATGCTGACAGGGAGAGAGAGAGAGAGAGAGAGAGAGAGAGAGAGAGGAAGGGAGGGAAAACGCTCAGCCTCTGGAGACCTGAAGATTTACCCCCCTAACCTACTTAGCATAGATTGGGCTTTTGCCTGGCTGCAGCAGATCTAACACAGCCTTATCACTCATCAGCAAAATTGATGATGACCACGCTGTTGCCGATCAAGGTGACGATAATGTCGAAGATGGCAACGACTGGAATTACGATTACAGTGATGGTGAGGACAGACCCCGGAGAAGGATAGCCAGGGAAGTTGAAGTGAAAAGTTCCTCCTAAGGAGTTATTGTTGTACTTGTGATAAAGTGGAGACAGGCTTTCAGGATTTTCAAGGATTATAATACTTATTTTTGTTTGTGCTTCTTGTGTTTTGACAGAAAAATCACCTGTGGAATTTTCTATTAAAAACAGTATCTCATTTATTGCAGTTCCAGGATTGTCTCTTGATGACAACAAAAGCTCAGTGCAGGTTCACGCCCTGTTTTGGAAGAGATGCGTTTCTGTTTACAAATAGTTTACACTGATTGAACTGTCCCAGATTAAAGGGATAATAAATCTGTTATTGAAGAGGATTTCCCCTCAAATTACAGAAAGATGGCAGTGCTGATTAAAGTGTTGATAACCGCGGGCGATTCCACATTTGGATATTTGAGATTATGCTTATTCACCACAAAGTCCCAAATGGTATCTCCAGCCTGGAATCAAAAGTATAAATTAGAGCAGGTTTTTTTTAACACATTTAGCAAGAAGCTGCCTTATCAGTTAAATTTCTCCCTGTTCATGCAGGACTGTATGAGGAATGATAGCAGTTGTTGAAGTCGCAGTTGTTGAAGTCGGAGCAGTGTAAAACAACCTGGTGATGAGAATGCAATTTAGAGATATATAAACAGCAAGTGACAAATGGAGCTTATATGCCACAGTCTGTTACATGGCTGTCAGTCAAGCTGAGACGTAATGTTGGCTGAGAACGTGAGAACAATCATACACGAGAGCTTGTATATACGTGTGTGCATGAGATCATGTTATGGCGTAGTTAAAGAGCAAGATAAAAAAACATATTGCTTGGTGAAAAAAATAGCAGTGAAGACGGTGTTTGATTAAAGACATCGTGATGAAAAAGGGAAGGTGAAAGCCAGACAGAGTCAGAGAAACGAGACAGTCAAAGACAAACTCGGAGACAGAGAGTAAAACAACAGAGAATAAGAGCTCAGAGAGATAGTGAAAGTACCACAGACACCCCCCACCCCAACAGTGTTCTCCCACCATCATACAGGGGAACATCTGCTTCATAATTGGTCCAATTTCTATTTATAGATCCTACCCTCCTTCTGTCTGCAACGATGGCCTGGTCCTGAGAAGCCACAGCAGAAAGAGAGAGGGAGAGGGAGCTGTGTGGTATCAGGGGAAGACAGAGCGAGAGAGAAAAGCATCATCATAAATTAACCATAATAGTCAGTGTTCATACTAACGCTATGCAACACTACATTGATTCAGCTCCAAGTGCCGTAATGCAAAACTACTAAATATAGAAATCCATCAAAAAAATAATTCTGGGGCACTTTTACAGTTTGGTGTGCTCCTCCATGATGAAGGCGTCAGCATTGCCAAAACACTCTGGAGATGGATCTGAATCATTCTTTAAACAACTCAAGAAACGATGACTTTTTAATGCTATTGTTTGAAGAGTGCCTTGGAACGACTTCTTTCTTTTTGAACCAACAATCCCACAAGCTGAGGAACAGTTTTAACAAATGCTCCCACACAAAAGACTCTGCAGAGGAACTCTATATATCTCTTCCTCCACGATCAAAATATATCAGGTAGGTGGCCACAGTCGGCAGTTGCACTAGATATATTTAGCAACCAAACCAAAAAATGTGGCATCTATTTTGTCTCTAAAATACAATATTTTACATTTAAAAAACGATCCAACTAAGATAACACAAGTTCATGTTTCATAAGTATTAGTATCACTTTTATCCAGAAACGCAATAATATGTTGTAATTAAAGTTGCACTAACCATTTTATATTAACAATGGATTACATGACTACATGTACATGAAAGGGGTTATTCGTAGTGACAAATCCACAGACAATTACTATATCACCCAATTCTGCAGTTCCACTCAGCTTTACAGAGCGTTTTAGCTCATTGTTTTGGTTTAATGACCCGCAGCTTTAATGTTTTGGCTCAGTCCTCCCCATTTTTAGTTGCAGCAGGCTGCTGTTTTCAGTCAAAAAAAAAAACTCAGATAAACCCACACTACTCTTCCTGTGCAGCAAAAAAAAGCTAGACAGACTAGCTGATGAACACGGTGGAGCATTTAGCAGCTAAAGAGCCAGAAATATCTCTCAAGAGTTGCTGGAGACCAAAATAAAGAAGAAAAATACATTTAGCTGAGACTTTTTTCCAAAGCGACTTACTATTGCTATATATGTCAGAGATCACACACCTCTGGAGCAACTAGGGGTGTCTTGCTCAGTGACACATTGGTGTCTCACAGTGGATTTGAACCCAGGTCTCTCACACCAAAGGCATGTGTCTTATCCACCACCTCACCACCTCACCACCATCCCCACCATCCTGCAAAGCTCAAAGCAGAGTGAATACTGAACTTGTAGTTTTTTAAAAACGCAGTTATTGCTGCTTTAAGCTTGTCCTTTATGGGTAAATTTAGAACTCTTGAGTGTAGTCCATAAATAGTTTTCCATCAGCACTCTTTTTGTAAAAGAGGGTTTTTAGCTGTGACTTGCAGATAGTATGAGTCACTCTGTTGTTCCTTCAGTTGAATGTTTCAGCCCCTTGCCAACATAAAAAAATCCCTCCACATGTACAGCTTTGGGATGCAGACTTATAGTATGATACCTCTATGTTTCTCAGTTAGAGACAGGAACATTTCAGCTGACTTGGACATTAACGTTCTAATCCAAAGGCCCAAAATTTAATTTCTCAAGCTGCTGCAGTAACACCAACCTGGGAGAAGATGGTGTCATAAACATTCTGAAGGCAACTTTGTCTCAGGTTGATGTCTCATTGTCTTAGTTTGAACTTTGACTTGTGATTACTTCTGAACTCTTCAAGAGTTTACTGTTTGCCTCAAACTGAGAGCTCATTGAGTTGTTGTATAGCATACATATGTTTATATAAGTGACCATATTTAGATTCCAACATTATCCATGGTCTGATTTTTCTTAGAGTGAGTCTATAAATAATAGCAAAGTGAAAAATAAATATGAACTGAAATGATGCGGTCATATCATTGAAGGATAAATCCATTATACCTCGAGGGAGCCAGAGCCCAGTTCCTAATCCCCTCAAATTAATTCAAATATTTAGCATCAGACATCTCTAATACCCCCTCTGCATTATGTGGCAGAAGAGATTCAATGGCAGTCAAATCTGGCATGTGGAAGACAATGAGATTGTTATATGGATCTCTCACTATATTGGCCTAAGTTATAGGATAGTATGGGAGGCCATTGGTGATATATGTAAAAGTAAATATAGAGAATCAGGGAGTGATTTCTTGAGATTTCACCCTCACAAAAAGTTGAAATGTTTCATATTTGAAAATACTATTCTCGCTTAGATCCATGAGGGGGAAATTTCTGTTTCTTTGGGGTCAAATATTGGACTAACTGTTCATCTGTTGCGTTCTTTTCTTTTGCATTTGTTTCTAAATTATTCTTGCCCGGAAATGGATTGGCAGTCTTTCTGAGGTTGAGGTATGTGTTTGTCTTCGGCCTAGTGTGTGCTGGAAGACGGTGAAAAAAATTTATGAATATTTACATACAAAATATACAAAGTATATTCTAAACGGAAGTTAAATAATTTGCTTATGAGACCAGCTGCTAGTCATCAAAGGTTTTGCAGCAAAATTAGCTGTTTAATTATTTGTGAGGACAAAGAGTGCCAGAGTTTCACTCTTGGTTAGTAGTCAGACTGCCTCTGTGAATTATTGAGTTAGCAACTTAGGCTGAACCACTTCAGAAAAAAATTAAGCTGTTTTCCTTATGACGCATATGATACAGTATGTCCAGTATATGTTAAATTAATTATTATACACATATATATTAGCGTTCAGATTTAAAGTCCGAAAGCACGCACATATTTTCAATTCCCGAACAGTCTGACTTATTACATCACCCCTAATAATTTGGAAATGAAATGTGTGACAGGAAACTTTTCACTTAACATGTATGTTCAATTTACTAAATCCACATATAGAAAATGTCAGTGTTTCGATGACAGTGTGTCACACAGTGCACCAGGCTGTAGTCACCGACTGGGGCTTTAAGTGGACAAACAGTATGAACTGGGTCAGGAATCCAGCTGAGACACTACATGCTGAATTTTGCATATACCAAAATATTTTGCAATAAGAGCTGCCAGAGTCTAAATCTGGGACACTGGTTTAATTAATATACCATAACTTACTGCATTAAAAGTCCCAATTCGCTATAGTGAGCTGAGCTGTGCTCTCCAGCAAGTAATAATAGGAATCACCACATTTTGTCAATATGCTTACATTTAAATGGTGCACCTGATTATCTTTAATGCATTTTCCTAACCAAGCTTCTCTAATACAAGAAGACAGATAGATCCATTGAAAGCTCATCTATCTGCAATATGGTGACAGTATGGGGATTTGCCAGTTATTTTATATGCAACTCATAAGTTAACCAAACTGTATACGGCACACAATATTTGTGTATACAACAGCATCACTGTTAGACCTTGAGAGATATATTTGTCACCTTTAGTCAAGTGCAGATACAGGAAAATAAGGGGGTTTGGACCTAAATACAGAACACCAAGCAGTGTAGGTTCAGTTTTTTACAGTGTTTCTTAATCATAAAACAAAATAGGTGACAAGCATTGGAGGCGGCAACAGTCAAAACAGGTGAACAGTCCAACACAAAGGCAAACAAATCCAAACAAGGAAGAAAGCAAAAAATTTAAAATAAAATTCTGAATAATCCTATAATAATAATAATAAGGTTGAAAACATTAATTACAAAGAAGCATTGTAGATAGGCAGGGACGCTTTACGGAATTTCAATTTCTTTTGGCCCAATTTGCAAGGAATTGATAAACCGCTGCATTCCAAGCATCCTGATCCCCAAACTGCAGTGCTCAGCGGCTGTACGTTCTGCACGGTGATACCGCATTGTGGTCTCTGAGACAGAGCTTTTTTTCTTTTGTCTGCATTCTTGTTCAGTTGAAGTTTGATTCTGTCTCTGTTCCTTACCCAGTTTACCTGGGGAATGATGGAGTGCATGATGTCTCACACCTGTCAACAAATGCAAACTGGAGAAGACGAAGTGGAGAAACTTTGTGCACCAGTGTGATGTTTGCAGTGTTTCATCTTCCAACATGTGTGAGTGTATGTGTGTGAAGCAAAAATTCTACCTGTCATTTTCATTACTGCAAAAATACTCAAATCATTTACTTAAAGACACAATTTGTGATGTCAAAACACTGCATTGGAAAATGCAATCGGAGAATCTTGACTACATCTGAGTCATTGATGTTTGCGCCTATAAATACAAGAATTAATTCTCTGTATATTCGAGTATGATCAGTTAAAAAACACATAAAATGCTGATTTTCTATCTGTAACACAAACTCTGTAAATATCCGAAAATGTATGTAGTCAAACAACTGCGGATTGGTTGATCCTTTAATTAAAAGTCACAATATCACAGTGAAATGTTTGCAATCAAAATGTTACGTAAACATATACATATAATATAATATAATACAATATAATATATACAATATATAAGTATTAGTAATGAAAAGCTCTTAAATATGAGAAGTAAAATAAGTTATTTGTTGATGCTACTAGCAATAGGCCTCTTTCACATGTGTTACTAACAACATTAACAATGGCTCTGTTTTATTCAAGTGTCCCAGTATGCATTGACAGTCTGACAGTGAACACACATGTACAATACCAGCACCCTGAAACTGAAGCAGCTAAATGGAATTCATCCATCATTTATTTTATTATCTATACCTGTGCTTGTCCTGCAATGACACGTCAAAATGTCTTCTGTGAAACCTAGAGGCTACACCCATTTGAAAGGCAGTGGAATGGACAGAAAAAAACATTAATCATTTTGACATCTGACTTTTTCCTGACACTTTACAGACCAGTTAGTCAATCAATTAATAATCTCCAAATAAATCAACAATTAAAAATAATCGTTAGCCATCATTGGTTGATATTATTAATAGTATCAGATCTTACCAAATCAGCATAAAATTCAGAATGTACTTGTATTTTGTGTGTGTGTGTGTGTGTGTGTGTGTGTGTGTGTTGCCAAGGCTTTGATCTTATTATTTGATCCATATCCAAGTCTCTGTGGGCCCTTGCTGCTAAAAGGTTCTATTTCTGGCAGAAAGTCGTTGTTCTTCATGAAACCACTGTACTCGAGCATCCTGTCGCAGAACTGTGGGCTCTGGTCCCGGCTTACAACCTCTGACGTGTATCATACCATTGCACACATACACACACACACACACACACACACGCGCACACACACACACACACACACACACACACACACACACACACACACACACACACACACACACACACACACATTTAGCAAGCTAAGGCAGGAATAAAAAGCAGGCCGGATGAGACCCATCAAAAATGTATACTTGAGATGGAGAGGGAGATGGAGGAAGAGAGTTAAAGGGAGCGATGGGATGTGAGAGATGCAGATAAGCAGGAGAAATAAAGATGGGTGAAGGAGAACAAGATGGAGGGTTGCAACAGAGAACTGATAGAGAAGGAAGCCAGGAGACAAAGTTTACAGTGCGCTTGTTTTTTGCTGATACACATCAGATTTCATAAAGATCCACATGATTGCCTCATAACAAGGGGGACGCAGAGAGGAATGAGAAGGAGAGATGAGGCGGAGGCAAGCAGAGGCACAGTGAAATTGATAAATAGCTGCTTGCCCTCCCCGCAGCTGCTTTGGTTGCTTTTCCGGTTAGTTTTTTTTTCCAATGGGCTTAATATGATTATCCTAACTGTAATTTGGAAAGGAATGGAAAGAAAAGAGGAGTTCCCACTTGTGAGTGTCTGATTGGATAAAGGGTCCTGTGTTGGATGGTGTTGTGTTGCTCCAGTGTTGGCTTATTTCACTGTCCACATTACTCGGACTGTCCCCAGGGTTCACCTCTGCTCCCGGCTTCACAGTTTCCCTGACTGATAGTGAGAAACATGGCCTTATTGCTGAGGACTAGCAGGGGGCGAGGCACAAGATGCTGATGAGCCTGTAACTAACAGTACCTTGTCTATACTGCCTTATTAAATGACTGACTTTCTGAATGACTGACTTAGACAGACTGAGAAATACTATAAGGCAGGTGGAGTGGTTATATCACTTTACTGTACTGTACATTTAAAAGCAAGTGAACAGTGCAATTTTGAGTGAAAATATAAGGATACATACACCAGAGAAACCATTAAAGAGTACTATCTAACCCACTCTCATCCTCATTTATTTGGCAATTTTTCTGTCAACATTGTTTTATTAATTTAGCTAGCTAGCTGTTAAGGGCGAGGCCCTGGAATCTTTACTGGGTTGTGAAGCATGTTTTGGCATAGTGGCTACACTTGTAACTGTGTTGCAGGATGATTTGATGCACACTGACCCAAAAATACTTATCAAAGGAACAGCTGTGGAATGATGAAGAGGTCACAAGCACCTAAAAACTCTTGTGTAATCAGAATTTGATCCATTCAATGCAGTAGAATTTGGAAAGAGCTGCATCAGAAAACTATTTTATGCCATTAATTGGAGTCTCGCTATGATTGGTCGAATGTTTCATTGAGCACAACACCAGACGTATTGGAAATGCTAGAAAGGTCAGCGATGTAGGCAGTGATTCAGTGGTCCATTAACTGCCACACCCAATGGTAATCACTTCATCAGGGACTTTTACCACTGGAAGCCAGCAAAATTAGCCTGGTTCCAGACCTCTGAATCATTGCTCACATCTCAATTTTCTCAGTAATTCAAATGGCAAATAGTTAATGAATAATGAAGAGCAACCAAGTAGCAGTTCAGTCTGATTATCAGGCCACGGCAAAATTAGATGTTATCAGCTGGGGTTAAGTTGCTGTTCTTGCAGAGTTTCTTACTAAAAGTCAAAGCACAGCAGTGAGTCAGCGCTTTGCAGTACGTTGAGCAATACTACACTTTAGTTACAGTGACTCATCCTGCTGTAGCTATGTAACTATGAAGTGTCAGCTAGCCTGCTAGCTTGTATAAAGTGTTTTTGTACCACTGTAATCAACAGAAAATATACAGAACAATGCTGTAGGCAAACAATAAGATTTTGCAATTAAAACCTAATCAAGAAATATAACAACAAATACAAAGTTATTACATGAGTGCAGTTCAGCATATAATCAGCATACAATCACAATTACTAGAGCCAAACATATTTTGAGGACCTTTTAAATTCTGCTGTCCTCTTAAAATTCATTGTCAATACTATTTGATACAGTAGTATTAGTATACTTTGGATCATATGTAGCCTATAGTAAAACTGTATTGGTTGTTGTTGAAATAGTTTGGTAGTATTAAATTGTACTTTATAGGCAATGGTTCAACCAGTTCTTATAAATTGCAAAATACAGGTGTTTCAAAAATAATCAAGAGTCTTATTAGGATCCCATTATGTACATAAATAATGGTATTCTTCATAGTAACTCATAGACCATGTGTATGTGTGTGAGTGTGTATGACCTTGGGCGTGAATCAATCTCCCATGGGCACAGGCTTGCAGAGACATTTGAAGTGAAGAGATCTTTCTGCATTTTCAGTCCTCGCTTTGGCAGCCTTCAGAGTACTAAAAACTCTCAGCTGAAACCCTACCAAAATCTTCATGAATCCACCTTTACAGGCTTAACGGGATTTTGTACCCAAAGGTATGAAGGAAAAAGCCGGCGGCTCTCGCTCTTTGTGCCCCAGACCTCCAACCCAGCCCCAACCCTCTATACAACCTTTCTCTGTCTGCATTTATAATGCATTAAGGCATTGTGTAATGACCATGAATCCAAGACAGCTACAATAGTGTGGCAGCTGTCAAAGCACCAGGATGCCAATTACCACGTATGGCCATGTGCCATCACTAGGGCTTCTTTCTGACTTTCACCTTCTTATGTGCCTATATGGAGCAGAACGATAACAAGACAGAACATAGGAGAGGCATGGGCATAAAGGAAATGACAACAGCAGGAGAAACAAGAGGATAATGGTGGGAGGATTTTAATGAGAAAGGAAACATGTGTAAGGGAACGAGAGAGAAAGCAAAAAAAGAGAAGAACCACGCTGAAAACACACAAGGGAAGATACAAAATCAGGGCCAGCCATGATTTAATGAACAGTCCAGAGTTCACCACGCCTGTCACATTTATTTCCTGCACATTTGTTTATGGTAAAATTATGTTTTCCAATAAATACACAATTCGGAGGCACAGGGATGCTCAAATCCTTCCTCAAAGACATATTTCACATCATTCACAATTATTCTTTCATTCAATCATTTTCCACACACACTTTTTCCTATTCAGAGCGGGCCTTAGGCTATCCCAGCATGCATTGGATGAGAGGAAGGGAAGGCAGCCAGTTTGTCACATAAACAGACCAACACACTCATGTTCACATTCACACCCATAGGCAATTTAGAGTTTTTAGTTCATGTTACTTGCATCTCTTTGGACAGTGAAAAGAAAGTGGCGCATCAAGTAGAAAACCAAAGGAATCGTTTTTAAAGTTATCCTGACTCATTTCAATAATTCACCTATCCCCTCTCCAATCCGAAATAGTCAGTTAACATTTTGGGAACTATGCTTATTTGCTTTCTTCCTGAGAGTTCTCGTACGGTAAATATGAAGCTACCATCAGCAGCAGGTTAACTTAGCTCAGCATACAGACAAAAAAGAGGAGAAACAGCTAGCCCCGGTTGTCCAAAGTTAAGAATATAACAATAGTGTTATCATCTCATCTAACACTTAGCATGAAAGCGAAAAAGCATATTTCCCAATATGTCAAATTACTTCTTTGATTACAAAAGTTATTTATATACTGAAAGATGAAGACTGGATATGGTTGCTTATGGTCATTGTTTTCTTTTTGATCTTTTCTGTCACAGGTTCAAGAGTGGCTATGCCTCAACTGTCAGATGCAGAGAGCGTTGGGGATGGACATGACCACGCCACGCTCCAAGAGTCAGCAACAGATACACTCTCCTTCTCATGCAGCCAAACCAGAACTTAAACCTGATGCTCCGACACAGCCTGCACCCCAGACACAGGTCCCTCCTCAGATGCAGCCTCCAGTGCAGGTTCATCCAGCACCTGGCCCCACCAAACAGACTGGTCCAGCTGGCCCAGGTCAGCAACAAGTAAAGCTCCCTCCAGGGGCAGTCCCTCTCCCAGGCATGGCCAAGGCCCCCTCCCAGCCTGATCTGTCCCGCAACTCTCCTGCCCACCAACCCCAGCACCCCCGCCAAGACCAGACTCGCAGTGCAGGGAGCTCCCCATCACGACAGCCCCCACCTCCAGAGCAAACTTTTGGGAAGTTGTTTGGCTTTGGAGCTTCTCTGCTTAACCAGGCCAGCACTCTCATATCTGAGACTACTCAACCCCAACAACAGCCCCCAAAACCGGCCCCCAAACCAGCAGGACCTCCTGGTCCAGCGCCTGGGGCAAGTAAACCCTCAGGACCTCAGCCTGCACAGCAAGGGCCTCAAACCCCTGCTCAGCAGCAACAACAGCCCGCTCCCCCGGACTCTAAACCCAAAGCTTGTTGTCCTCTCTGCAAGACAAACCTCAACATCGGCAACACAGCAGAACCACCAAACTACAACACCTGCACACAGTGCCACCACCAAGTGTGCAACATGTGTGGGTTCAATCCCACTCCACACCTGGTTGAGGTAAGACTCTGATTTGGTCTGTTTTGCTTTCAGCTATGCGTAACAAAGTGTCAACTGGCCTTCAGCAGCTTCCGGACCATGGATTCGCAAAATGAATTGATTTATTGACTTGTTTCTGTGAAAAATGCTGTGTCATAGTGCAGTTGAATGGGTTGTGTTGTTATCCATTTGTGGCTGCCTGGTCGCGGTCTGGAGTGAATAGCTGTATTTTCCAGAGGATTCCTGTGAGCATGAAACAAGTATTTGGCTTCAGGTGCTGTCAAATGGCCAACAATTTCCTCCATTTGTCTCTGAGGTTCTTCTCAATCCCCTTTTTGTATGTCTGTGCTGGTTGATTTGTTTCTAAGTACTTTTTAAGAATGGTCCATTATTGTTTGCTCTCATTCTTTAACACAGCGAGATAAACAATTAAATGCAAAGGACTCGTACAAAAGATCATGTCTGTGCAATAATTGGTTGATATTTGATTTTTATGCTGCAGGTTCTGTAGGCAGCTTTTACACATGATGTGTTATGTAAGCCTGTCAGCTTTTCCACTGCCTTTCTCTCTCTCTCTGTGATTCTCAGTCTGGACCTGCTCTGCTCTGCTCTGTCAGGGCCTTTCATGTAGTTAGCAGAGTGAAGTCCAAGCTGTGACTCACCTCATCAGTGTGCACTCTGCCCTGGAGCTGCACAGAAATATATGACCAATCTACAGGCAGCGAAGCCTTATCACGTTCAATTTAATGGATAATCTTAGTATTGATTAGTCACATCCATGGGTCAGCTGATGTTATAGTCCTCCCTTAAGTGCCCCCTTATCCCCCGTCATCCAGCTGGTAAGAGCAGGGACTTGCAGTGGCTTCCAGAGCCAAGCAATAACAGAGTTTAATTATGCAAATCAAGTCCAATTGAATGATAGCAGTAATAACAGGCTTTCTGCAGAGCGCTGGCTTTTTATGGGTGAGCCTTGTCTTCCCAGGCATCTGGTTGTCACAGGCACTAGCACAGGCCATTCATAGATCGCTATGGAAACAGAGAGATAATTTGTTTGTCAGGCGTCCCTTTCATGCTTGGCTGCTAAGATGCTGAGAGTCTACAAAAACTTTCAGACTGCTGTTACTCATGAGAGACTCTGTCATTAGGTGTGTTGCGTTTCTGCTCTGCTGGCTACAGTCCTCAACTCAGTCTGGCATAAGGTGCATTCTTTCCAAACCTGTGAACAGTTTTTGTTGTCAGTTCATGTGAGCTGGCAGGTTGGTCGCTCCAGAGTGGGCGAGAACCATTTGGACATGGTGTGAGGCTTTGTACTTTGAATCTAGGTTTCTCAGCTTGATTTCCACAGCCTGTTTGGCACATCTCATTCTCTCCTAACTTCTCCAAACTTGTCTGTTTTTCGATTTCTGTTTTTTATCAGTGTCTTTTCCTGCCTGTTGCAGGCTGAATTGTTATCACCGCTTCCTGTTTTTGGACAGTGGAGATCTGTGGCACATAGGAATAATCTACGTCAGACATTGGCTTCACAGACAGTACTTGTTAGTAGGATAGTTGAATTGGTTTTGGTATTTTCTTGGTTTTAAGAAAATATAGAACATCACTGGACTTCATCTTTAAGGCTAAATTGTTGTTTTTATTTATTAATTTTTTTACTGATTGTAAGAGGAGCAATTCAATTTGAACAGATTTTCACTTGGATTATCCCCATCTATCCAAAAGTTGCCGTGTAAAATAAACAAAGTCCTCCTGTGATGTTGACAACTCAGGAAATGCTTCCACTAATAGAAACTGACAATGCAAAGGGGAACAAAATGCAAATGAGCTGCTGATTATGTGCCAAAGTAATTAAACCAATTAAAAAACAACAATAAATAGTTAAACCACAGAGGGTATAAAAAGTAGTTGGCCCACTTTGTACTTTTTCAGGATGTACTTTTTTTTTTTACCACATTGAGTCATAGTGGTGGTCATCAGGTTACACAGACAAAAGAAACTACTGCACTGTAAAAACAAATCTCTACAAATTAACCTAAATGAATTACATTTGTGAAATTTAAATGGAATTTTGAGTATTAAGTGTTCACCACCTTTTCTACTATATCACACCTAAGGCATCACTTGTAGATGTCCTGTAATGAAATTGTCTGAAACAGTACTTGGGGAGGATTTTTAAAAAAAATGATCTTCAGCTTCAGGAAAATAGAAAAATGCAGAAAAGATTCATGAAAATACATTTTCTGTCACCCCATGAGTGACACAATGCATAATTCATTCAGAACAAATTAGGCTGAGATGTATCATATTAAAAAAAAGTAGTCAGCCCCTTTTTAATCCGCGATGACACAACGAGTGCCAGCGTCTGTGCGAGAACGAGTGAAGAACAGAGGAGGAGAGAAAGAAAAGAGGTGATAGATTGAGGAGGAGGAAGAGGAAAAGAGTGAGAATCAGAGATAATGAGTGAGAAGAAGCCAACTGTTTCTTACGCTGCACAATATTTCACATCAATTAGTGCTGAAAGTCATGTGTGGCTCTGAGTAAATAAGATGTCCTTGTTTTGGGACCGTTTCCTCCCCCATTACACTTCTCAAGGAGATTAAAACCAACCCTGTGTCCTTGTCATCTCCCCTGAGTTTGATTGTAAATAGAACTGAAAATTTTTTCACTGGAGTGTCTGCCGCTCAATCTGATCCTCATTCCTGAGTCAGTCAATCTGTCCTTCCGCTAGCATGGGCTACTCCAGCATACAGAAGCAGCAGCAGTGATGCCTTTTTCTTGATTGTAAATATAGGTGGAGGTGTGTTTGACACAATGCATTATGTTTCAATTCCCAGCAGTCTCACTATAACATTATCCTTCCATTCTCCTGCATGCCTAACATTTTGTTGTTGTACGGTTGGGCAGTCGCACTGATCTGACTCTGTGTGTCTATTATTGTGATATAGAAGTGTGCCCTGTTTGTAACGAGACGGAGACCCTGAGTGGATCATTAGTAAAAGGACTGAATTTCTTACAGAACTGTAGAAAAAGTGTAGAGAAACAGAAAACATAGCTCATCAATAATTCAATGAGGCAGAACATTATAAATAGTTCATGCAGTAGGGAGCAGTGAGAGAGAGAGGTGTGTTTGATTACTCATGTCACATAAGGTCAGTGTGTTGATGTCTGTGCGTATATATATGTGTGTGTGTGTGTGTGTGTGGAGAGGGGGGATGGGTGGGTGCATACGTGTAAGTGCATGTTAGTTTCTGTTTGTATGAGTATCAGGAGCAGATGGTGTTTGAGATGTTAGAATCAGGTATGATTTATTAGGGAATCAAACACTATTTTTAAACTTATAAAAAGTGATCTAATCTTTCAGAGCTTATCTTTGGTCCCTCATGTCAAACATAAATATAAACATGTCTTTTTAACTTCTAAATAAGATCTCTCTCATCCAAACTTCAGTTTAATATTTATATATCCTGGTTGTGTGTCAGCAAAGTAAACTTCAGCGGTGGTTTATCCTGGCTCTGGTCCTTGCTCACAAAACAACACAGTTGGACAACATAGATTTGAAACAAGGCCAGTGTTTAAATAACTTCACCATTAACATATTTACCTAGAAATGACTCATTTGATGTGCTACTCACCTACTCATTCTGTCACCTTTAGTAACATGCAGTCATTGTGCTTTAAATGTTGAAGCCATAGACACCCAATGGACACACATATGTGCACAAACACACAAGGGCACTCTCACAGTCTTATTCTATAATATGCTCAGCTGTGACAAAGCAATTACAGTCAGATACTGTGCAAACAGAAACCTTTTAACAGTCTGTAACACTTTCTGCCGTAACTATTGTCCCAGTGTTATGTACCTAGAACATAGGATGTGGTTAGTGTATGATGAAATGTTGATAATGAGAAATTGCACCTAAGGCGTTGTGTAGGACAAAATCTACCCTTTAAAATCTATGTTTCATTTTAAAAAACTTTTTCATAGAAATGCAACATGACGTTGACTCAGTTGAATAATCGCTTTTATCCAACAGCTACTGAGAGCCATACACGGATTAAATCCATATCTTGAATTATAGAAATTCTATTAATTTCTACTTTTCCATTCAGGACTACACATTGCTAGAGACTGCAGCACCCTTGAGGAGACACCGGACATAGAGTAAACATACAGTATGTAGAACATGTAGTATTTGTGAACGTGTCACAGCTCTGCAGGAACACAGTTGCCGCTCTCACACAGAGAGCCACAGTATAGATGAACATGTCATTCTCATTCTCAAACATGCTGGCAGTGTTTTCTGAAGGTTGGCACCAGCCTGTGTCTCCCTCAGGAGTCCCATCCAAAGCCAGATGGCTGCCGGCATCATGCATCCAAGCCTGCAGTGCTCAGCCTGGCTGCTCCCAAAGTGACGATGGTACACCATCACAGATTCAAACACCCACCCGGCCTCAATCAGCTGCTTGCCACCTTTTACTGCTTCCATAGCCCTTTGCGCCGCATGTACTATGTGCTGATACAAGCCAGAGCATATATAGCTCTGGTATAACAATTCAGATTCACACATGCAGTGGAACTTCAGTGTTAATACATGATGTTGGGTTATTTTGTGAATACAGACACAAAAATTGGTTTTGTTTAAAAAATCCCAACTATAACACCATTATATTACTATAGTTAGATACAAATAACTGATAAAGTTTTATGATTACCCATAACAACATCTTCTCTTGAGTTTAATCATTTCAACTATCTATATTCTATATTGAATCTTTATTGAATTGTGCGACTCCCATTTTAAAATGCTAATGGTAGTATCTGCGATTTTTTAAAATAAGACATTTCCAGCTCTGCAAACACCCACATACACACTCACATACATTATGGATACCCACCAACATCATTATACGTCACCCACCTGTTCTCTTATTTCATAAGTATTAAATGGGTGAGCTGTGTGATCCTGATGCCTCGCTGTAAAATGCCAGTATGCCAAAAGCATAGATTCTTTTGAAATATTTAATTGTTGGCTTGTACCTTATTTTATTTCAGCTCTTCCTCACATGTCTTGTAGTTTTGCGGATTTAGGTGATGTGCCAGATACACAAAATGTTCCCCGTGACATTCTTTAATGTGACACTGTGCTTGTTTCGTTGTCTTGTCTCTTGTCTGTTGTTTGAGTTGTAGTCAGGATGGATCTACACATGCACCCTCCTTCTGTTTGCACGTTTCAGTGCTCCTCTCCCTCCGTTTGCGTTCCTCTTCCTCCTGTCTACATGCCTTAGTTGGAGACTGCTTACTGTTGACACATTGATTGAATTGGCAATTACTTCTGGTTGTTCGCAGTTGACTTTGCAACACGGGTGCTCAGCCCTCTTGAATCAGTCTGCCCTCTGTTGATTTAGCAGCAACAGCAGGGTGAGCATTTCAAAACCCCTGCACATTATAAGACAGTATTTGTTAGAGGTAATACAGATACAAACAAAAAGAGGGTGTCTTTTTGTGTGTGTTTTTGTGTGTGTGTGTGTGTGGGGGGTGGGGGGTGGGGACTCGTAGAAGGGCTAAGAGTTGAGAGTGTTTCTAATCCGTGTTGAGGGAGTGTAGTGATCCCCTGGAGTACAGTGCTTAACCCCAGAACACTATTGTAAAGATCCACCCACACAAATAAGTGCCATCTGAGGATAGTAAGCCTTGTTGGATGATTAAACTGAGACAATGCCATTTCGACTTTGCCTGATAAATACATTAGCGTCGAAGAGACTGTAATGGTAAAACTAAGGTTTTCTACCTAAATCCTTTATTTCTAATAAGGCGGTGCATGTTCTGTTTAAATGACATGAGGCGTTTACAGCTGATAAAATTCAGTGTGTGCCCATGCTGCGCTGGACAGGAAGATGATGTGTGACGTGAAGCAACGACTGCGTCCTGTTGAGATTATGTGGCACCGAGCACAGATGGCTCACTGGTATGGAGGCTTAAATGCCACTCACTCTCATCTCTGGGACCTTTGTGTTTGGCAGCAGGCTCGTTCTCAGACTGAGCTGGAGTTGCATACACTTTGTCTAAACTCCTGTATATCACAGACCCGCTGAGAGATGCAAAGCACAGCTCCCATAACCACTTTTATGTTGCAGTCTCATTTTGTGTCGTTCTAAACATGTGAGTAGGAAATAGAAAACGGTGAGAGGAACATCTACCATGACTGGGGCCTTTTGACAGTGGGATTGCATTGTATCTGCCTTATTCTGCTAATTTTGCGCGCACCACCATGTGTTCATTTTTCCTGAGATGTCTTTGAGGTCAACCTCGACCTGTTCCAAGCCTTGCCTGCACCAGGAGCAATATCACTTCCTTTGATGAATGACTATCTAGTGGCACAGTGACCATACTGAACTTGAATTACCCCACAGTCCTTGGTTATATCTTCAAGTGCCCTTCCTCTCCTACCTTGTGAGTGAATGTGCTTTGAAGCCTACAAGGGACAAGCATTGGCTTAATCACCTCTTCAGAACTCATCATCCTCAAGGCCTGGTGGCTATGCTAACGAGCTTTAGCGATGCTCCAGGGGCCCCTGGCAGTGCAGTGTCTATCCTCACTGTCAGAGTCACAGAGGTGGGCCGGTACAGTCCTCCCACCCCTGCTTCTGGGCCCTCTTGTCTCAACTCATCATTTCACCCACCTCATTGGTTCTCCTGCTCTCTCTACCCCATAGCACCTCAGGCATGCGACTACTCCCTAATGCTGGCATTAGGAAAGAAGGAGGAGGTTAGTTGAGTGTGTGCTATGCTTGCAAATACTAAAAGGCTGGCGACACAAATGTGAGATTAAGGCACGGAGACGTGCAGTTGTATGTCAGGGGAACAAAAAAAAAAAAACATAGACAAGAGAGTGAGCTATAATGAAAGTCACCAGGAGATAAAGCTTGCTGATCGCTCAGATATTTCATTTAACCCCTTGCTAATCTTCTCAGTGCTGCAGCTGTCGGACAGCAGTGGAGATGACCAGAAAGGTTACTGACGGTCTGGGCTGCTGCTCTGAGCAGCGGCCTGACAACAATAACAACAATAGCAAAAGCAGCATGAGGACCATTATACTCAGCCAGAGCGATGGTCCTCCCACTGCCTCCATTAGTGAAGACACTAGGGCTCCACTGCCAGTGCAGTTACTGCTGGGGGCGTAACACAACAACCAAAGGAAAGGTAATAGTTCTTAATGGGTTCACTTGGTCACTGTCATTTACCTGCCCTCTTCTAAACACATTACTTCACAAACCATCCACACAAATGTAAAATGTATTTTTTAAAAGCTGGATCATAGACTTTACACCAGTTAATGTACAAAAAAATGCAGCAGTGATGTCTGATCAATCTACTGTACAAAACTTTGTAATCTCTCCTGACAGTCCATTTCTGGTGCGAATGCCATTTGAACTAATCACGGAAAGCTACAATTATATATTGTTCATTAGAAGTGTTCATAAAGACTTGCCTTTGCCAATTCTTTGCTTGACGTGTATCAGATAAATTGCTATAGAGGATATTGGCATGACGAAACAGAACGCAGTTACGCTCACTGAGTGGCAGAAAGACGAGCAGCAGTGTTTGCTTGAATCAGTTAAAACACAAACAACACATCTAAAATGGGAAAGAGCTGGACCACTGGTTCTTTGTTAAGCAGTAGGGATCACTGTCGAGTCCGACTGCCTTTAATTTGAGAAAATAATCACTTGTTTTACTCCCAGTTTGCTAAAAGCAGCCATGGTAACAGATGTTTTGCCGTTCAGTCCAGCGTGTTCCGGAAGGGAAGTGACGTATCAACGTATACCCTCTATATAGATTTTAGATGAGTTTTGAGTAGCTTCTTATGTGTGACCACAGTCATGTAACTGCTGTTGTCTTTATTTGACATTTTGCATAGTGGATTGTGTCACAACTTAAACTCTCCCATAATGTATAAGTCCTACACTCATTCAAAGCATGTTAATGCCCATACTGCCCTACAGACTAGCTTACCAAGTTAAAACGTGTGTTTGTCCGCAATGAACAACGTGCCTGAGAGTGTAGTGTAACATCAGCAGGCATTTTGCTGGACTTATTCCAGTAAAGAAGACATGTGACTAGACGCTGGTGATAGGTTACAGCTTGAGTAACCTGTCTATAAGATAAATGTGAGATATGTGAATTGTATTTGCTTGGCTGGTAGCTGTAGATTTGCCTGGCAGGAGTATTAGAAACTCATCTAAAATAAAACAGGGCTGAGGGGACAGCCTGATTAACTTGTCCTGGGGACAGACATATGCGACGAGATACATGACTTGTTTGGGCTTGGCTGCCAACCGCAGTGTAAAATAGGTTTGTTTGGCTGCAGCTTACTTAACATTTTGGAAAACAGATGTATGTTTAGAGGTTTGACTTTTGTTTTTGCTGCTGCCTTTTATTCTGTATTTGCCTCGGAGCCATTTTGCAGAAAACATATCTGACTGTTTAATCTTCCTGTGTCCATGAGAGTGAGCAAATTATCCATGGCATCACCCATCCTCTGTATGATGCTGCAGACAAACTAGACTGTTATTGACGAGGGCATACACCTGACTTAATCTCATTCAGCCACATTGGAATTCTGTGTGTTGTTATCTTGCTGACATTAAGCCTGTATGCTGATTAAAGCCAGAAAAAAAGGTGGAGAGCGGTGAATGAGTCAGGAAATATGACGGCACAGTCAGTGATGTACGTAGTGTGAGGGGAAATTAAGATACGTCAAATACTTCTTATTTTACTTGACTGCATTAGACAGTTTGACCACAGAGAGAAGTTCATTCACTAAACTTAGCAGAGCTCTGTGCTGCCACTATGGGGGCTTTTTAAGCAAGATTGCAGAGGGATAAACACTGCATTTCATCTTCAAAATTCTCAGGGCAAATTAGCAGAGCCTTGCTAAAAGGCTTACCAAAGAAACCTAAGGAAACATTCAACTACCACAGTTTGACTTCAGAACAACTTCAGCCGTCCTTTTATTGTTGGCTTACAAGTCCTGAAGTGTGTGAAGTGGGATATTGGATTGTTCTTGTCCTCTAGGAAAGATTTTACTTTGAGGTATGAAGGAGGTGGATCCACAGAATCTCCCTTAAAGATTCAGTTATATTTAGACATGGGGGAGGCAATAGATTAGGGTTATTATTGTTTAGTATTTTAGTACCTACCTACCTTTATATAGTAGTGATTTGGTAGCTGAGCCAAAACACTCTTGAGAAATATATTTTTTAATCTCAATGAGGCTTTCAAACAAAAAAAAAAGTAGACATTTTACGTTTGGTTGTGAGCTAGACTCACTTTGAAAAGAAGACATGTGGTTAGAAACATGCTTTCAGACAAAATGATCCTGTGGGATCACGCAGGATGTCTTGGTGCTTCTCACAGTGTCTTTTTTATGTATCGAGAGCCCACTACGGAGGCAGGACAGTTTCACCAATATGATCAGCCCCTGTGTGCTCAGTGAAAAAGAGGGCACCTGTTGCCCCCGATGGAACAAATAGAAACAGACAGAATAAGTAAATAAAGACCAGAAAACATGACTTGGCCCTGTGCTACCCAGCCCCTGGAGGGACACCTGAGACACACACACTTAATGGCAGATGACACACTGTTGTCCTGCAGCAACACACTCAAAAACAAAACACAACTTATTTCAGATGTAGACTGACACTGTTTTGTCAATCTTCTTCTGTAAACACTTCGGTAATGTGCTTGTTTGTGCACATTAGGTCAAATTTTAAATTTCTCCAAATTATGACCAAATACCTGCAAAGCTATTGACAGCTATTGTCATAACACAGCCTCAGTTGCGCTTTGTGTTTAGTGCTAATTAGCAAATGTTAGCATGCTAACATGTTAAACAAACATGCTATATTTTATACTTACTAAAAGTAAGCTTGTTAGCATTGTTATTGTGAGCATATTAGCATACTGACATCAGCTTTTAGCTCAAAGCCCTGTTTTGCATTAGTAGGCTACAGTGTTGCAAAGCTCCATGTGTGGCGGTAGACTGACAAAATAAATAGCAACTTAGCTGTTTTTGAATGTGTGCTCGTGGTTGCGCAGTAAGTAATTTAATCTTTTTCAGATTTGTTTATTAGATAAGATGTGTATTGAGGTAGATTAGAGCTGGGCAGTGGCAGTTGAGCTGGGATGTGCAGAGGGTTGTTTGCTGAGTTTTGTGCAAAAGTGTGTACATAAAGCATATTTTGCTTTCCCAGCTCTACTTGAAATTCAACTTATTCTATATATGGAAGGTTGAATAAATGATATGAATATAGAAACTGCTGGAGAGGTGCTTGGAACACCTCCCACAAATATATCAAGTTACCTGTCTTGTTTATACTTTAGAGACTGCTGTAGTTTTTAATGTAAATAAATAAATAATTTGTAAATCTGAATAGCTATTCACTGGGACAAGATTCTTCATACTTTCAATGTGACCTTGTTCAGACTGATTTGTTATTATTCTAATAAGAAATAGCTCACTGACAAGGGACCCTGAGGAAGAGGGAGTTGTATTTCTACGGAACAATGTACAGTAGTTTGGATATGCTCCATACTCCTTTTATGTCCCAGGAAAAACTCATTGATGATCATCTACAATATTTTGTATATTAATTTTGAATACGCTGAGTGGAACTCCATATGAGTGACTTTGACTGTAGTTGAATCCTGCTTGCTCAGTGGATGATCCTTCATTTCCTCACTAATCCACAGGCCTGGCCACGTGTCCCCATTGAAGGAGTCCCAGGGGATTGACCTACATACCTGCTGACTCTTTCTGACCTGTCACAGTCATGGCGTGGCGTGGCGTGGCGTGGCGTGGCGTGGAGTGGCGTGGCGTGGAGTGGCACAGCCTGGCACACTGCTGTGACATGTGCTCGCTCACGCTTCACACTGCGCACTTGTTAGTCTTAAACCACTGTTCATTCAGACTGTGCATAAAAGAAATGGATACCTTGGTTTAAAAGGCTCTGATAGAGTAACCTGCTCTGCTGATCATTGATTCTTATAGTGAATATCACTGCACTGAAACACGATTGAATACAGTGAGTATGGTTATTTGTAGTGAATTTTATTTTCATTATAGTCTACTCTGACTGCTACCGTTCCATATTGATTTACATTTGTTTATGTCTGCACTTTACATGCAGTGTGTTTCGGTGTTTCTATGCTCCTAGTATTAAACGTGTGAGCGTCTGCGTGTCCTGGCACAAAACTGTGCGTGACATATTTCCCCACTCACCTTAAACTCACCCCATTCACACCTGTTTGGCAGCGCGCCCCTGTAAACGTGGTAGTTAATAATTCACACTGACCCTCTGCTCCCCTGACCTTCACTTGTTACGAATTAATTATGACCGTAATTAATTCGTATGCCTCATTAATCTCTGTGAGACACAGAACTTGAAGGATTATTATGATGATTTCTGCCTTTGTTGTTACACAGTTATCCTCTCTGTATCAGTTCTTTTTTTTTTTTACTTTGAAGGTTGATGTGGCTTTGCTTTTGTTGTGCATTGTCAACACAATTTACATTTTGGTAATGACCAAGACTGTTTTGATGGGAAAGCTATTGTTGAATTATTTTGGGATAACTCATGTAAAAAGGAGGATGGACAAAGTTTGACATTTAGAAGTAAAACTTTGCAGGATTACTCATGATGCGTGACAGTGTTTCTGCAAATGTTTAATATTGCCATGCACCACTGTCACATTTCCATTTGCTCACTTTCCTCACTGGAGCTTTGTTGCTGCCTTTCTAACAGTGCCTCACTTTTCTTTTACTTTCATGATTTCTATTGTGGCAACTAAAACTGCCACTTAGCGGGAAGTGATCTTCATTTCCTTTCTGGTAATGAGCGCCTATAATATTACATCTCGGTGAGGTATGCAATGCCGTTTAATGACAGCTGACATTTCTTGCTCACAGCATTTGGTCTGGTTTCTGGCCGAGAAACCATGCGGGGGACAGACTCTTGCTGAGCAGTGACTGACAGTGAGAGGAGGTATACTGAGGCTGTGTAGGTTACACTCAGTATGTCTGCTTGCACATGTGTTTGTGCACTCTCATGTTAAAATATACTGGTGTCTATGTGTTTGTGTCAGATGTAAATTGGGGACAGGAGGGGTATGACTGTCACCACCAATAGTGCAAGGAATAAGAGCTAAGATGGTATTAAAAGGCTGGTGTTAAATATGCAGCCTACTCCAAGTGCAATATTTAGCAGGATGCTTGACTCTGACACTGTGAGTGTTTGTTTTTTTGTTCTGCGCGTTCATGTTGTTGTGTGGGTGTGTAGGCTCCCACGGGGCTCCATATCTCTCTATGAAATTCTGCACTCTCTGGCTCCCTCCATGGGTAGGAAATGTTCCATAATTTTTTGCCTCACTAGCAGTTTAGCTCTGTAGATCTGTTACCTGTGCACATTTTTGGTAACAATTACTTTTGTGCATTTTGGCCTTTATTTCATGGTTGCATCTAAATAAGAGAATGTCTGTGATTTATGAGTAGAATTCTGAGTTGAGCTGTTGAGCAATATGACCTTTTCTCTAAGCTCTGTAGAGAATAGGGTGTGATGTGCAGTGTAGTATTTTTAAGGCAGATCACAGTCCACCGGGGGCATTGTTAGTGGGGATCTCTCTACGTTGGCCCCGAAAGTCAAAACACAACATTTCACAAAAAACAGCGAAATTGGAAAATCCATCTTTTTCTAACGGCTTGCACATGTGCAGCTGGTCTCGTACAAGATGAGGCCACATCGATGCGGAGGGTGTATCCAGCACAAACTCTAATTGGAAATCGCGACAACGAATGACACATTGCAGAGAAGAAGCTGGAGCAGGAAATTGACTTGTCAAGGCATAGCATTTTCAATAAAGCCAAGCGCCTAAACGATTAGCCAGTTAGCCATATAGGGGACCGCCGTCTAGGTGACCATTCTAGTTAACTTGAACACCATATCTCTCCATGAAGAAAGGATTTTCCAGTAATCACCTTTTCTCATATTGACAAGCCTCCACTAACAAAAGAGAGACTGCATAGTTGCATTTCAGCTAAAAGGTGGAATCACTGGTCCACCGGGAGTTTAAAATGTAAAAAAAAAAAGCAAAAAAATAAAAAAGCAGTCACTACTAGGGTTGTTTCGATTGGCGATTGGATCGCTGACGATAGAAAGACAGTCTCTTGAATCTGCACCACACTGCAGTGTTTCCCATTCATTTATTTATTTGTGGCGACACAACATGGCACAATATCAACGCTGACTGCCACGTACTATATACCATTTAATGAGTAAAATAATAATCCATTGTGGAGCTGCGCAGCACATTGATTCACTCAACACCTCCACTTGCTCACTCGCACCCTCTCTCTCTCTCTCTCTTTCTCGCACATACACAGTGTAACGGAGCCGTGCATGCGCGGCGCCACAATTACACAGTAGTTCTGTGAGAAACACTGTACTGTGCATTTACAGATGTTTCTGGTGGTTTCTCTTAAAGCTAAGTTGGGGTTTACAATAATTTTTTTCCTTTTCCGTTTGCCTGAAGTAAGTTGACTCCTTATTGTATGTAGTTGTTTTGCTTCAAGAACACTTTTTATAGCCTGGAATTCCTAAGCCTTTTGAGTGCTGGGTTTTCTTGCTTCATTACATTTTAGCTACACTGTTCAAAGAAATTAAGGGAACAGTTAATCATCACAGTATAACATCATGTCAGTCAGACTTCAGGGATATCATAGGAAACATAGGAAACATAAGTGATTGTGAATCAATGTCACCTGTTTTTGTGCAATTGAAAGAGATAACAGGTGCACTGGCGAGACAACAGCAAGACAACCCCTAAAAAGGGAATGTTTTTGCAACTCTTGGACACAGACAATTGCTCTCTCCTTATCCTTCCTGACTGATTGTTCTCTAGTATTGCATTTTGCTAGTGTCCTTGCCGCTACTGGTAGCATGAGGTGGTACCTGCAGCCCCTTCAGGTTGCACAGAGGCAGTCCAACTCCTCCAGGATGACACATCCATACGTGCCGTCGCAAGAAGGTTTGTAGTGTCTCCCAGCACAGTCTCACAAGATGGAGGCGATACCAGGAGATGGGCCTAACACGAGGAGAGCTGGACAGGGCCGTAGAAGGGCATCAACCCAGCAGCAGGACCGGTATCTGCTTCTTTGTGTGAGGAGGAATAGGAGGAGCACTGCCAGAGCCCTACAAGATGACCTCCAGTGGGCTACTGGTGTGCCTGTTGTAAAGACCAAACTGTCAGAAACAGACTCCGTGAGGGTGGCGGGAGGCCCGACGTGAATCCGGGTCTCTCACACCAAAGGCATGTGTCTCAATACCTGGCCTCATGTGGCCAGAGTGTGTAGGCAGTTCCTGGATGGCCAAGGCACTAATGCCATTGACTGGCCCTCACGTTCCCCAGATCTGAATCTTATTGACCCTTCGCTTAGCCACCCCTCCCTTAGTTATTGTTGCTAAGTCCGACAAACTGTCGGACCTGTCGGATTTATTGTGGTGCTACCACTGTCTATAACTGCACTCCCTGGAGAAATATTGTCAATTTTTTGGAAAAAGATAAAAAAGCGATCTCAGATAATGTGCAGCTCACAGTCCCAAACAGAGCAATTTTTGCGCTTCAGTTTTTACATTTTTATATTGCAAAACTGTACCAGCTACTTTACAACTCGGTCTGCCACTCACAGCGTGAGAGCGTGTACACTTGATTACTATCACGGTGTACGCTGGTGCTGCATCGGCTGGGCGGAGTTGTTTCACGTAGAGTTGACGTTATCAGTTCCATTGTGCAAGAAAATTGATGTGTGGCATGAAAGCATGTGAAAAGTCTCAATTGCGTGAGGCTCAAGCTCAATGCTTAAGAGTTTGCAGCTCTGATGTACTGTATAGTAAGATTTTTAACGTTAAAGTATTTTGTTCATCGAGTTCTGAGATCTGTGATTTAAGTGTCCCCAGTGTATTTTTGGATTTACTGGATCATTCCAAATTAAGAAAGACAGTAAACATGGTTGGATTTTAATTCAGGGTGGTACATTTCTTAATCAAATCAAGCCCTATCTGAGCACTTTTAATTTCTCATTCACATACCTGCTTTTAGCCTTGGTTGACATACACACACACACATAGAGTGATCAGGGCAGTAATGTCTTTGCAAGCTCCTCTGAGAGTGGGATCAATCTATGAGAATGGGATCAATCTGTCTGACCTTTGTATTGTGGTAGCCTGCAGTGTTCAATCTCTCATTATTTTGACAGTGAAAGGGCAGCTTTTCCTGCTATGAGCTGACTGGATGAAGCATCACTACAATGCCAGTATTCACACTATATACCTTCGTCTTTTATGGCAGGTTCAGGTTCGCTCACTAACTGCTCCACTCCACTTTTGGTACCTTGTCAACTGAACTGCAAAAACCATTTTCACCGAATATATAAAAGAGTAGCTATAACTAGTTGAAGGAAAGGTTGTGCCAAGTCCCAAAAGGTTCAAGTCATATGTGAAATGACATATTGAGATTTTGATTAGAGGTGCAATAAACATATTGCTGCTGTAGCTGCGCTGGTGACAGTAGAGACTGTAAGAAGGATGCTGAAAACCACCACTGTTATTGACTAGTTACATGTTACACCAAATCAATTTAAATGTAATTGATAGATTACACTCAGTGTATTAAGTCAGTCTTGTCAGCTGCATTTGAGTTACAGTTCACAGCCAAAGATAAGCATACTCTCCACTGAGCACACAAGTTAACCTCCTGTCATTTAATGAGGTTACCAATTCACTAACAAGATGATCTCACTAACAATCTGAGCCTGCTGCTGCCACAACTGTGCAACACACACACATACACACATATACACATACATACACACACACACGCACACACACACACACACACACACACACACACACACACACACACACGCACATATACACATACACATACAAACACACAAACGGTAGACCAGCACACAATTAAAAAAAACAGCAACAGAAGTACACTACAGAGCTTAGGCAGTATCTTAAGTGTCAAAAAAATAATTATTTTCTGCTTAAAAACAACATTTCATTATCAGTCTTTTGTAGTTTTAGCTGTAGTGTAATGTATTGAGCTGTTGAATTGCTGTTCTTCAGAGGGCAGTTAAAAAGTACAAGGGGATTGCCACAGAGAATTGGTTGCTCTGTTTTCAGGGTAAATTAAAGGCCTGTCTCAGAAGCGCAGAAGCTCAGTCTTTTGTACAGACCTGATTTTCTCCAAACAGTGTGGGTAGAGGTGGGAAGCACAGCCCACATCGCTCACTGCTGTACAAGCTAAAGCACTCTACATGAATAATTTGATGCTCCCAGCTCCGGTTTGGCCTTGCTCCTCTCTCCCTTTCACCCACGCAGTGATGTTATGCTGATTCAGGAGCAGGAGGGGAGTTTGGCAGTGCCAAAATGGCAGGAAGAAAGCTGTGGAAGAAAAATGTTCATTAGTATCTAATTTAGGTATTTAATTAAATTCAGCTTTTTATGAACATGCCCAAAAGATAGCAAAAGGTGATTTGATTTGGTTTTGAGGAAGTTGGAAGTGAGTAGAGACTTGTGAGTCTGGAGGTTTTTTTAGAGCTGAAGATCATATGATCAAATGCATGCATGTGTGCATAGAGTACACACACATACTGTAGCATGTCTTCACTGTCTATATTGTAGCATAGCTTCAGTAGTTTTGTGTCGTTCTTTTGTGCACTAGCTGTCCACAAACACACAGACGCTTGTGTCTGACATTTCTACACAACAATTTTTATTAATTTTTTTTTTTACATGTGAAAGAACCGGCACAGATGGCTAGTTCTGAGAATACTGCACCTGTTTATATATAGATTCTCAGTAGAGCACTTGAGAGAGATGAAAACAAAGCAAGTCTGTCTGTTTGGCATGCCAGTGGCTCCATCCACGCTTCGTGGTCTCAGTTGAGACAACAGATTCCTGCAGGATTTGGGCACTCTAAGAAAGGTTTCATCTTGAACAGAAAAATCAGTAAAAATAGCACGTCACAAATAGATTTCAAATGTTGTTTTTTATACTTTGGCAGTTATTGAATTTAAGAATGTCACTTTGTCAACTTAAGTGGGTGATTTTAAAATTCTTCTTCTTATTATTATTATTAGTTGTAGTAGTAGTAGTATTATAATTAAAAGTAGTACTTCTTATGACCACTGTGGGTTTTACTGTCCTTGAAAGGTTTTTAAACTGGCCAATTGTTTGCTGTTCTTTTATGCTGAAAAAGGTTGGAGCTGCTCACACCATGCCAGCATTATCTTTATTGATTTGCATATTTTCATGATTCAAATGGCATCGTTTCTAAAAGAGGGTGTTGCATAATTTAACAGTTATGTTGCATTAGGGCTCTAATTGAGTTATTACTAACAGAAAAACAGTTGAAGCCATCAGGTACCAAAGCATTAATCAACATTTTCATATTAATCGACTGGGTTTGAGTATAACCACTCTTTCACCACAGTAGGCAGCTGTTTTGGGGACACCCACTTTCTGCAAGCTACCTGTCCAGCATGCAGCAGAGGACAACATTAGTCTGCTGGTCAAAACATCTAGCATCTAAAGACCCAAGAGCTGCCTGAATTAATTAATCAATTAATCTATTGACATAAAAATTAAAGATTCAGGAAATTAAATGATTAGTAGATTGACAGAAAATTTATCTGCAACAATTTTGATAATCGTATAATAATTCAAATGTTTTTTAGGCAAAAATGGAGGAAATTCACAAGTGCAAGCTTCCCAAATGTGAATAATTGCTTGTTTTCTTAGACTTCTATGACTGTAAACTGGATATCTTTTAGCAATTATTGATAGGCATCTATTAATTTAATGAATATAAATGTACATACATATTACATCTTACGTTGCCATCATCTTCACCACTACCTTCTTTCATCCTCACATCATCATCATCATCATCATCATCACCATCACCATCATCATCATGATCATCATCTTTATTCTACTACCACCTTCTTCTTCCTGTTTTTCCATCCACCCCCTCGTCCTCATCCTTTTTCATCCTCTTCTGTTAAATTTTAGCTGTAGCTTTGTCTCCTACCACCCACATCAGCGAGTGGTTAACCATTGTTTGTAGATTCTTTTGCCTTCACAAATCACTTTTACAGAACAAATAGTAGAAGTTGTTCGAAAAAGAATCAACAAGTATCTCTGAGAAGAGCTAATAATCATTCGCTCACTCACACTGATTAATTTCTCTACACAGGTTTAGTATGAAGAGAACAAGAAGACAGGCTGTGTGCTACACCCAGGACTTATCACTGTAGACTTGTCTGGTCTCTGGGGTCTCTAGATTAAGATCCCTTTCTAGCTGTTAGGATGTTCCTTGCTGCCTAAATAATTGTCATTGTCTGTCTATCTCTCTTTGTCTTGCTTGTAATGCAGGCTTTTCTCAAATATTTATATCATTCAAACAGGATACTCTTCTTTTGGCTACCCACTGTATCAGACATGTGACATAAGTGGCACAATACCACAAACCTGATGAGTACTGCTTGTATTTGATAGTTACAATATGTGGTAAATGTAAGGGAATTTTTGCTGCCTTCTCTGGCAACTGGACAGTTTGGACCACATAAATATGTTCTCTGATACAGCCGTAGAACACTTGCATTGTTCTTATTTTTTTGCAGTTTCTGGGCATGTTATTGAATTCCAACTTCTATATTTAGGCTGTTGCAGTACACACATATAAAATAAATTATTTACTGGAAGGATGGAAGTCAGCAATAGGGGTGTTTTGCAGGTTAATTTTTTTGTTGTATGAGTCTGTGACACAAGACCACTCCCTCTTCAAGCCCCAGCCACAGATGATTATCATAGTGACGGAGCCACCATCTCTCATTTCAGCTTTCATAATATGTAGTTTAACCATTTGTTTCTATTGAGTAGATTTTCGGCAGTGTCGGAATATATAACTACCTCCAAACATAGGGCTCAGTGAGGATGACTGTGAAGGTCGAATGCTTCTCTTGCTGATAGAAGGTTTGCTGTGGGCTCCATTAAAGGTCTAATGATAGTTGCACCCCTCCAATCTAATTACACATGTGTTCATTTGTATTCACACAGCACTCTTCCTCTGTGTACCAAGTTTGAGAGTGCTTAATGTTGTCAAATGATCAAGTCTTCACAGAGAGATGAAAGGCCTTGTTTGGACAGGCTTTCAAATATTCAGTTGTTCAGACTCACTATGCTGAGTCCTTGACACTCTATGACCGTTTATAAAGCATCATCTTTCTGATTTTATTTATTTAACAGACACATGTATACTTCTGTATGCATCAATTATCATAAATACTAATCAAATAATGTGTTGACACAGTGTCAATATTGAAGTAAACACCAATGTTGAGCATACTTTGTGTATTAAGTCAGATTGCTGCCCATTCAAACCTTTTTTGTTTGCCTATTGTTGGCACTAGGTGGCATCAAGGTGACAGACTCTATGAAGAGTTTCAGTATTTTGTTTCACTGAATAATGTAAAAGATTAATAGAGTTACAAGAAATCATGTGCTTTTGCCTGATTATTCTGTTTTCAGCATGGCTGTTCTCTTTGTGCTTGTTTTTCAGAAGAAAGAATGGCTGTGCTTAAACTGCCAGACACAGAGGGCTCTGTCAGGAAGCTTGGGAGATATTCCAGGTCCTGTTGTACAGCCCATGGGATCCCCCCGGCCACCTGCTACAGCCAATCAACAACCACCTCAACAGAAAGGGCCCAATCAACTTTCAGGGCCTAGGCCCTCAGGTCCTCAACAACAACAGAAACCACCGGGTCCCCAAGTAAGTGGCCCTCTCTCTCCTGTGAAACAGGCTGGGCCTGCCCCTCATACCAAGGGGCCCAGCCAAGCTCCCCCTCAAACCAAGGGTTCTGCCCAACCTGTTCCTCAACCTAAGGGTTCAACTCAGCCACCTTCCCAAACTAAGGGTCCAACACAACCCTCAGCTCAGAGTAAGGGACCTCAAATTAAAGGTCCTAATCAATCACATGCTCAAAGTAAGGGCCCTGTTCAGTCCAGTAACCAAATAAAGGGCCCAAACCAGGCCAAAGGGCCGATTCAGACAAAGGGATCTGCTACGCCCTCTGCTCAGACTAAGGGCCCTTCTCATCCTTCTGGTGCCAAGGCGTCATCCACCCCTGGTAAAGCCACAGCCAACCATGCCAAGGCCTTTCCCACACCATCAAAAACAGTACCTGCTCAGTCTAAACCCACAGGTAACAACCAGGCCCGCAAACAGCCGCAGAGCCAGGAGAAGACTAAAGTCACATCTAAATCTCTTAAAGAAGACATCAAGGCCTCACCAAAGAAGGCATTGTCAGAGACTGTCACTTCACCAAAAGACATGAAGATAGCTGAAGATGCACAGAAGTCAAGACACCATGAAGTGAGCTACCTGAAACTTCTTCGCCTTCACCTGTTACTCTTGATTCACCATTATGATTTTTTTTTATTCCATTCGAATAATTGTAACAATTTCTCATCATCATCACCATCACTGTTATTGCCTTCATTATATCATTATCTCGTTTTTTTATTCTTCTTCTCGTAATTATAGTTTTTGTAGAAAACATGTTCTCTATTTTTAGTATTGCTCTTATCCAAACACCTGCTCTTTTTCTATTTTTCCTTCTTCATAATTATCAGTTCCATAATTCCTGTCATAATTTTTACCTTATTGTTTATTCTCAGCACTGTTAAAGTTAGTTAGTAGTAGTTATCATAATCTTGTACCATTATCACTAATGTAATAATAGTTATAATGTTGAAATCATTTTCCATCAATGTAACTTAATTCATCATCATAATTTCCTTATCTTTATTATCATCATCATCATCATCCTTATCATTATCGTCATCATTATCATCATCATTTTCTCAGTGGCCATTCCTCATCTTCATCCTGTTCCCCCACTTCTTCACATGGTTTTGTAAATTTTATTTAATTTGTATCAAACACAAGCTTTTTGTTTAATGTGACACTTTGTGATGATATTTTAAGCATTCTAAGCATGTTCGTTATTCTTCAACGGTTCGAAGAATGCAATGGAGAATGCGTCAAAGATTGCAGTCAAGCATGTAACCAAATGACATTTGTCTGTAGATGTTCGTATGTTCAACTGTCTGTTATTATCACTCCGTGTGTCAGTGTATTTATCCATCTGTGTGTACATAACTTTGAAAGGCAAACTCAACCCAAATCAATAGAATATGATCGATAAATGTAATAAACTACAACATAAATTATGAGATTATGCTGTTGTTCTTTTTATATATTTAAAGAATATAAAGTGTTGATATGAAGTTAGTCTTTTCTTTTTTTCAAGATAACACAATGTTGCTTGGTGGTAACTAAATGCAAAGTCAAATTTTCTTGATTTCTAAAACCAAAATGTAAAAGACAGTACATATTTGGGTTGATTTTAGCCTAAAGTGTTAATATATGTGTTTTCTGATTAAGGGTTTATTCTTTCTGATGTAATTATTCTCTAATATCTTAGTATTAGATTTTTTCAACTGCATTGGGTCTAGTGCATTAATTTTACTCCCTATTGTCTAAAAATGCTCATGAAAATGTCACTGCGGATGAGATCAATGAAATAGTTGGATAAAAGGTGTGCACTGAAGCTTGTAATAGACCTTGCCATGAGTTAATTTTAGAAAAAAATTATGTATTTTTTGCTTCTTACCATTCTCATTCTCTTTCTCTCTTTCTTCAGGATTACAACAAATCAAGTACACAGAGTTTAAGTGACACTGGATACTCCTCAGATGGGATCTCCAGCTCTCATGGGGAGATTACAGGCCAGATCCAGGAAGAAGGAATCAAACTCAATGAAAGAGGTGCTTCCATCCCCTCAGAAATCACCAAACTAGAGAGCTCCATGAAGCCTCTACTAGAGTCAAAGACTGCCTCAGACCAGAAGCACAGGCCACATTCACTGTCTGTAGGAAAGGACCGGGACTACAGTCCTGATGACGATGCAGCAAGAGATGAATCAGAGGATGAACTCAGTTGTAAGCTTCGCCATGATTATGTGGAGGACAGCAGTGAAAGTGGTCTGTCCCCATTGCCAGTAAGGCAGAAGAAGTCACATAAAGATTTAACAGATGAGGAGTTCATGAGGAGGCAAATTATGGAGATGAGTGCTGATGAAGAAGAGTTGGAAGAACACGGAAACCAGAAAACTAAAAGGGGACATAAAACCGGTGGGGATTTGAGCAAAGAGAGACGACGACTCTCTCACCATTCTAATAGTTTTGAGGATGAAACTAAGACATCAGAGGGTGCTTATAAGGCAAATGAAGAGGAAGATGTTGTAATGGCTGGAGGCCTTCGGCGATTTAAAACCATTGAGCTGAATAACACCAACAGCTACAACCGAGACATGGAGCTTAGTACTGAGCATGACCTACGAGAACCTGAGCTAGAAATGGAGAGTCTGACTGGTTCTCCTGAGGAGCGGTCCAAGGGAGAATATTCATCCACCCTACCTGCCACCACTCCCAGCTACACATCTGGAACATCCCCAACATCTGTGTCGTCCATGGAGGATGACAGTGACAGCAGCCCTAGTCGTAGGGCAAGACTAGAGGAGGCAAAGCAGCAGAGGAAAGCTCGACATCGGTCCCATGGGCCACTGCTGCCCACTATTGAGGACTCATCTGAGGAGGATGAGCTCAGAGAGGAGGAAGAACTACTTAGGGAACAGGAGCAGATGAGAGACCTAGAACAACAGAGGATCCGAAGCACTGCTCGAAAAACAAAGAGGGATAAAGAGGAGCTACGGGCACAGAGGCGCAGGGAAAGATCCAAAACTCCCCCCAGTAATCTCTCTCCTATTGAGGATGCATCGCCAACAGAAGAGCTGAGACAGGCTGCAGAGATGGAGGAGCTTCACAGATCATCATGTTCTGAATACTCACCATCTATGGACTCAGAGGCAGAAGGCTTTGAAATGATTAGTGGAAAGCTTTACAAATCAGGAAATGAATACAACCTTCCAACCTTCACATCCCTCTACTCTCCTACAGAAAAGACATCAGCAATGTCACCCTCTGATAAAACACTAAAAAGTGCAGAGGAGGTCTATGAGGAGATGATGAAGAAGGCGCAGCTCATGCAGAGGCAAGGACAAACAGTTCATCAGCAGATTGGTGCCCCTCAGCCTGACAGTAAACATCATCTTGAAGCAGGAACTGTTCTAACCCCCGGCTCAAGCCCAACACAGGTTACTGCACCTATGTCCTTCTCCACAACAGGCAGTGATCCAAGAATTTCAGGAATTCATGCAGCACAGCATCTATCAAAAGAAACACAAAATAGGATGATGACACAGAGTGCCAAAATTGAAGGTGTTGTTGGAGTTGCCACAACCAAAGCCCAAGTCAGTCAAACTGCCGCAACTCGACAGGCTGGTAGCACAGTGCCTGCCAGCAACAGAACAGGCTCCCAGAGGCCAACAAAGGCATCACCTGACCCTGGAGCATCCTCCCTAACCTCCAAAGTTTTCTCCCTTTTCAAAGGTCCCAGCCCCCCAGTCTCCCCCACCACTTCTCCGGCACAAAGCCCAACGCATATGCCGTCCGTGAGACCCACTGGTAGTAGTGCCAGGCAGCTGCCATCTTTGCCTGGTGGTCCTACATCGGCTGCAGCATCCCAAGGAGCCCAGGCATCTCAAAGGGCAATGTCACCACGTCTTACACGACAACAGTCCTCTCAAGATTCACCTGTGATGGTGATAACATTAGGCTCTGATACAACTAGCCCTGCCAAGCCACTTACTGTAAATTCATCCACTTCCCCTTTGTCATCACCAACACAAATCAGCTGTAAAACCTTGTATAGCTCCCAGCCCCCTTCGACAAGTTCCCCAACGTCACCACAAATGCATCCTTTACAACAGTCTCCTAAACATTCTTCACAGATGGCTCAAAATGTTGAAAAAGTAAATGTTGGTATTAGCACCGTGACCACAACTGCACATAGTCGTGGATCTATGGAAAATATATCTCTGTGTAAAATCTCAAATATTCCAGGCACTTCAAAAGTTGTGGGTCAGGGCCAAACACATCCAAGCACTAATGTGGTGGATCTGAGAGCCCCATTGAGGCCAGCTCCAATTATAATGACAGACCAAGGGATGGACCTAACATCCCTTGCCTCTGACACAAGAAGATACTCTTTAGGAGCAGAGCAGCCATCTGGTCGACACACAGCAGTGCAACCTCTTATTATGAACCTTAATGCACAAGAGCAACCACACATATCTATGACAACACCGACCACAGTTAGCATCACAGTTGCAGGTTCGATGTTCATGTCCCAACCCAAGCAGCCAATTGTGTATGGAGATCCTTTGCAAAACCGTGTGGATTATGGGCAGGGTGTTGGATCAGCTGTGTGTTTAACCCAGAGTAAGCCACCAGTTACTGACCCTTCTATTCCGAAAATTGATGCCTGCCTGGAAAACCTGGGTATACAACAGCAACAACTGCAGTTACAGCAGCAGAAGCTCCTGCAGCAGCAACAACTTCTTGAGCAGCAGCTCCAGCAGCACCAACAGCAATCCTCTTTTGCTCGTTACAATTTAGCTAATCAGGTCCAGCCACTGCTGATGAAAAAAGATCTTGTAGTGAGCCAAACAAGCAGTGCCCAGCCTGTAGTGACTGCTAGTGCCATTCCCAGAGTATCCCCCCTGGCTCCACCGACAGTTTCTGGGGGTCCTGCTTCTAATGCAACTCATGAAATCTATGGTGGAGTTGCCTTGGAGCTAAAAAACAAGCCAACCGTAATGAATTTATCCACATGTAAACCACATGTTATGATGGTGCAACTTGATGAGAGTAGCACATCACAGGAGGGCACAGTCACTCAACTGGTAAAGAGAGAGGAACCTCCTCCCCCTCCTCAGGTCTTAGATCTCACTGGACAGATCAAACCAGAAAACCAGGTGGCTTGTTGTGATGTTGTTTACAAATTGCCCTTTGCTGGTTCCTGTTCAGGGTCATTCACCCAGAAGCCTACAGCAGCATCCTCAGATAAAACCCCCACCACTGAAACATCTCAAGCCGTCCACCCTCCCCATCCACCACACTACAATGTCAGCCAACAACAACACCAGCCCCAAGCTACACAAGGAGTGACAGAGGAACATAAACAATATCAACCACCCATAGTCTTCTCAGGAAGAATACAGCCCTCCATGTCTGATACTAATCTGCCTTCCATGACTGATGCTAGTCACTATCAGAGTAATGTCCAGGGGGGTCTGGCAGTAGATCTTAGCAACATGAATCAGGCATATGATGGTGGATACCTTGGCATGGGAGCACAGTATGGATCTTACACAGACTTGCGTCACCAAGGAGATTTTGCAGCCCCATCATTACCCCTTCGTCGATATGGCTCCATGTCAAACATAAATTCAGAATATGCCTACAGCTCACGTGACCTAGCAGGATCACAGGACTCCAGTCTGGCTCAGTACAGTGCAACCACCGCGAGGGAAATCAGTCGCATGTGTGCAGCTCTTAACTCTGTGGACCAGTTTGGAAGCCGGTATGGAACTAACCCTGAACTTGTACCATATGGGGCTGGAAGGGGTGGAACTTTAGCTAGGCTAAATCTTCAGCAAAGCTTAGCGTCAATAAGAGCAAACCTACTGTATGGTCCAGATGGAAGACCAACTGCAAATGGCCAAACGCTAACAAACCTGATAAATGCTAGACAAGCAAGTATACGCGCCTTGTACCCTGCTGCTATGAGAGGAGGTGATGGCATGATATATTCCACCATAAACACTCCCATAGCCTCTACTTTGCCAATTACCACCCAGCCTTCCTCTGTCATGCGTCCCATGCCTAGAGGAATTTACAGACCATACCCTACAGGTGTAACTGCTGTACCATTGGCTAGCCTCACTAGGTTGCCTCAATTGACTCCCAGAATGCCTCTGTCCACACAGGGACAATATCCCTACCCTCCTCCAAACCAGTATACAACTTCAGGCACACCATCAGGAAGTGTGCCTGATGCAAGCAGCTCACATCAGGAAACCCCTGTATACCTTGGAAAGCCTTTAACAACAGTTGCTGCGCAAACGGCTGCAACCATTCCACCAACCCAACCTGCAGCACAATTAGGAATACAAAGTATACCGGCAACTGGTATGCAAACCACGGCAGATCAGCAGACAGACCGTAGTCAACTCACCTCACAGAGTGTTTCTTCTTTCTCTCAACCTCAAGGCCAACCTCCAACTGTCCAGCCAGTGCAGGCTCAAATGCAGCCACAACAGTTACCTACTCAAACTGAACCTTTATCTTTGACTCAAATCCAACCACAAGTTCAACCGATCAGTCAGCCTCAACCATTAGGTCTGCCACAGGGCCAGCCGCAAGCAACACCCCACAGTACTGCCCTAGCACAGAGTTCCAAACTTTCTCCTCCCATAGATGCCCAGAAAGGTAAGGAAGATGATAGACTAAGTCAGCAACAAGAGCACATGCTGCAGCTAGAGCGAGAGCGTGTTGAACTGGAGAAATTCCGACAGCTGCGTCTACAAGAGGAGCTTGAAAGGGATCGTATGGAGCTTCAGCGACACAGAGAAAAAGAACAACTACTCGTTCAGCGTGAGATTCAAGAACTTCAGACAATCAAACACCAAGTCATACAGCAACAGCAAGCAGAGCGGGAGACACAGCTCATTATGCAAAGAGAACAACTGGCCCAGCAGAGAATGCAGCTTGAACAAATTCAGTCTCTGCAACAGCAGCTCCAGCAGCAGTTAGAGGAGCAGAAAAGGCAAAAGACAGCAGCAGTGGAGGCAGCAGCTGCTGCTGCTGCAGCAGAGGCAGCTGCCGCATCAGCAGCAGTGGCAGCAGCAGCAACGTCTGCCCAGGGTGCTATACAAGGGGTAGTTGTTGGAGGAGGGCCCCCTCAAGGGTTTATTATCTGTGACCAGAGTGGTAGAGTTATTCAACAAGATGGACAGAGTGTTCAGTTTTGGCAAGATGGACAAGTGGTCCAAGCCGTGGTGGCTGCTCGACCTATTCATAGTTCTGCCTCTGAAATGTCTTTGAGAAGCAGTGACAAACAGGCTGATTCCAAGATTATGAAAAAGCAGAATTCCATGCCTCGGCTGAGGGATGGTACAGAGGAGGACTCTGTGAAGAGGATTACAGACAGCTGTGTGCAAACAGACGATGAAGATGGAGAGGACAGATTCATGAACAGGCGTAGAAGAACAAGGCGTATTGCGGACTGCAGTGTGCAGACTGATGAGGAGGACCAGGGAGAATGGGACCAGCAACCAGTAAGGCGCAGGAGATCACGTGTATCCAAGCACTCTGAATCCAGTGGCGAGGCTAAATCAGAAGGATCATCTAAAGTGGCTTCTGCAAGTATAGCTATTCAGACCACCAATGATTCGTCATGCCAAACAGAGCCTGACCAATTAGGCAGGATTTCACCTGCGATCCACATTACCATGGCAGAGACCTCAAAGGTTGACCTATTACATTACATAGCAGCCCCTGAAAGGACCCACAAAGGAGAGAGTCTGGCCTGCCAGACAGAACCAGAATCTCAGTCTCATGGTGTGGTTGCCCCTCAGCTGAGTGTCCCTACAACTATCAGTCCATACTCCACAAGTCTGCATATGGTAGGTGCGAACACATCTGACCCAACCTCTCCAAGACTCCAAGGAGTTGCCAAGTTTGAGAGGAGGAAACCAGACCCCCTTGAAATAGGCTATCAGCAGCAACAAAATGAGTCTCCATCTCGCCAGCCCCCAAAATCTCCCCAGGTGCTATACTCCCCTGTATCTCCCTTGTCTCCTCATCGCATGCTGGAGACAACATTTGCCTCCCAGGAGAAACTTAACAAGGCCCATGTTACACCCCAGCAGAAATCCTTTACTGCTGAATCACCCCAACGCCACCAGACCTTACCAAGACCCATAAAAAGTGTGCAGCGCTCCATGTCGGATCCGAAGCCTCTCAGCCCCACATCAGAAGACCCTGCCAAGAACAGGTTTTCCCCATATCATCAGCAAGCTCTTTCCAACAGTCAGGTATGAAACCATCACTTTTTCTTTAAACATAATTAATCAATTTTTCCCCCAGTTTATGAAGGCTTACCAAAGTAAAAACGAATAAAATACAAAAAATATAAATATTAGTGGATGTTTGTATTCAGAAAAAATATCTATTTTTAAAAGTGCAGCACCCCCACGAAGTCTTTTGATTACACACAATGTATTTCTGCGGCTCATATACAATATGATGTCAGGTTTACCATAGCTATTTGCATAGGATAACTTGCTGTATGTTTTTATAGGAAAATAATTAATTGCATCATTTAATTGTTATACATTTGGAGGTCACATTGACAATATGCTGGATGTCATAAAATTGTCACATCGTTGCTTAAACTCAAACTAATGGTTCATTACCAGTGCTACCAGTACCAAACCCTGTCAATTAGCATGTAGAGAGCGTTCGATATTAGCAAAGGCATTTTAATTAAGGTAATATTTGTAATTTAATTGTCTAAGAGTAAAACAGATATTAAAATAAAAATGTGTATTTAGAATATGCTTTGTGTGGACATAGATGATGACACAGGATCTGGCATAGAGAAGGTGACAGAATGTTCTCATGAGAGCAGCTGTCCATGCCAGAAAAGCTTTTCCCATCATCCTTTACTGCTGTATCTCCTCCCTTATCTTCCCTCTTTCTACTCTTTTAGTCCATTTTCCTCTCTCTCATTCTCTCTCTCTCTCTCTCTCTCCCACTTTCTCTTTGCCATGTCTTCTATATATGGCAAACCTTTAAGAGTTGCCAGGGGTAGATACAATGTGGAAGAATCTGGGTGGTGCTTTGCTGTCTTCCTGATTGTTAGCAGCTGGTCAAAGTAAATTAACATTGCTCTGTATTTAGACTAAAATTAGACTGAGAAATGTAGAAATCAGATTTCAAGCATTTCACACATTTGCAAGTCTAGTGTAATCTTTACTGTTAGTGTTTCATATACCGTTGTCTTGTGGATACTTAAAAGAATCCCCATGGATCTACCCAACACAACTATTTTGTAAGTATTAGACTAGCATAGGTATATTTTTAAGTTGTTTTTATTTGTAATGTTTGACTCTTCTTACCTGCATGGCATACATGAATATTTTGAGCAATGTATTTTGAGTAATAAGTAACATATTTCTGAAAATACATTTCAATGAAATCAATGGACTGAAGACACAATTGCTTTACTATACTCAGATGTCTCATTGCGGTTTGAAAAAAATGTTTAACCAGTTCATGTTTTACATTACATTTACTAAGCTACTCAAACACACATTTCTTTTTTCTATTTTCTAATAAATAAATACAAATCTGGCATTCATGCATCCAACATTTAGCATATTAGATTAGATGTATTGAAAAAACACAACTACTGCTTGCTCAGACACACTTATTGTTACTGATACATATTTGACTAATATGTAATCATTGCAGTAACAATGTAATGAATGATACTTGGTCACTATAATAAGTAACATGGTTAAATTGTACCCCTAATTGGAACCACTAATAATATTATGTAATATATTTGTGTTGATGACACTGACTGCCATTACTAAACATTTTACAGTACTTAACATTGTTAATTAGGCATAAAAATGTAAAATGTCACTTAGTGTCTTTGGTTTCAGAAAAAAAAAACATTTTCATCAATATAATGAAATCATACTATGTTAATTAAATTACTGATGAAGCTAATGCTCCCGTAGTACGTATGTTAATTAACATCAAGTTGTCTGACAACATATCAGGCTGCATAGCTCTTTACTTAGGCCTAGGGATGAAGAAATGTGCAGATCCTCTGTGAGTACCCAGTGTACAGTAATGAGTCTAATTTACATAAACACATTCTGTTTATAGCTCAGTGTTTGCTGATGTGTCTCTTCTCTTAGCAGATGGCCTCCCTGCAGCAGCAGCAGAACTCTCTGATGAGGAAAGTAAAGAGGACTCTCCCCAGTCCCCCTCCAGAGGAGACTCCGCTCCCCATTGTTACTCCAGCACAAATGTACAGCTCTCCTGGCATGCCCCAGAGGGTCTTACCCAGACCTTCCCAAGGAGTCACCAAGGCTGGCCTGCTGAGTGAACTGAAAGCTGTGGAACAAGAGTCGTCGAAGCTCCGTAAGCAGCAGGCTGAACTGGAGGAAGAAGAGAAAGAGATTGATGCCAAGCTACGTTACTTGGAGCTAGGCATCACCCAACGTAAAGAGACCATGGTGAAGGAGAGGGAGAGGAGAGAGATAGCTTACCTGAGATGTATGGGTGATGCTCGGGACTACATGTCAGACAGTGAGCTCAATAATCTCAGGATGGCAGCTGCAACAGGAACCTTTGATTCCAACGGTCTGCTAACAAGGCCCAACACTGCACCATTGAGCCAATTTACTAATGACCTCAATTCAACCTCCCAGTATCCCTCAACCTCATCCTATATGTCTTATCCATACCCTCAAAGTCAACCATCAACACAGCAACCAAGTTCTGCTTATCAACAGATAGGTTTCCAACCTCCTCAGTACCCTTCATCCTCTGCACCCCAGCCAGGAACATTCCAGCCCCATCCCCCACCAGGACCTGGCTACCAGAATCAGGGAACCTATTCCTCCCGCATGTATGCCCAGTCCTCCTACCAGCCAGACCTTGGCATGCAGCAGCATGGTCTTCAGGGTTTCCATCCACCTGGTCAGCCTATGCCAGGGCAGAGCCTTCCTTACCCGAGCCATAGCTCCTACCAACCTGTTCTCTCCTACCAGCCCCAGGCAGAGATCCTTACAGTCCATCAAAGACCGCGGCAAACCTCTTTGGCTGACCTCGAGCAAAAACTCCCCACCAACTATGAGGTCATCAGCAACCCGGCAGTGTCTGTGGCCACATCAGCTCCAGATACCAACTTTGGTTCAGTCTACAGCAATGCGTATGGACAATACCGCCCCCCTGAGCCTGGCCTGTCTCACTCTGTAGAGAGCCCCACCTCTGCTTATGCTTCAGATGGACTCTACACCTCTAACCTGGAGCAGAATATTCCTCGGAACTATGTCATGATTGATGACATCAGTGAGTTGACAAAAGACAACACTAGCCAACCTACTGATGCTCTAGGCCATCCTGTGGGAGGGCGGTATCGCAGTGAGAATGGTCCCGCACGTGGGAGTGCCTATGGTAGGCCTGAAGATGAGCCTGTGGATGCTTATGGCAGACCAACAGGCACAACTGGTTACCAAAGTACAGCGGACGGTCGCACCAGCACCACAGTGAGTGGAGGCTCTTCCTATTACTATGATGATTATAAACACACATCACGAAGCAGCTCCAGTAGCCACAAACTCACTCCCAAGAATCTCGCCCCTGCAGTAGTCTCATCTAAACGTAGTAAGCACAGGAAGCAGGGAATGGAGCAAAAGATTTCCAAATTCTCCCCTATTGAGGAAGCACGGGATGTGGAGTCTGACCTTGCCTCTTACACAATGACGACATCAACAGGAGGGAGCTGTACTGTTGTGTCCAGATCCAAGAAGCTTCAGGATGATGTCACCTATGGGATGAAGAAGAATGCATATGACCAGCAGAAATATTACGGCACCAGTCGTGAGGGTCTTGAGGAGGACGACCGCATGTACAGCTCTGGTAGGTCCAGGTCTACTGGATATGGTATGGACAAGATTTCATCCAGAGATGCCACAGGCCATAGAAGTAAATCCTACGAGAGGGATGCCATGGAGCGGTCTCAGAGAAGCAGCCGCGGAAGACCCCCTATGCGTAGCCAGAATTCAGAAGAGGAGAGCCCACTCAGTCCTGTTGGGAAGCCCGTAGGCATGGGAAGAGGCTCTGTCATACCAGACGCCCATGATGTAAGGAACCAGTATGGCTCCAGTCACTCATTGCCAGATGTGCAGGACCATCACAAGAAGGACCTTCCCAGAAGTCATGTCTATAAACCAGACGACTCTTACCTCGTAGATGACATGCACTGTGCTGTTTCTGACAGTGAAGGTAACTGGTGCTGAGTAATTTGTACTGCCTGACATTCGTTCCTCCCACCTTTAAAGTGTGCTGGAAAGGGACTGCATGCCAAATGTGAGAAGAGCACCATTCTTTGTTTGTCTTGTCTTTTTTATGGAATGTTTCCTGTGTCCTGAAATTAAGCCAAAAATGCTTGTTTTATATTTCTGTTTTGCATGCATAATTTTTTTGTGTGAGGTGATGCCTGTTTTTTAAGTTGTTGGATTTCTCAAAAATGTGCATGGCTCTGGGATTTGGAGCATGTTTTCCCAATTATTTTGCATGGCTTCAATGTGCATGCTACTCCTCACCACATAAAAACAATTGACTGATATTGTTTGTTTTGGTTTTAAAAAGCCTATCATTTGGGCCAAGAGGAGACTGATTGGTTTGAGAAGCCACGGGAGGCCCGTTCTGATCGCTCAAGACATCATGGAAGTGGAAGTCACTCATCCACAGGTAGGCGTAGTAAACACACCTACCATGATTATGACGAACCTCCAGAGGAATACTGTCCCCCTGATGAGTACAACCAACAACGGCACCCCTCCTCCACATCATCACGGGACCACCGTCACCACGGCAGCAGCTCTGGCAGACACAGCTCTTCTCGCCACTCCTCAGAGGATCCTAGGTCCTCCCGTTCTTCCAGGACACACCCCAAAGACCCACCTGGCCGCTCTGATGGCAGAAACTCCTCATCTACACAAAGAAGGAGCGGTCCAGACTCCCGTTCCGCCCAGGAAAGCCCCCGGAACTCAGGTGACTTCTCTCGAGACTCTGGTCTTCACCACGGCACCGGAGGACGGAGCCAGAGACCCCAAGGAGATCGCACAGCCTCCAGGAGGCAGGAGCCCTCTCCAGCAGGGCCTAAACCACAGCAGCAGCCTCCTCAGGGCCATGCTGGGCAGCAGCGGTCTGGTGGTCAGGGTCAATCTGGGAGACATCTAGGACCTGAACCACTCGATGGTACCCAGCAGGCCCAGCAACAGCATCACCAGAGTACACAACAGCAGCAGCAGCAACCACAGCAGCACAGTCAGACCCCTCAGAGCAACCAACCTACAACAACTGCAGGAGTTGGACCTGCACAGCAGCAGCCCAAATCCAGCCAAGTGCCACCACAGGGACGGCAGCCAGGAGTAGGATCTGCAGCTGGGCAGCCTGCTACCACAGTCGTGAGTATCCAAAGCTTTGTTTTACTTTACCTAGTACATTAAAAGTCTTTGTTTTTATAAATGTTCTACTTGAAAACCTGTATTGTGTGACATATTGCCAAGTGGCTAGTTATGATGACAGATAATAATCCTATGGCTGTGAGTTTTTTTGATTATCTAGATTGGATTATATTTTAAGTGGGATTACATTTAAAATATACTCTAATAATAGTAGCAAGCTGCCCTACTACCCTAACTCCTTATTTGTTTCTGTTTGATTAATAACAGGCTAAAATGGATACTACACCTGCAGCAGCAGCCACAGGAATGAAACCTACAACAGGAGTCCCTGTAGGAGCACCACAGCCTACCAAAATAGCTACACCCCCTCTAACAGGCATTGGTATGTCTCAGGTCCTTCATTACCGTAAACCACTAACTGAACACAGGGAAATGACGACATAAGTGATGGTTATGTTGTTTATTATTCGCAGGATCCAAGGCTGCGCCTGTTGGGATAGGTAGTAAACCTGTAGGTATAGGCAGCGCTGCAGCAGGACAGGCACCCGCTGAAGGGGAAAATGTTCTCACCAAAATCCTGCAAGGAGGGGCAGCAGAGCAGGCGGGAAAACTGGGAGACGGTACAGTCGTGAAAAAATAAATGTTTAAGAAACTGAAATACAGCTTCTTAGATATCTTTGGGTCTAGCAAATGTTAAATCCACTGTCTTTTAGCTTTTGTTTTAAAAGAAGGTGTTTATTAATACAGCAAAAATTACTACTGGAATATTTTAGATGTCTCACTGTTTGGGTTGGGTTGTTTTTCTCAAATTTGCCTCCTTCTCTTTTTCATTCTCACAGCTTTGACTGGCCTTGGGAAGAAGTTCACTTCATTTTGGTGAACTCAAGAGAAGAGGGTAAGTGAAATCAAGTTTCTTTTTATGAAAGTTACCAGCATTAGCAACTCAAAACGTTTTAGTTTTTCTTTAAACTTTTAATTTAGAAGCATGTATTGATTTAAGGACGGGAGGCAACAGATGGCAGCCTGCTTATCAACAGAAACTATGAACTGATGCCTCGTTGCAAATAACGGGTGTTTGGGGAATGACAATGTATGTATATCACTTCATTTGTTAATTTTGAATCACTGTGCTTTTTATTTTTCAGGGTGTGCAGGGTTGAAATGAGATGGATTGGTAGCTTTGTTCTTGAAAAACCTATGAAACTGCATTAAATACATTTCACATTACAGAGGACATAGAGGAAGAGAGATCCTGAGTGCATCAGTGAGTATCTCATTAACTCTTCTTAATCCCTTGAGAAACGGAAACGTTTTTGGACATGTTTACTTTTGGGGAGTCGGGCATTGTCTTTATGATAAATATCGTGCCACCTGCTCCGCTAAGCAAGTGGAAACCATGTCATTGTAGAAAACTATTTACTTTTGTGAAACTTGCATCATGGAAAACAAAGGCACTAATGCAGTAACTTGTTAAACTTTTTACCGCTGGTGATACTTTACCTCACTAATTTTTGATTTTGTTAAGTTTTTATTAAGTACACAGAGACTCCAAGCTGTGAAAACATAGGATGCCGTCACACTTTGATTAATCGATCAAGTGTTTTATCAGATGGATATTTGCATAGATTAGCATAGTCAATGTCTGCATAATGAGAAGACTCAAGTGAACTGATGACTAATTAAATGTTGATTGTATATTCGGACTGATCCGCTGTACCTTTGCCTTACCCCAAATTACTGAACAGAGCTGGAATCAAAGGATGCCTTGTCAGCACTGAATTCCCCAGACATGGGCGCACGATTGAAGTGAATTAAATAAGGGTGAATGCTTTGTCAGCATAGTGTTACAAGACATGAGCAGAGCACTGAAGAGGCCTAAAAGTAAGTGGATGCCTTGACAGAACTACAGCCCCAGAATAATGATTGTGGAGATGTCTGATGCCTCATTAGGCCAATGGTAAGTAACTAAAAGCCATTCACATACATCTGTGTGTGTGTACATGTGTATGTGGTCATGTATGTATGTTTGTGTTGCTAGATTATGGGCTGGCTGAATTCATCTTTGTTGTTGGTTTCACTTTTGTTTGCTTCAGCATTGTATTTCATTGGTTCAATGCTGTGTCAGGTCAGGTAATTAAAGTCACAGTCCGCTTTAACTTTCTGCTGCATAGGTGAAAGGCCAAAGCCAAGAACAAGGGAGGTTGGAGCTAGTACGGTTTACCTTTTGACTCCACAAATGTCCAATAATCTGGGCCAAGCATGCTGGGCTATACTTAGCCTGAGAAGGCTAACTGTGACTTTGCTTTAATGTCACACACACAAAGACACACAGAGACAAGAGCGCATGCAGGCACACAGAATCGTGACTCATGGTAAGCATCACTCATTACATGGTAGAAGGAGCTAATGTACTAATTCTGCTCAATGGAGCAGAACTACAGAAGCGCAAATAAAGCAGATTTCAATGCACTTAATCTAGCGCACATGCTGTGACTTTGATAGGATGAAATTGCGGCTCATTTGAATGAAGGCTGTCTACGCTACTACACTTGAAGTGTAATCATCTCTGTGTCAGTGGCCAGTCTCAGGACTCACAGACAGAGGGGGAATGTGGACATAAACCCGACTCAGTACTTCTTTGAGCAGCAGGCCAGCCTTCTCAGCCCAGTGGATTATTGCTGATACCAGCAGGCCTGTGATTGGCTGGAGTATTATGGAACGTAAAGGAGAGTCTGGTCTGGAGAATTTGATATTGTGCATTAACAATTAATTTATTTCTGCTAACATTCACATCTTCACTGTCTTTATTTCAGGAGCACAACAACGGCCAATAATGAGGATGTAGTGAAGCGGAAAAGAGAGGGGGATGGGAGACTCTAGTGCTCCTTCCCCTTCTCTCCTAGAGAACGCCTCCTGGGATCTGTGTGACAGTAAAAGGCCTGCTAACTGAAGCACCTGGATATCATGGGAGAAATTCAACGTGTTCGGTGGTGCATGTCTCTTCTTTCAAACAGCTCAATAAAGGAAGCCTCACATCGCCCTCTACAGGGGTTTTAATCGAACACCACTCATGTCTGAGGAGTGCACATCTGGCAAGAATATTTGATTCTACATTGATTTCTTCAGAGCCTTTTAATGCAAAACACTGAAAAAAGAAGAAGACAGATTTTCATAGGTTTTCCTTGTACCAAAGATACCGATCATAGCCTACAATGACACCACATACCTGGAGTAGACGAGGTGTATCACAGCAATGACAACCAACCTGATGACTCCACCACAATCCTTGAATGCTTGGTTTCTTTGATCTCTACAGTACATTCCAGTATAGGGAATTTGACCCTTTCTTTGAATGTTTTTTAATTTAGCTCTTTTTGTTTTTATGTCTACTGAATGCTTTGTGTAAACGTGGACATGAGAATGCACGCACTAATAATTCAAAAACGGAAAAAAAAAGAAGCCCATATCAGAACTTTTTCACCACCTATGAGATGCCACTAGTCATTAGCTGTAGGTTTTTAGGGAATGGAATTACTACCAGTGTGCCCACAAGTGTGAGATTCACACAGATGAGAGGACCAAATGAAGGAGTGGCCACGGCTCTTTATTAGCCATCACAAAGCCATCGTTATAGTGAGACCCAGAGCTGACACGCTCTCTGGGGCTGACTATAAAAAGGATAAAATCCCAGAAGGGACTTTATTCTTTTTATTGATTTGTCTCATCTTTTAGTTTCTTTTCATTTTTGCCTGATATTCACTGAATGGAAGAGCCTTATTCAGTACACGTTTTTACTTGTATACCTCACATGTTTTAAAATGTCCATGTCATCATGTATTTCTTTTTACACAACTGTATACTATTGTATGTACATAAAACAAATCAGAGATCTAATTATGTAAATTTGTCATTTGTGTATTTATGGAATCACTCTCCAGTGACTTTCTTTTTTTTTTTTTTTGGTTGTGTTTTTCTTTGGTAAAACTTTATATTTTTCACTTTTTATTTGTTTGAATCTGTTTTCTTGCATCAAATAATTTGCTTGTTGATTTTTAAAAGCAATAGCATGCAGAAAATGGTATATAGCACAATCGTATAAATGTTGTTTAAATTAGTGATGGGAAATATCAAACACTTCTGTTGATTAAAAAAAATGTAATACAATTTGTCAGAGGGTTTACAACCACAGTACCGTGTCCGGATGTGCATGTTTTGTGCAGACGCATAAGAGCATGCAGACAGGTACTAACACAGTCACACAGACACTCGCTCTCTCTCTCTCTATCTTCTGCATACATATTTGCACGCACGCGCGCACACACACACACACACATTACACTTTCTGCATCCTTGTTACACTTCAGAGCCAAGGTTAATTGTGTTTCCACTGAATAGACCTGTTAACTTCCTGCTGATTAATGAGGTTACCAATTCACCAACAAGATGATCTCACTAACAAGCTGGGCCCACTGCCTCTATTTGTGTAAAGACACACACAAACACACACAACCACATACAGATATAGGAGGGGATGAAAGCAATTATCAATTCAAATGTTCTATGCAATGACTCATTTTGAACCTGGAAGTGATTCTGCCTAAAACAGTTTATTACCATTGTACCATTTATTCACAAGAAAACCACAAAATTGTGAACTAAGATAGTAAAAAAGAAAGGTTCATGAAAATGTTTTTACTTAGCAACTTGTCTCTATGAATTTGAATATTGAACTAGAATTGTTTTTATTTTCGTGGCATGTTTTGACCCCTCACTCCCCACACGGGGGACTTGTTGCCAAAGGGTAAACTGTGTAGATTGTCGGTTTTTGAATGTCCACCATCATGTTGCTTTGAAGCATGGGTTTGCTTGGCTTTGTCTGGCTGTTTGTTAGCCCTCATTCAGTTTTTGTGTGTTTTGGCTGACCTGGGCTCCTCAGTGTTTGGCTTGCAGTGACTGTCCGTGCTGCTATAAACCTGTGATACAGATGGTCAGCACTTCTCATTAATACTTGTCAATGTACATATTGGGTGTCAGTGTAACCTGTGGGGTGAATGGAATGCTTCTATCTGATATTTCATCGTTGATTAAACCACTCAGCAGCCAAGCCATTGGAAAGGTGCATGATTAGATCTTATATTCTTGGAAGTTGTACCTGATTTAAAAAAAAAAAAAAAGGTAAGGCATGATTTCACCAAGGTTTGCCTAACGAACCTTGACTATCACAGGCCAACGTAGAGAATATTGATGAGCAAAATGTTCAGCCAGTCATTCAAAATCAGGGCATGTCATTTTGAAAGCACAAGTCAGACCGGTAGCACTCAAGGAAGCGCAGAAAAATGGAGGTTGCGTAAGAGTGCCTCCCACTGAACAGTGTATGAGATCTGTATCAAAACAAGAGGTAGAGATGCTATCTGGTCGATACGAGGTGCATGAGATAAAACAGCCTTCAGTGCAGCCGTGCGATTGACAGAAAGGCAGACAGACACACATACTTATTGTAAATATGAATTCATTCTTCTGTACAGCTTTTGAGTTTTGAGTACGGCTGTCATGTGCATCCCCATGCCGTATTTGCTGCCAACTTTTGTGTATAAAAAGAATATTTATTACCACAATAATGAGGATGATGACGAAACTAATGATGATGAATATTATAATTATTGCATAAGCATAGTGTATGTGGCTGACTTGTATTGACTGTTTACAACAGTGGAACAAAACACATTCAGAAACATCCAGTCTGTGTATAGTTTCTATACATATTGTGTTTGTAAAACAATAAGAAAACACCTCCACAGTAACTGCAGAGTAGAATGCCTTTGTCAGTCTATTGGGAGGTCTTCAATTTGATGGATATGATCTGCAAGGTGAAGAGGGTAAAGGAAAGAAGTGGGAAAAAATGAACCAAAAAATTTGGAAAATGTCATTCACTGTTGTAAGTGCAATGGGCAAAGCGTCAGTCGTGTATCCATTGTGAAACCTTGTGTTCTATTCAGTGTATTCCTGTAAACAGATAGAGTAAATTTTGGTGCATCATGTCAAGTAATGTGATTAATGAAAATATTGACCCTGCAATTTCCAAACAGAGAGAAGAATAAAAAGAAAAGGAATATATTGTGTTTATTGTCTTTGGTCTGTGTGTATGTATGTGTCATCTACTTTCTTGCAGCACTGATGGAGACACTTGGTAAGTTGTGTAGTAGCTCTGCTGCAGACAGCAGAGATCAAGAATAAAGACCTCGAAGGCAACGCGACTGCTCAGATAAGACCAGGCTTTACGCACTGAAGCAGTGATGACTTATCCCAGTGTGGGTGGTATAGGGAGGCAGGAGCAGTGAGAGAAGTATTTGCCAATGCATAGGGAGAGATGGTGTGAGTGTGAGAGATGGTGTGAGTGTGAGAAGTGTGTTTGTGACTGAGTCTGCATGTGTGTATCAGGAAAAGAGCGAGCATTTGAATAGTTTGTATTGTTGCTAACTATCTATATTCTCCAGGTAGTTTAAAAATGCTTACCCTGATAGCTACAGTACAGTGAGGTGGCGTTATATTAATATAATATTCAGTTTAGTATCACAACAAAAAAGCACACCAACTGATGCTGACTCAGTAATTCATTAGATTTTGTGCAGCTGTAGTTACTCTTTGGTGTGTCACTAATCTCACTGGTACAGTTCATCATGGCTCACCCCTCTTTATGGCAGCAGGTTTTCATTCCACATTCTATTGTATCCATTTCAGAACAGGCATAAACACTTTTCCTGTTAGATGTGGTCAGGTGACACGTGTATGTCCCAGTTCATTTGAAGCATGCTGTTAACATATACTGAAACCTTTACTTTACTGTAGGTGTGTTCAACCCCCTATCACTATGACTGAATATTGGCATGTAGATGTCTTCAGGGTTCTTATCTAATGTAAAGTTTGGGACAGATTTGACCATGTACAGTCCATTTACACACTTCCTTACTTCCTTTTTCATGGCAAAACATAAAAATTGAACTCCATGCCACATACATGCTGTTAGATGAATCCTAAAAAGCTTTGCAATTCAGCATCACAAGGGTCTTTGGATTGCACGGCCAAAATTTGAAGTCGAACAGAATAATTGTCTAGGAGGAATTTGTTGAAGTACAGAGCCTGTAAATGGCGAAAAATTGCATATTCAATTCAAGATGGCGGACTTCCAATTGGGTTTAGGATATGGCTCCAAGAGGCTTTTTTTAAGTCTATAGATGATACATCTGCCGTCCAAAGTCCATACATCTGGGTGAAATCTGTGTGAAACACACAGCGGGGGCTTCTTCAGGCCACTTTTGAGCCATTTTTTCACAACCATGCCAGAACCACATCAGACAATAGAAATACACCCCTTCTGACTTGCGTGCCAAGTCTCGTGAGTTTTGAGCATCCCTAACCATTTCAAGGTATAAAAGTCTTTGGGGGAGCTATAGTGCCAACGTGCCACCCCCAAGCCCAGGTGTGACGTCAAATCGAAATATTTACCAGTTCAAGTATGGGTCAAAGTTTTGTGACTTTCTGAGCATCCTAAAGGCCTCAAACATGGGTTTAAAACATTTTAATTGATGCAGAAAATCCAAAAAGGCTGACTTACGGTTAAACAAAAGCTCTTAAAAGAAATTAAAATGTGTTCTTTATGATGAGAGAAATGATCCCCCCAGATCTCATGAAGATCAAAGCAACTTCACACCAGTGTCACTTGAGTTTGGGGTTGTTTGCTTGACATTAATGGTTTCCATTACTACTCTTTTGAGCTGTATGTCTTTTAAGCAATTTACTGAGTCTGGACCTGAGGAATTTGCTCGTCTTCTATGTAACATGTTATTTCCGTAGTTGTTTAATCATGTGTCGATCATTCCACTCCTTTATGAAGAGAGCTTACAGTAGGCCTACATTCACGTGGACACTGCAGTGCAGCTCTGTCATGTTGCTGGATTGTGTTTGAATGTGAGGGCTACTCTACTGTAAATTGAATTGACTATCAGGTTAGTATGAAACCACAACCCATTCTTCCGCTCCACCCGCAGAGTGTAGCATTAATAATAACAGTAAACAGTTTTTAAGTTTCACAGCAGCAATATGATTGGCTGAAAAAGTAAACACCCATAATCAACTATTTAAGAAGAAAAGGGGAGAGAGAGAGATCGAATGAGGCATAAAGATAGTACAGTTGTCAAAAGTAGTCACAAAACAATACGAATGGGGTTTTTTTCTGACTGGAGTCAGTTCAGTTGGCAGACTCTTGAATTCATTTTGAAACAATTTAAAGTGTTTCCCCAGTTGAGGGTGATGGGTGTAGGCTCTGGCAAATCCTATTAACGTATTCAGGTCATTTGATTTCACAAGTCAATAATGTATCAGAATTTTGTCTGAATAGCAAAGCATGAAAATAACTCAATTTTTGGAAAAATGTAAATGCAAAACAGGATAGGTACAATGTACAATTTATTTATCATTTTACAACACAGGGTTGTAGATTACGTTGTAGTTCCTGTTACGCTACTCACAAAAATAAACATTATATACAAATATTATATACAGTAGATGGGTGAAAAATAATACTCACTGATGCTCGGTGGATGGGTACAAAAGATCTTCTGCGGTTTTAATCACCTGCTGCAGAGCCCTACTGTCCTGGGCTACACAACCCATACCAGTTTGTGATGTTTCCAGTCAGGATGCTTTCTATTTCTCCTCTGTAAAAGTTAAGAAAGAACTTGGCACAGGAATTTTCTTGCCTCCTTAAGTTTTCTTAAGCCATTTCAGAGCTTACACTGAATTCATGTGCTAAATCCTTTATGCAGATCCAGTATTTGTAGTGGTCAATTATAATTGCACGGCCTACATATTGATTGTGAAATTATTCAACTGAACTTTCACCCACTTTTTCTGCTAAAAGAAGGCCACTGGTTTCTTTAATGAGGTCATTCTTTGTACTACGCACTGAATAGCAAATGAAACTATTATAAATATCTTTTGATTCATGAAACCGTGAAGCAGCTTTATCCAGAGCCCAAGATATGAGCAGAATCTTGGAGAAGAAAATGTTTGTCGGTTAAATACAAGAAACCAAATGGAAAATGTCAGTTTTGAGAGAACAACTGACCCTGCATATCCAGCTGTGCCAAAGCCTTCTACCAGCAGTCTTCCAAGGAAGCAAGTTGTAGGCTTCATACAAGATATATTTTTCATAAAGATGATTGTGACATAGGTCCACAAAGGTTAAAACACCACTAAAATGTCTCTATTAACTGATATCACCCATCAATGAGAGGGTTATGAAGCCTTAAGTGCTCTATCTTTGCTCTAACAAGGATTTATTGCTGAACCCTGCAGCAGCCATCTCTAGCATTGGTGGCCAACCTTTTTCCTTCAGTTCTCTCTAAGCATATTTAACATCATGAAATATATAAAATTGCTGAGCCCCTCTCCTCATGCACTGTTGGCAGTCACTTACTCTATATTACTTCAAGTAATAGACGTTATGTATATATTTTTTTCTTTCGCTGCCGGGGTCTTAGAGGCTTGTTTGAGCCAACTCTGTACCAACTCCCTCTGCAGAGCAGGTGAATGCTTGTATACAGCAGGTTGATTTATGGTTTTGCATTGTCCTCAGTTACAAGTCACTTGACCTACATACCATCTTATTAAGGGCATAAATGTATGTCATTAAACTGTAAATCGGATTCTTGCATTCATCCATTTCCTGAAAGCCATAATGGGAGCCTCTGCCTCTGAGGATTAACCAGTTATTTCCATCGGTAATGACCTCAGAGGAACATTTTGTGACTCATCCTCAAGTAGAGGGAAGTGAGACATATAGTGGTAGAAGACGCATAGAGTAACCAGAAGCAAGGACTGCTCATCCAACTAATTATTTGTCATTGTTATAGCAAAAGTGCATATTACCATATTTGAGCCTGTTTCTTAGAATCAAGATGATTCACTGTGTTGTAAGCACATGATGTAATTATTTCATGATGCAACTGCGACACTTCTAAGAGACACCTTTCCTGTGAATACCAAACCACGTCTACTTCTTCCAAGGACATAACAGACCAGAAACCTTTCTGATGTAGAAAAGTAATCTAAAAGCAATTCTTATAAGTGATCAAGGAGCCACTTAACATGACTTTGATGTATTGTAATCACACCACAAGAGGCCAGCAGAGAGCAAACCCAAAACTCTATCCACCTCAAAATGTCGAGATCCATCAGGCTGCTGGGCAAAATGACAAATGAATAGGGCTGAGGGAGAACTGGCTGCTCAGGTTTTCATTCCTCACCTGTCACTCACAGTAATCTGCTTGCTTGCAAATCCTACAGACTGTATAATCAATACAGAATCCTTTAACAATGAAACAATCCTTTTCCAGGCCTTAAAGCTTTCTAAAGGGTTTGTTTATGGACCATCTGTCTCACCTCAAAAAGTGATCAATAACCTTAAACTACTGTCATCTCATAGAAAAAGAAGAAGGTTTATTGATTGCTGTCAGGATGGAAAGAGGATTTCAACAAATATAACAAATAAAATGCTTCTGAAATAAACTACCTAACCCAGCATTTTACCCCTTGATGGAAGCCATTAACGGAAAGTGATATAAATGTATTGTCAAATTTTGTATTTCATTGCTCTATGTGCAGAGTTCTACAGTGCCTGCTATTTCAAAAGAGAAATAAAATAAAATAATGCTAATTTGTTTTGGTTGTCTACATTAATAAGACTTTTAAGAGAAGAGAGAATTACATTACAAAATATGACTGACCAATATATTGAGAATAAGAAATCATTAAAACTCAACAATGTCCAAGTAATTGCAACAAATATGAGGCTGATGCTGTAAATAAACAGTGTGCAGAAAATTACAGGCGCAACCACAGCTAACGGGTTCAAATGTGTTGAGCTTAAGAGACAGATATTTCCCACAGGAGTTGGTGGAGAACAAAATCAGAGGTAAAAGGATTGTGAGGTCTGGTGTCTCACCCAGCCATCCACCCCAGCCACCTCTTTAATCTGAAGTTATTTATACTAGGCCTACTTTGAGTGTTAAACAGTGATGCTAAAGCATTAAAAACTGATGCCATGGGATCTTGACCAAACGATATGACGACTTGGATATAACTCAGAATGAATGCTATTGTTGTTTGGTATCTTATGGGGAAAAAAGCAAGGGTTTGCTAACTCACATCAACTTTAATATGTCAGTGTTGTGTTTACAGCTTGTTTCTGATGCCCCCAAATGGCCCCAAAAATCTTGCAGGTTTAAAGCCTACAGTCAGTAAACTGGGTGCCTTGACCTAATCTCAACTCGTAGCAGTTTTGGGCTTTCGCATCCAACTCTTTCTTATACTTTGCTTCCAAGTAACAGACCAGTGTGTTGTATTTGGACAGTTTAATATGAATAAGTGTGAAACTACAAAACAGCAAGAACTGTTAGCTAATTGTAAAACATGAAAACATACAAGGTAAAACTGAACATACTGTATTGCATGCTGTGTAACATGCACACTGTGTTAATTTACTGAACACCAAAGATCCACCAATGATCTTAATGTACCAACATATCATCAATATCCACTCAAAAATATCTAACACATTATAATCATAAAATATACTCACTGGCATTGCCACTCAATAGGCTAGAACAAAGCAGATGGAAACAGATAGAGAACCATGTGCTACCCTCTGTCAACTACAGCTGTAGGGATGAAGGGGAGGCTGCTTCCTGTCACGTGTGCTTATGTAATGTAGGTAAACTGCACCACTAGGAAGTATATTGATGACAGAATATTTGAGCGAGCACAAAACAAATTCTGAGAGCTATTCAGTCTGCAAGTCAACATCTGAGAGCACACAGGCATTGATTTGTAAGAGCAGTATCAGACTTGAGCTTGCAATCCAGTCGTTTTGTCAGCCTCTGAATTTGCAATTGGTGATCATATGATTATTTTGGACAACATTTGATTTATATATTTTATGTTAATCCAACAGATCTCTTTTACCATCGCCTAGTTTATTTATACCAATATGTTGGATTTGACTTGAATATTCTGAAAATGCTGAATTCTGAATGCAACCACAGCCCATAATAATTGTATTATTATTGTTATTATTATTTTTGATTTTGTTTTTTTTAATACCAAATGAAGTCAGATTAGATCATTTGGTTTATAAGGGCAGCATTTTTCTCAGAAGTGAGGATAAACCTCATTCATAAATGTTTCTCTTATAATGGTTCAAATAATTTTCTCCGTTAAAATTACTTATAAAAACAGAGAAATAACAAATAGGAAAATTCTTTATCTGTTTCAGAAAATCACACTAGAAACATACGTTAACATGACACCTGCCAACACAGCCACTATATATAGCTAGTAACTCATTTTAGATTAATTTGACTCTCAGAGTGACTTTGCCACAATGGCTTCAACTCTAGAAAATTTGGCAACACATTCAATTTAGATTTTTGTAATTTAGTGGCAACATTTCTATCTAAAAATAACTTATTAGCTGTCTTGCTGTCTTGTGTTGTTGCACTTGTTTATGTTTGCCTGTGGCAAAACCAACCAAAGGTTTCACAGACAGAGGTTTAGCCGTACACTATAAATCTGGAGTTGATGTTATTAAACTTTCTACATAACACACTCGGACATCTGTAACGTTACTGTAAGTGCTCTTGCGTTGGTTGCTGTCTTGATTTGTTGGCTAATTTGCCGTCTAAGTTTCAAGGAAGATGGAGAGCAGCGCCGGTGTTTGATCGAAGAGAATGGTGACAGAGGAAGCTAAGAGGAGAAAAGCAAGAGACTCCTGGATGTTGGCAAAAGCTTTGTGAAAGAAATGGCAAGACAGACAAAGAGCTGGTATTCTTTCTGTGTAGGCTACACAATTGGAGTTGTAAGTGATATTGCTATGTCTTGACGTACTTGCTTGCTGTTAAAGTTGTCGACTTGCTAGTTTTTTAAGTAATGTAAACCTACAATGCATGTGTACAGGTGATCTTATTTACGACAGCAGTGAATTACACTCGCCAAATCACACAAAAAAAACAAATCTTACATAATCTTGCTGTAAGATAGTACACACACCAAAACTGCTCTTTATCTCCATCTGGTGGTTTGAAAAAATTCCACTGTCCCACATTTTATTTCGAAAGCAGAAAGAAAGAAGAATGACCATTCACCTCCAAGTAAAATTGAACAGGAGATGCTCTGCTATCAGTTTGAATTTGCACTCTGGGGATTCAGACTGCCAAAAGAGAGTGCTCAAAGAAATATTTTGTGGTCTCTCAAATCTTTAGTCGTCCGTAAATTTCTATACATGTGACTGGCTGAAAGGTGAGGGGGCAGTGGCAACAGCACTATCATGAAAAGTTACATTATGAAATAAAATGTGTCACTAGGAAAAATGCCACTATATATTAAAAAGTTTTGAAATAAAAATGAATGCCAATAAAAAAGATGATATACAATTCCATAATAATGAGTTAATAATTTCTCAACCTATTCAAATAATTTTTATTGGTTGATTTATATATTTCATGTGATAATAATAAAAATGGAGACAAATCAGAATAGAATTTTCTGGCAGCACTTCAGCACTGACCACATGGCTGCTGTTAGGATACACAGGAACATATTGCGGGTCAAATTGTGAGAAGAAAATAAGCTAAGCCTCTCCATAGCCTCTAATGCCCTGCAAGGGACAAGCCAGTCTACCCAACCACCACTCACTTTGTGCATGTTACTGGAATCACATAGTGGAAGCGTAAGTGGAACATATAGGGGAAAGGTATTCAATCGGAGCACAAAGCGTTTCTTACTGTACCCATTTGCCATAATTCCTGTTCATATAACCTTGTATGCGTGCATATGAGAGAAAGAAAGAGGGCGAGAGAGAGAGACTCTGTGTGTTTGTGTTCAGGACACAGAAATGCTGATGACTCTCCTTTGGGCCCTGTCAAGCACACTTAGCATCAGTGTTTACCATGCAAAATAGGAGAAAGTCTCCCTAATTGCAGAAGGCCTGATGGCAGGCAAGACCAGGAGGAAGACAGCAGCCAGGGGTACAATGTTCTGTTTGTTATCTGTTGTGTGGAAAAGCCTGAAGGGCTGCCTGTTCGAACACGTGTGAAGGACGTACTCACCTCATGGTGAAGTTACAGTGTGTGTGATGTCATGCGTTTGGATTGATTTATGCTACGACAGAAGTTCCTCTTTCAGTGCTGCTCACTGTATCTGTGGTTGCCCTCGGGCAAATCTGATTTACAGTGTTGGCAGTCTGAGCACTGGAGAGGAGCCGGTTCATTGTTTTATAAAAGACACAATATGTCACTGCTTCACTGATCATATCATTCTTCCAACTACTTGATTTAAAGCCAGACTCTCTGTCCCAGTTTTGTTTTGCTTGGAGTTCAAACTTGAGGGAATAGTTTGACATTTTAGGAAATATGCTTATTTGCTTTCTTGCCGAGTTAAATGACAGATTAATACCACTTGGATGTTTTTAGGGTAAATATAAAGAATGGAGTCTTGTCCTTATAGTGAGCCGAGACTCCTGGAAATGAGTGCACCTAGCTAAGAAATAATACGGCACATAAACTCCAATATAACCACAATGTGTAATTTTTACACTTTGATTCTTGAACAGATTAAACAAATGAGATATGACATGTTAATGAGGCAACCTACTGATAGGTGGATTGCTTCCTTTGGACAGTATCGGGCTAGCTGTTCCCCCCTGTGCGCAAAACTATGTTGAGCTAAACAAAGCTGTGTTTAGCTATGCTAAGTGTCTGACTATAGCTTCATACTGATCAGATATGAGAGTGGTATGCATCTTCCCGTCTAACTCTCTGTAAGAAAGTGTTTCTCCATGTGTTACAAGCATTTATTTCATATACTCTAACATACTTGATCCACTTTTGTAGGAGCTGCTGGTGTAATTTTGTTTCTTAACTGCATCAGATGTGTAATACTAGTGAAGGAGCAAGACATTACAGAACATAGGGAATATGAAAATGAAGGTTTTTCTTGCCCAGAATTTAGCCTGTAAGGCTTGCAAATGCTCTCTTTTCTCTAACTAGGATTAACAGACTACAGTCCCGTTTTACTTTAACCACTCAGTATTAAATCCGAATAGCTTGATACGGGTGGTAGCCAAGAGGGAAACTTCCGGTCTGAGACAAGATGCCAATGCAGTAGTCCATTAAACTTGCATTCTATCTAACAACCAGCAGGGGGGCGACTCTTCTGGTTGCAAAAAGAAGTGTGGCTCCATTAGAAATAATTGTAAAAGGACCCTACTTCTCAGCAGATTTATTACCTCAGTAAACAATTTCCTAATGGGTTTATGGTCTCAATCGCCAGTTTCATGTCTTCTTCAGTACAACATGATTTAGTAAATTATGGTCCCATTTAGAGGAAAACAGACCATAAAGCAGAGTATGCTTCAGGTCGGGATTATCTATGATTGACAAGTCGTTACCATGGCGACCTGTCAATCAGGCTAGAGTGACTTGTACCCATAAATGCCCTGATAAAATGACAGTTAACATGAATTAAAGATGCACCTAGCAAAGCAAGCTAGCTAGCTCCGCACACGGCCGTTAGCGCCACCGTCCAAATATGGTCATGTCCGGTGCCGCTGGTTGCAAAAACTCAACATGGCGGCGCCCTATCGGCCAAACTCGAGGCTTCAAGGCAGTCCACAAACCAACGGGTGACGTGGTGGTAGCGGGAGGACTCCAAGGGACCGTGCTGCTGCTACCCACAGGTTTGACTACGGATCCAAGTCACATAATTTTGAATTAGGCCCTCCCTGTGTTGAAATGCACCGTGACTACATCGCAGTGTTTCCGGGCACATGTAAACCTCGACGAGGGGAAACAATAGCCCCAAAAGAGACAAAGAGGAGTTCCAATTAGAAACTAACACGGTCAGTGATTCTAGATCAGCACCAAGACGATGTGAAATTGAGTGCAGGCCGCACTCACCGCATCTCATCCGCCCATCCCCTCCTGCCGGCTGCCACTTGCAGTAGTGGTGATGCTGCTCCCTGGTGTGTAGAGGAGGAGAGAGAGCGTGTCCGCTGCCCAATGACAGCGCAGGATGCTGAGAGAGGCTGCTGGGGTGAATGGAGGCGACAAGATGCCGTCTAGAACGGCGAAGGAGAGGAATTTACATCCATGAAGGTACAATTGCTTATTTTATTTGTCTCACATCTATCCGCGTTTCATTAGCCTATAGAAGTAATGACACTTAAAATCCTTTGGGGGTTTTTGGAGCGTTTTGTGAGCGACCTGTCGGGAAAAACCACAGGCTATGTGGGATTTTAAAAAAAATCTCCTGCCGTGGTCGTTGATTACACAGCCAGTCAGTGCTCACTTGATACCTGAGAATTTGCATTTTAAAGCCGCGTTGAAACCATAGAGCAGCGCTTTATTTCAAAATAAAGGTTTCAGTCTGCTTCCCCACGGCTGGTTAGACCAATGTTTCATTGGTATAGTCAGGTGTTCGACGCACACCACGCTGGAGCCGTGGAAAATGTAGGCCCAGTGAGCTGTCAGTTGCTCGGTCGTGCTCCTTATGCTGCATCAAATGTAATTCTGCCTACACATCAGTCAGCATACATTGAAATAAAAAACAGGGGCCTACGTGTAGCCTAACTGAGATACATCTGTCGAGGACGTTTCCTCCTGAGCCTTTTTGCATTCACAACCCATTTCTAAGCAGGGTTAAACCGTTGAATGTTGGAATTGGGTGGACGCGTGGAACAGGCCTTTTGGAGCAGCACATTTACATTTCCTCATCCAATCAAACAACCATTGAGGTCAGTGGAAAGCATGGGTGCGTTAAGACTCTGTAGTAGAATACGTGATGAGGAGGCTGCATGTGTTGTACTTGCTCAGGTAGCACTGCGCCGCACCGGACGGCTTCTTTTCACATGGAGTTCCTCTATGTAAAAGGCTATTTATAGAAAAATGTCCTTCTATGTTCTCAGAGTCAAAGATGCCTGGTTTGAACTAGTGGTCTTAGCCTAATACAGTTGCGTTAGAGTAGGAACAAAATGCCTGCATGCTGGCTTTCAAAATCACATGATAGCCTTATAGACAGTCTACAGATACACTCATCATCGCCTGAGGTGAAATCTTTGCTTCAGAACATCTGTATCCTCTCTGCTGTTAACGCACCACTGCTCTCTGAATTGCCTGTGATCATTTCTTCAGTGGCCTATACTGGCATTTGCTGACAGTTTTTTTCTGGGTCCTGGTAACTGTAATTACTTGAGTAGGCTAGTATGACGTCTGGTCAGAAACGATTGAAAGTGACAGCATGGCCATGAGTTGCAAAAAGCTGCATGAAAAAAATAATTTTAATCAGAAAATCCCTGATGGACTGATTATAAGACTGTGCCAACACTCCTTTGGTGTCATTCTGAAAATAAGCAGTAGTAATATTTTATGTACCTTTGCTATGTTTTTGGAGTATCTTTTGTAAAGTTTACTGTAGAGTCTGGGTGGGGTGGAGGATTACATGGCCTTTTCAGTTGGCATCCCTCATGGTACTCCAATATTAAAACAGTTTCTGCAATAATATGATATTGGTCGTTTCCTTCTGCCCGGCATATGGGGAATGTGCTCCGGTGCTGTGTGGATCTGTGTGGGTGAAATCTGTTAATGTGGAAAATTTACCGCAGACCTTGGTTAGAAGAAGAATGAAAGGATCAGAGTAATATTTTTCACTGGATATAAACTGGTGTGGAACATTGACTGTGTCTGTCAGGGATTTGTAGACATATGTAAACATATTCGATGTTGTACTTAGATGTCCAATGTACTAGTGCTGATACGATTAGTCAATTGACTGATTAGTCCATCGACAATTTTGAGAATTGTGTAATTGTTTAATACATTTATCAAACAGCAAAAACATCAAATACTCCATGATTTCAGCTTGTTTTATATCTTTATATATTGAATAGCTGTGGATTTTGGACTTCTAGAGACAGAAAACTTAATTTCAGTATGTCACCTCAGGCCTTTTTTGTGCTATTTCCGCACATTTTGTGGACTAAATGATTAATCAAAAAATAAATAAATAAATCAACAGATAATGAAAATGTTCATTAATTGCATCCCTACACTTTAACGTCTTTGGTCATACCACATGGAATTCAGTATTCCCATACCAATGTTTCAGCTCCAGGCAATCAATTTGTGAAATCTGACTGTGGCACACCCATGTGATTAGAGTGTATCCCACTGGGTGGACAGAAATGCAGAAACACCCTACAGTACAATAAAAAAATGTAAGCGAATAACATTTAAATGACAATGTCTGATTTTTGTTTGACTTTCAGAGGCGCAGTTTCAGAGGGATTATTTTTGAGGTGGAAGTGTGTGGTGTTAAGCAGTGTTTGTGTGTACACTGGTCCTCATCACAATGCAGTTTTCTTGTGTTTGGCATATGTCATCATGATTTTTTTTTTAAAGTAAATAGTTCTGGCACATGTGCCTTTGTTAAATTGCTGACAGTGAAGATCGGCAGGGAACACAAAAAGCGACAACAAAGATACCCAGCTGCAATCAAAGCGTGGACATTGGCACACATGGCACACATCCCAGACCACTGGCCCACCAGCACGGCACAGGCTTATTTTTTGAAACTTTTCTCCACATCACATTACATCGTTTTCCTGTAATTCACAATAACAAAGACAGCTATAGAAGTGAATCATAGCTGAAGTTGAATCCCACTTACTAGAATGTGTCAGCTTTAATAAGGGGGCAGACAAACACAAGACAAGAATAAGCAACTTAAAGAGGTAAAAAGAAGCCAGAAAGTCACTGCCTGAATCATTGGCCCAACAGTGGTGACATAGAGGAAGTCTAAAAAATGATGACAACACATTAAAAACACAGACAAACTTCATTAAAGAGGAGCAATCATTATAAGTAGATCCTAACAAACACTGACTGAAAGAGGCTTCATAGGATATTTTGCCTTACGCTCTAAACCACAGTACAGCCTCAAAAATGACCACTGAGTTGAATCATCCTCACCAACAGTTTCATCAGAAATAAACCCCAAACACACCCCAACAGCATTCTGAGCCTCACCAGACTTTGTATATAGCAGGTGAATTATAATTTATTATTAGATGTTTTTGTTCTTTTGCCTGTACTGCCCATTAGCTCCCAAAACATTTACCAACCAGACTTCACCGACCTGCTGTAGCAAGCTGACCACTGTAGATAAGAGCCGCTGTTTGTTGCTGCATATCTCTGCATTTTTCAAATTTTAATTTAATTTGCCAGTGTTATTTAAAAAATTATTTCACAATGTTTATAGGCTGTGAATGCAAACTCTTTAAACAAATTCTGGTTGATCTGTACGTTCTCATCAAATTTCTAGACACCTTTTACTGATGTACCTTTTTTGATGTTAACTAACAGAGATCACAGTATCCTGTCTGACCTCCTCTGCCAGATGAGGCTTCAGTGAATGTCTGTCACCCAGACTGTTACTGGATTTCCTGACACACTGGGGAGACCTGTTGACATGTGGTTCTCTGTGCCATGAATTGTCATTTTACCTGTCCTTCATAGAAAAGCAAAAGAACACGCATGAAGAAAACTTGGGATTGTCAGAAAGAAAGCTCTTTTGAAGGCAATCGGCAGCAACTAATGATTATTTTCATTGTCAATTAATGCATTTTCTTGATTAATGGATTCATTGTTTGGTCTATAAAGTCAGAAAAGTTTGAAAATTATGAAAAATGTTTCCAAAAGCCCAAGATGACTTCCTCAGATGTCTGGTGTTGTCCACAACCCAAAGATGTTCAGTTTACTGTCTTAGAGGAGTAAATAAACCAGAACATATTCACATTTAAGAAGCTGGAAACCAGGGAAATTTTCTTTAAAAAATTACTCAGACTGATTAATCGATGATCAAAATAGCTGCCGATTAATTTAATAGTTTACAACTAATCGATTATTCGATTAATCTTAGCAGCTCTTCTGTCATGTCATATTGCCAATGCTGCAACACACACCATCCAAATTTGGCCACAGTTTCTTTTCTTCTCAGCTTTTGGAAACTTATGCTACCGTTATGTCAGACGACTGAGGTGCGTTATCTCTGTTAGCCCAGGCTCTGTCACCATGGCAACTGGGTCTGAGCAGCAAGTGTCACCAGAGGAGAGAAAGTATCGTAGTTCACTTTGATGGAAGAGTCTAATTTTATTTTTCTCCCAGACGATCCAACATTATTCATCACCAGACAGCCTGTGACATTAAAAAACTCTGTCAGCGTCTTCAACATTTGTTGTTTAACAGCTTTCTGTATTTTACCTAAAAAAACATCTACTGCCGTTATGTGTCATCTCATGCTTAGAAATATAGACTGTGATATATCCTATGCTATATTGAAGCTTGAGATGGCATGAAATGGCAGAACTTATTACACGCCATTTTAGTATGCCATGGGCCTGATTATGTTAGCTGTCTTTTATAATTAATTTTTATTGCATTGAGTTCAGAATATTGGATTGATTGTATTGTTGGGGGTCTGTTGATGTACGCTTTATACTCTGACAGCACACACTGTTGTGTTCCAAACATCACTGTGTTCTCTAGAGAAAATGTAAGAGTTAACATCACACTCACATAAACTATTAATTTGGTCTATCCAGTATCATAGCATCTGTGCTTGTTTAAAAACTAATAATCACTAATCTAAAAGAAAACAGTATCATTTGAATGATTAAACTTTTTGCAAGGGATTCACTTTAAAAAAGAACATTTAATCATTTCCAGGGCATCATTATTTAATCTGATATAAAACAACTGGCCATCATTGATCAGAACAGACAAATGTGATATTTTATTTTGTGTTTTAATTAGTGTATTATTTAGCTGAAGGACTGTGTAGTTGTAAAGCTGAGCTGTCTGTCCTGTATTAGCAGCATTAATGGGATGTACAGTAGATAAATGCTGGCCAGTGGGAAATCCAGGATGATGCTGGGAAATTCCTGTGGGCCATTTGAAATAGCAGCCACATAAAATGTGACAGTTTGCTGCTGATGTTGACTAATACAGTGTTAAAGCAAACAGAAATGTTTATTTATTCATCTGGAGCATCTTGCAGGCCAAGTATGTTTGTTTTAACCAGTTTTTGAGGAGAATGTACTGTAATTTTTGTTTTAACTGTGCGTTTCTTTCCGTGCCTTTCATCTGACACATGCAAACAGTTGTTATTCATCTAACAGGTGCTTCTCTCCTGTTTCCTCAGATCTGACTTTGATGTGCTCCACCTATTAAGGCATGAAATAAGTCACCCATGTGCAGTTCAGAGAGTCAGAGCAGCTTCATTTCTGCGTGCTCCTGTTAAGGACCGTCTGGTGGCTACACCGCCGATTCACAGGACATGTACGGCAGTGCCAGAGCTGTAGGCCATATAGAGAGCAGCCCCGCACGGTCCCCGCGCCTGCCAAGGTCCCCCAGACTGGGCCATCGGAGGGCCAACAGCGGGGGCGGGGGCGGTGCGGGGGGCAAGACGCTCTCCATGGAGAACATCCAGTCCCTCAACGCTGCCTATGCTACTTCTGGGCCCATGTACCTGAGCGATCACGAGGGCGTCGGCTCCACTGCCACCTACCCAAAAGGCACTATGACTCTGGGTCGCGCCACCAGCCGGGCCATGTACGGGGGCCGCGTCACAGCCATGGGCAGCAGTCCCAACATTGCTTCAGTGGGGCTGCCTCATCATGCTGACCTTCTGTCTTACAGTGACCTGGGCTCCCTCTCCATGCTGCACCACCACCACCACCACCAGGGGGTGCCCTCCGCTCTGCTGAGGCAGGCGGTGCGGAGCAGTGGGGGGGAGCTGCTGGAGATGCAGGCCCAGCTCAGGGATATGCAGAGGGAGAATGAGCTGCTGCGCAGAGAGCTTGACCTAAAGGACAGTAAGTTAGGATCTTCCACCAACAGCATCAAGAGCTTCTGGAGTCCTGAGCTGAAGAAGGAGAGGATAATGAGGAAAGAAGAGGCGGCTCGCACATCAATCCTTAAAGAGCAGATGAGAGTCACTCATGAGGAGAATCAGGTGAGACCAGCCCTCTCAGCTGTCATAATCCACTCTTTACTGCAGGGAATTTTAGTGTCTGTTGTCTTTCTGTTGTCTTTTTTGATCTGTGTGTCTCTGATTTTGCCATTCTCTTCTCTGCAATATACCACCGTCATCCTCAGTCCAAGAATTCAGAGAACTATTGCAGTCAGTCATTCTTTCAGTACTTGTGGAAACCTTTCTGGAAAGAGTTTTTTGTGTACATAAATTTTTAACACACACTCTCCGCATGGTACTCCAGTACAGAATCAATATCAGAGAGAACACTTGAGCCACAGGAAATACAAAACCTTTTAATCTGGTTGTCTATAATCTAGTTTTTGAAATCTGAGCTAATATACCGGGCCATGTACCTTATACAAAAGCATTTAATAATCCATGGTTTTGACAACGAAAATCGAAAAAAAGTGAAAAGCATAATGACACACAGGTTAATTCCAACTTCTGTACTCAATCTAGCCAAAACATGAGTTAAATTTAGTTCCTTTTCAAAGGTTGTTATAAGATTGGCCCTAGAGTGTGGGATGTCAAAAGGGGTTTTGCTCGCTTCAATGTGGGGGTGTAGTCATGGCCCACTTAAATCAGCAACTGACAAAAGTAGGCACAAGGCCCAGAGATAAATGTCAAGGATGCTTAAACACTCTCTCTCTCTTCCCTTTTCCACTGTATTTCCTTTACTTACTCTGACTTTGATCATCTCCCGCTGTCTACCTCTGTTCATCTGGTCTTCGCTATCTTCAGTCTGTTTTTCTGACTAGATGTAGAAAAAGTATCTTAGCTGCTGAACCCTTTGTTTTTTAAAGAAACCAAATTGCAGCATGCACAGTTTTCTAACAGCTAAGTTGAATATAATGATAATAAGATTTAGATATAATAACAGCCATACATCACTTTCTGCACATGTATTCAATATGCAAAAATGCTCTTTGTGTCACTAATTTGCATGATGGATGGATTCGATGAATCCCAGTTGCATGTTTTTGGGATATATGTGTGTATATATAGAACAGCAAATACTTAGCTGACATACTAGAGACAGAGGGTTTATACTGTATATAAAGCACTTGGCTTAGTTTGATGTTTCAGTAGAAAGGAAAAGTGCACAACACACACACTGTGGTGGATTGTGGAAGAGGTCAGCATATTGCTTGACTGGCTGGATAGAGCTCTACAGCATTTTTTCCTTTTTGAGGCAGACTGTGGCATGATGCAGCTAATTGCACGATGCCTCAAGCAACATAAAGGTTGCATTTTGCCAGCTGGTCATGGTCTTTGTGTGAGTCTGTCTGCGTTTCTGTCTGACTGAGTGATGCTGTCGGACAGTGAGCAGCCAGTAGGCCACTCATTACTCAAAGCGGCAGACGCTGTGACTCCACCCTTCAAGGTCATAGCGGTAAACCATTTGTGTGACCCTTAAATGGGTCCTAAAGCAGTGCCATGCTGCTAAAGTGAAGGATGCCGCGCTCTCTGTCTCACAATTGTATGGTTTCTACCTGCTGGTGAACCCTAGAGGGGAGCCAGAGGTAGCTTGATTCTTCAATATCTTTATGATTCGTGAGAATGTGTAGTGATAGTGTTTGGGAGGGGAACGTGCCTGTTCGAGCTAAACCAGCACTGCCACTGACAGGGCCCAAGCCATTCATCATCTCACTTATTCCTTATGTTCGGTGTGCGATTAAATACTTAGCGTGAATCCTTGTATATATTTTTAGCTTGGCTTTATACACTGTAGGATCTGAATGTGTCCAGCAGAATATGAAAGCTGTACAGTGTGGGCTTTCTTGCCTTTGTGCTTGATACAAAGAGAGGGCTTTTTTTTTTTTTGTCCTCCTTGTCCATCAGTGTTCGCTCTGACTCTGCACAGAATGATATTTATATCCCTCCGGGTAGGGTTCATTAATGAAGTATGTCAGCTAATAAAAGGCAGATGTGCCTTGTTACTGTAATTGGTCTTTTCTATCTTGGTTTCTGGGCTATGAGGCATCCTTATGTAAGTGTATACTTTGAGAGGCTGACTGAGGCGCAAACTGCCTCATTAATAATGGAGTAATTTCAGGCCAATCATTAAATTTGTCTTGTAGCACCCTTAACAATTGCATCAGGTGCTGCAGGCCTCTATTAGCTTGAGCAAATGCCATGCATTATTTATTTTGCGAAAAATAAGATCTGGGAATATGTGCTTCTTTTTACCGCACCTTAGGAAAAGAGGAGATTCATTCAGGCATTAGGGTTTGTCTTTCACATGTTGTGTAAAGCACAGACACTGCCGTGTGTGAAATACCAACCATAGCCTGCAGCGCTTTGATCAAGACAGTGGATGGTCATGACTAGAAGTAATCACTGGCCCAGGACTGTGTCGTATGGTGCATTTATTAATGCACTATGTAACTGGCTCACGCTGCTACTGTACATTGTTGGACCATTTGACTTGAATTCAGAAGAATTTTTTGTCGTTCTGAAGCTGGACAAGAGCTGCTGGAGGGAAGTGTGTGAGCTAGAGCGTACCATATCTGACTGAGTCATGACCACTGCTGTTCAGCCACCCAGTCAGCCCTCATCAATGCAATTCCCCAAAATGGAGGCTGTGCTTCCCAAATCCCAAATGCTCGGTCTGTGCATGAATACCGTGGCTCAGACACGACATGTTTTTTTAAAAATTCTTTACTGTGAGCTGCTGATTGTTACACTGAGCAATGAATGTGCGAACATGTGATGTGTGACTGTCGGGTCTGAGCAAAGTGTGAAAAAATATGCATGTGCGTGTGAATGTTTCCCATATAGTTTTTGCTGTGCACTGTATGTATGTGGACATTTTTGATTTGAGGTTTCTTCTCTTTGTAGTTGTGTCAGATAGTGTGTGCTAATATGTGCACAGAGGTTATTGTATTTTGTGAGAGAGGTATAGTGTAGAATATGATTCATATATCTGGCAGTGCCGTAGATATGCATGCTACACCATGTACATTAACGCAGTATGTTAACATTTAGCTCTGTTCAGTTGGTGACAAACAAGCTTTCAGTTGTCATATACACATGATGAGCAAGGGTATTGATTTGGTTTTCAGCAGTGTCATGTCATGTTGAACTCAAGCGGACACAGGAAGTATCGTGTGAACAGTCAAAAGAGCCGATGGATACTTCCTGTGGCATCCACTCCCCCCCTCCTGTCTGAGCACATAAGATGGCTGCTGCCTCATCCAGAGGACAGGGAGGTGATGAAATGAGGAGAGAGAACAAGATGAGATGAAATTCAGAGAAGCAGGGAAACATTTACCGAGTGCAAGGCTGGTGAGATTAAGGTGGGAGTGGAGGATGGAAGAACAAAGCAAAGGGGATAAGACGTGTTACAGTCTGCTGGTGTCTTTTTCTCCAGAACAGCTTTGATTAGATCAGATCATTTACTTAACAAGTAAAGTGAGAATCCTATAAAAAGATGCACTCTTCTTTGAACCTTCTTTGAAAAAAGAGTGTGACAACAAAATGAATTCCTCTCCATTCCACTGACATTTTACATCTTTTTAGGGGCTATTGCGGCTCAGGAGGTTGTCCACTAAGGGCCACCCACTAATTGTAGGTCTGGCAGCTTCATCCCTGGCTCTTCATGTCCACATGTCGACATGTCAAAGCTATTTTTCACTTCTGACATTTTATAGGAAAAAGAATCATTAAATTCAAAAGCTGTAAGATAAAACTCAAAGATGTTTTTTGTAACAAGTAGACAAGATACGCAAGGGTGATACAGATGGTGAAAGAAAAGGAAAAGTCCTCTGAGCAGAACAGTATACTTCTTACTTATGGCTTAAGTGTATTTTGTGTATCTGTCTATCTTGGCTGAAGTTTGCTTTATTGAACGCCACATAAATGTATGTAGCAACTCCGTAAGGATCATAGTCCTTGTTGTTCTTCTGCTTACATGACTTTCCACTGTCCCATCTTTTGGATGCCCACTGTGACACGCTTTCATGAACTCAAATCAGAAAAAATATTGCTTGGCTCAAAGGATGTTTACCCCAAACATTATTCTAAATTAACTAACTAAATTAACTAAATAAATTAAAAGTTTGCGTGAGAATGATTTGTAAATTGAAAGGCATTCATCTGGTGACATTGCTGTAGATGAAACTACGCTAACTTCAAAGTAGGCCAGAGCCTTTCAGATGTACTGGTGCATGTGCAGCCTGTATTGTCCTCTTATAGCTATGATATATAGGTTTATATCCCACCAGCTATGCAATTAGCATTGTCAGATTAATGCAGTAGAACATATTTCTTTTTTTATTCCCTACATCCCTACATACTTTTTCATTGACCTGCGCCTACATTACCCACAATGCAACTTGACCATCATCAGTTTGGTTTGGAGACAGAGGTAGTTCACCCCCAACCAACGCTGACTCAAGTGACATCACTTGAGGAATTGTATTAGATTATAGGCAGGTCCATCTGGAGCCACAAAAGGTTTTATACAACTTTTTCCAGCTATGCAGTGGTTCACCCCAAGACCTGTAAACAGACTTTGAAGTGTCTAGGTCCTGTACATGTACAATGCATTGTATCTATTATTTTATTAATATCTTGATAATATTACTACTAGAATAAGCTTCATCATTATCGCCAATGTTATCAGTAGTTATCAGTTATCTCTGTGTGTGTGTGTGTGTGTGTGTTTGTGTGTGTGTGTGTCAGTAAATTAAAAGTAGCCTAAGGATAGGCGCCGACCTTTGGCTTCATCAAGCTGAGTAATGATCAAATATTACGGTCAGGGTGTTCTGTTATATGAGGAGAGCTAATATCAGCACAGGCGCGTCCTCTACTCTTCAGATGGTAAACAGCAATACAAATAAAAGATATTAAATGACCTTCTGCCCACTGGGTGAACTCATAAGTGCCATAAAGAAAATATCTTTCAGTATTTAGAATTCATTGTTACTTAACTCCTGGGTGCTGTCCCAGCTCTCACATTTCTGCATTTGCGCAGCTGTCTACCTTTGTTTTAGCTGAGTGGAGATAAATAAATGCCACGTTTGCCGCCATGGCTGTGGGTGTAATTGTATATTGTCACCCATCACGACATACAACACAGAGATTATGAATGTAGTGAGTGGTAGGCTGCTCTGACTCAGCGCTTTGGAGCTGTTCATCTGTCAAATACAAACGCCCACTCTCTTTTAACAGACACACATATACAGTGCAGTATACCGCACATATAGCTTGTGCCTGTGCCACCTGGTAAAATAACTGAACTTAACAGTTTACATGTCTGACTGCGCGGCACATTTTTAGCTACATTAGCGTAGCGGCTCTAGGGATGTTGGGTGGTTGGTTTGTCCTCCAGCACTTAGGTCCAGACTATAATATCTCAACAACTAGGTCTACTGGATAAATTGCCATTAAAGTCTGATATTCATGGTTCCCAGAGGATGAATCCTACTGACTTTGGGTATTCCCTGACTTTCCCTTTAACGCCACCAAGTGATTGACATGGTTTAAAGACAAATGTCTGAAGAACTATTAGATGGATTCTCAATCTCAAATTTTGAGTTTGTCCAATACTTGCGTTTATGACCAAATACCTGCCTACCTCAATTGTGCTTTGTGATTAGTGCTAACTTGAAAATATTAGCATGCTAACATGTTAAACTCAGATTACAAACATGGTAAACATTATACCTGCTTGACATCGGCGGAAAGCACTGCTCTGCCTGAGCACAGCCTCACATGGTTGCATTGCTGTAGACTTTTAATTTACAGTTTTACCCATGTGACAAAAGAAACACTGTGAAAAATCAAAACTAAAGTGTACTTCTGCAAGTGTAATTAACCTGCATGTAAGCAGATGTGGCTTTTGGCATTTTAAGAAAGGGGGGAAAAATGACTGTGAATCTGACTCCTTTTCTATTGTAGCTCTCAGAAAGATTTTGTGTTTCTGCACCAAAGGATTTCTGACAGCACAGTTACCCCTGGCTGCCCCAGGTGTCAGTAAAGGGAGGGGCGGGGGCACTGTAGCTCAACGTCTCTCCTTGATTCTGTAAAACCTCTGGAAGCTCATTTTCAGGATATGCAGCAAAAGAGAAGCCTCCTCTTGAGGCAGGGTGACCACAACGCCAATATCCGCTGAGTCATGACTGACTCTCAGGAACTGGTACAGTTCTGCTGTATCTCTGGGGGGATACGGCATATAGTCATTTTAACCCACAGTGCAATTATGTAAATGGTTTCATTGGACTGCCTCCTGCAGTTTAGTTCCAAGACGGCAAGTTATTGATCAGGGCATTGAAAGGGATTACTGATGAGAGAGTGGTGTCAGGTGAGATTAAAAAGATTTCGGTTTGACGGTTTGAATATCGCTCTGCTCCACATTAAATAGATTTAGTACAAGCAGGGTTGCTACATGGTCATCTCTCATGAAGGAACCAGTCATTTCGGATTTTGATTGGTGAAATGTGATTACATATATTATATTGCATATTATATTACATGTCTTTTTATTTAGTTTATTAACATATCATTATTTTATTAAGGACTATTCCACATGTATGAGAAAATAACTGTTGCATTGAAACTTATTATTAAAAAAGTATCTAGTTTTAAGGTTCGGACAGTGTACAGATCCTTTATTTATTGTTCATTGTATATCTTAGTGAAGACAGTGGGAATGTCAGCATGTGGCAGCATGTGCATGTACATGAGTAGACTACACTTTCTGTTGCCGGACCAAATGGCACTGACTCACATAAGGCAGTGTGACCAAAACTGTGGAGGATGGCAGCAGTCCCGCGATCAGGCTGCTTCTGCTAACACAAACACTGCCCCCTGGTGGTGAGAAGAGAACATGCTTACAGTGTCCCGTCTGTTCTGTACTGAGGAAGTGACCCAACAAGGTATGTTGGATGGATGAAAAACACATTCAGTTTTTTACTTTGGTATTTGTCCTTTAATTATGATTCAGTATTAATACGCTGCTTTTTTAAATCCTATTGTGTTATGAATCAGAGCTGCACCTAATGATCTGCCAGGTATTTTACTGTCTGTCGATCATCTTATCGGCTTAATCGGCTTAATTGACCGATTCATGTTTCAGCTCCTCAATAAATGAACTTAAATGCAACATCTCTTAACACCTCATGCCATCATTATCTGATCACTACTACACTACTAAAAATATTATTGATACAGCAAGGTTGTGGAGGTTATGACTATTCATATGAATGCTAATACTACTAATAATAACAATATTACATACATCTAAGATCAGTAAATGTAAAATTGTGGTGGCTTATTGGAACCATTTTTATAGCCATATCTAAACCTTATCTTCATCTCTTTCCAGAAAGGTAATAATTTCTCTGTAGGTATATGTGAATACGATGTTCTTACTGAGGCTGCTGCAGGCTGATAAACAGACAGCTGGACACACCGATGGGTGGCTCCTATTTTAAATCTCTGGCTGGTTTGTGTTGATCATCCGTCTCTGTTGCATCATGCTCTGATGCTCTGTTTTACCATACATTTGTTTTTTCTGTTCATTCTGCCCATGCTCTGCAGCTGCTGGATGCCAGGAGAACCAAGGTTTGTCCCTATGTTTGCACCACATGTTGTGTGCACAACATAGAGTCACCTTCAGTGTGCCGTGTATTTTCAGACACCTGGCGATCCCTTTGCACCATTACAACTTCCTCTCCTACGAACTTTAAAAAGAAAGCGTATTATTTCCAGCAGTTCAGCCTGCCTCCTTTTCCTGTGAACCCTCATATGTTCCCCTATAAACACTGTAAAACTATAAAGAGTGATTAGCTTGTGCAATTGTGTCAATCCAAATGTGTCTGGTGCTCCACCCCTCTGTATGTAGTACCTGCCTGTAATATGGGTTTTATTTCCGTGTAAGAATCCATTTTCTCTCCTCTAAATCCTGATTGGGCCATTTTCTGGACGTAGATTGATTTTTCTCTGGAGATATCTTCTAAAAGAACATTTCAAAGCCTCAGTCAATCTGTGACAGAAACTCGGCCCTAAAGTTGTTCCCCTAAACCCAGAATCAACACCCCTACACACAATGAGCTATTAGGCTTTAAGGTGTGTGTTTTTATTTCATTTTATTCTGGAAACACAAATAGTCACAGATAAGCACACCTTTATTCAACATATAACCAGGCCATAGTCCATGTCCACCAATGGACACATCTTATCTAATCATAAGCATACAGTCTTTTCAACATAATACTTAATTAGCTTGCAGATCACCTTTTCCTTATAACAGGATGTCAACTGTGAGGTTTCAAACACAGTATTTGTATCCAGGCCTCTCAGGCTGAGTGTCAGAGAGCAAAGACCTCTGCTGCACTGCAGGGAGGCATCAGGGTGGTCTTCTGCTTTGATTAGCAAGTTAACAACCCTCATTAATTCTGCTCACTTGTCTAAAAACAGAGCAACCTTTTGCAGCACAGTAATAGATTAAAAGGTCTGGCAGCTGTGATTTATTTCAAGCCTTTGTATGTACAGTAAATATTACATGTATGACATATGACATATATTAGATTATTTCTGTGATTCCAAACAGCTCCAATTTGATTCTTGTTCCAGAATAAAGAAAAAAAGAAATACTGTCTTTTGACAGCATCAGTTTATAGTCTATGTGCTTCTGAAGATAGGTAAGCGGTGTGTTCCACATGTTTGACCTGCATTTTTCCACAGAACCGTGTGCAACAGCATTTCAGAAGTGTTTATATTTGGTTGTGTCATGTGTAGGTGCTATAATGAAAAACTTTTTTTTTAAAATAATTTAATTTAATAATTTAAATAATTGTTGAGTCTGTGTGTGTGTGATCTGAACTTCAGCATCTCCAGATGACCATCCAGGCTCTGCAGGACGAGCTGCGCACGCAGCGAGACCTGAACCACCTGCTGCAGCAGGAGAGCGGTAACCGCTCCGCTTCTGAGCACTTCACTACCATCGAGCTGACGGAGGAGAACTTCCGTCGGCTGCAGGCCGAACACGACAGGCAGGCCAAGGAGCTGTTTTTGTTGAGAAAGACCCTGGAGGAGATGGAGCTGAGGATTGAGACCCAGAAACAAACACTGGGTGCCAGAGATGAGTCCATTAAGAAACTGCTAGAGATGCTGCAAAGTAAAGGGCTGCCCCCGGGGCCGGGCAGGGCATCTGAGGAGGAAGAGCAGGAGAGAGCTAGGCGCATTGCTGAGGCAGAGGCCCAGCTTGGACACCTGGAGGTCATTTTGGATCAAAAAGAGAAGGAGAACATCCATCTGCGAGAGGTACTCTTATGACCAGGGTTGAATTTGAATTATTTTTATCATCTGTTGTCACTAGAGGGCAGTATTGAGTCTCACATAATCTATATGCTCTATTCTGCTGCTTTTATTGTAGCGTATTGGTTATGTAATGTTGTATCTTTTATTAAAGGAACTGCACAGAAGGAATCAGCTGCATCAGGATCCAAGCAAAACCAAGGCCCTGCAGACCATCATAGAAATGAAAGTAAGACTCTGACTAACAGTAGACAGCCTGACCATAACCACATGCAGCTGCAATTATTCTTCAAAATAAGGCTTCAGTTAATATGTAGGTTTTTTTTCTATTCTTTTCTATTAGCTAGTATTTTTCATTTCATTATTTATCATATGAATGCTCCTCTAGCTATGACTCTAAACAAACAAGCTAATCATGGATAGTCTATTTAAAACCAGATGTTAAATTCATCTGTCCTTTGAGTCACTTACATTTGTTTTTATTGTGAGCATCAGCAGCTGAGTCAATAGCAGACACATCCCTCTATCTCTGTCTCCCACACAGACATACACTCTGTGTATCTCCTCACAAAGCAGTTGTGTATACATCAACAAGAATCAATATCACTGTTCAACATTTCATCCATCGTGGCACCGAAGAGGTGCAGCGGCCGGTCGTACCAAATCATACACTTTATGCCATGGCAAGAAATGGCATGCTTCATTTCCACTCTACAACATTTACTGTCAGCAAACGTCACAGACCGCAGGTCCATCATTTCAGCTTTCACTTATGCAGATTTGTTTTAAGCTTTGTTTTAAACTTTTACATTTTTTATATTTTCATTCAAAGGTTCAGAAGGGGCCAAATAAGCCATGCTGTACAACTATAGCAAAATGCGTATCACTTGATGCCCAGTGTATTTAGAATTTTCTATTTGATGAAACCTGGTCGTGCAGGTCATTAAAATGGCATCTTTGTAATATTGAAATAGCACTAGAACAAGGCAAGAAAAGAATATGTATGTGATATTTTATGTAATTTTGAAGCTTCAGGGTAAATTTAAGGATATTTAAATATTAGGACAAACATTCATATTACATTAGAAAAGATTTAAGACGATAGACTTGCATTGCAGTTTTAGAGACCCCACCCAGCACCCTCGAGTGTGAATGCTTTTAGCTTTCAGCTCAAGCTAATTACATTTTACATACATCCATATTCCATTCTTTAAAACCAATACAGCTTCGTTGTGCAATTATGCTAGTATTCTGTCCCAAGGGTAAAAATGTTTGTTCAGATAAAGACTTGTTGTACGGCTGAACTGTACAACAAGCGTTGTACCACTGTAGACACCACCAGCCTCACTGCAGAGGCCTGACATCACTTCCTCAAAATAAATCATGACATCATCTCTGAGCTGACAGAGCCCTTCTCATTTGGCTGGATCGGCGCTGTGCAGGCCCCAGCCTCCCCCGGCGCGGTCATGTGACATCTGTGCTCTGGGATCCTCTCGATTTGCATACAGAGCAGGGGAAGACCCACCCTCTCCTCCTCCTTCTCCTCCTCTTTCTCCTCCTCCTCCTGTGCTTCGCCGGAAGACCCTGCATGTCTCCCCTCTCCCTCTGCTGTGTTGATGCTGATGTTGATGGGAGCGTGAATAATCCTCCCTCCCTCTCTCCCTTACATCTTTCCCGCCCTCTCCTCCTCACTCACCAGAGACAGTGCACAGTATATAGCCTTCCTGCTGCTACCATGGAAACAGGTGTGGTTGTTTATGACAGTGAGAGGGCAGTATGCAGGGAGATAGATAGGAGGAGAGACACACAGAGGCAGGTAAAGAGAGATAAAGAGCAAGATTTACTGACCAGGTTGATGTACCAGTGATTACATGTGGATGGAATAAAATCTCCCCTCCCCTCCTTTGAAGGTACGGCGTCTTGTATCTATTGCAGCAATGTTAGCTCATTGATGTTCGGAGACTAAGGTTAGATGCGACGGCAAGTGCATGTACATGTGCAGTGCTCGGCTAGTCTATCATTCCTCATTACGATACGATTACCCATGCCCCCCTCAGTGGGCTGTGGCTGACCCTGCTAACGGCCACAAGTTCATAAGTTCAGAGCCACTAGGAAGAATGAAAGAAAGACACAAAAAGAGAGAAAGACAGGAAGGAACAAGGTTGCTCTATGCTCTGCTGGAGAGGGAGATGGACCATGGCTAATCTTAAAGACGTTGTATTATTTATTTAAAAAGCCGTGAAGCTAAAGCTGCACTCACAGTCCAGAGACTGGATTCTGCATTGATCTGCAAGCAACTACGGCAAAAGCTACGGCTTGCTACTTTTCTTGCTTTCCCTCTGCATGTTTCTCTCTGGTCCTGGTTGATCTGTCTGTGCTGGATGTGTGCTCAATATTTCCCAATGGTGATTAATCCTCTGAGCGGCTGCGAGGAGCTGAATGCTTCTGATTTCAACGACACATACTGCAGCTGCTCTCAGCCACACCAAAGAGCTTCTTCCAGTCTCGCTATATCTTTTTCTTTTTTTCACTGTCTCTGTCTTTTAGCCTCTCTCTATCTTTTCGTTTCCTCTCTCTGTCCTGGACTTGTGTCTCTAGCTCAGGTTGATGTGCAGCATGAAACTTGTGGACATGCCAATCAGGGTTTTGAGGTGTGTCTCCTCTGCATGTTTTTGTGCAGGACACCAAAATTGCCTCACTGGAGCGCAACATTCGGGATCTAGAGGATGAGATCCAAATGCTGAAGGCGAACGGCTTACTGAACACAGAGGACAGAGAGGAGGAGATCAAACAGATGGAGGTCTACAAGAACCACTCTAAGTTTATGAAGACCAAGGTAGATACTGTCTGCACTATGCATGTGCTTGTAGAAAAAATAGATAGAAAATATGGTTTAAAAACAAACACAGTTGAGTTGTTCGGTGCAAATATAGACCTGTGCACAGATGAGAATACAAAATGAAGCAGTGTCCCTGCTTTAGCTTTTAGTCTCATCAGCAAAGTGTCCTGTTGGCAAATATCTGAGAGATGCTTCTCTGCTGTTTTTTTGAGAAGAGCTCAGTGTCAAGAATACCAAAAAAAGACTAAATCAGCAAGTGCATGCTGTGGCATAATAAAATTATTTTCTTTCTTAATTACATATAAAAGTGAATTACTTCATTATTCTCATGCCAACAGACAATTGTGGTGTACATTGTGTGTACAAGTGTTTCTATCAGCCCACGCTCCATGACTATGTGAGAACTTGTGTTTTTAGCTGCTGTGTGTCAGTAGTTACAGCTGCACTGTCAAGACACCAGCATAGCTACCTGAAATCTGTAATCGTGTCCAGGTGTGTGTCTGTCTGCCGCTCTCTGGGGCTCATATGTCTCTCCGGAGCGCTGACTCTGTGTTTACATACCGCTCCTCATATTAGTCGACCAGGCGCACACCAGCCACAGTTTTGTTATTCTATTTTTAGACCTCTTTTCATCAATCATGAATAGAATTGATGTATAATATATGATGAATGCAGGGGAGTCAGTCCCAAATGCATTTTTAATGAGAGAAAAGTGAGTTGAGGAAAATAGTGCAAAAGATGTACTGACTAGCTCACTGTTCAGTAAAAAGAGATTTCTCGTTCTTTATCTCTTATACTCACTCACTCACTCACTCACACATTGCTTACAACAAACATTACATTGCTTATGCAATTGGTTGGACTTCAGAATCAGAAATCAGAATCAGAAATACTTTATTGATCCTGGAAGGGAAAGTCTTTTGTTACAATTGCTCACTTTGCATATTAAGGTATTAAGGAATAGAAATAATAATAGAAAGTGGGTACGTAGAAAATATAATGGAATAATCAAATCTAAAAGTCTCAATATAAAGGAGTGTGGATATGTACAGTATTTTATAGTATTAACAGAAATGTAAATTTGCCTCTGTAAAATGGCAAAATGGTCGTCTGGTTCACGTGTCTGTAGATTGACCAGCTGAAGCAGGAGCTGTCAAAGAAGGAGTCGGAGCTGCTGGCTCTCCAGACAAAACTAGAGACCCTCAACAACCAGAACTCAGACTGCAAACAGCATATCGAGGTGCTCAAAGAGTCTCTTACTGCCAAGGAGCAACGTGCTGCCATCCTGCAAACAGAGGTAATGAAAAACCCTTTATTTGTTTGTACACAAACAGTAACAATAACCTAACAACACACTGCCTCAAAAACATCTTGATACTCCGAGCCAAATAATAGGCTTGCCCCGGACCTGTGGCTTATCACTGCAAATCATACCAGCACTTTATATACTTTGGGACTTTAAACTAGCTGAACTGTGACTCAGGGCACCACCAAAGACACAGTAATATTTAGTCAACTAAACATCAAAAACATAAAAATCTGCACTACTAAATAAATAACTGTGGAAGCATTACGGTTACTCTGATGCACTAACTGAAGAGCACCACCACACTAATAAATACTCCCTCAGCACTCGTGTTTTTCTGCATTTGCATAGAGATTAAGTTAAGACTGAAAAATACTTTAAAGCCATAACCATAATCGTTTTATGTGTTGCGAAGTTTGTGTGTCTAATAACTCCTATAAAGCTTTTTACTCAATTACGGTCAAGACCACGTTATATGAAGCTCTTTTATTGTAAGTAGGCTCTCTACAGTATGTGGACTACTTCTAAGGCAGGGGTTTTCAAACTCTGGGACTGTGGGTCTCCCCTCAGACAAAGCTTGGAAAAAGGTGCCCCCTCACCTCCCCTTAGTTTCCTGGCTGCTTATGGAATCATGATTATGTTGTACAATTTCCTTATATTACTGTTTGACATAACTGTGTTCTAAACCATATACATAAAAAAAGGTCTGTCCTCAGGCATTTATTAGTTTCTGACTCTGGGAAAGTGGGGAAGACAGTAAAATTCCTTAAAACTACTATATCTCTTTAACCAAATCACAGATGTGAAGGATGTGATCTCCCTTTGATAACTAATGACAAGTAATGTAATATTTTTTTCACTCCCATTCTCTGAGGCCAGATTCCCACTTTGAAAACCTCTGCTCTAAGGTGTTTTTTGGTTGTGTCACGCTTCAGGTGGATGCGCTGCGTCTGCGTCTGGAGGAGAAAGAGTCCTTCCTGAACAAGAAAACCAAGCAGCTGCAGGACCTGACGGAAGAGAAGGGCACTCTTGCCGGAGAAATCAGGGACATGAAAGACATGCTAGAGGTCAAAGAAAGGAAGATCAATGTCCTGCAGAAGAAGGTGAGAAGCCGAAGTAAATGTTACCATATAAAGGGCGTATGAAGGGATAGAAGAGATTAAAAGCCAGAAGGTGGGAATACAAACTGAGGTAAATGTGGTAAAAAATGTCCAAACCATTTACTAACTGCTCTCTGACTTATTGCTTCGTTACCTATCTATGGTGAATAGGCGGCGGTCTATGTAGGTGTCCCCCAAGATGAAATTTGAAATGAACGATGAGTGGAACCGATTGTTTTGTCTGATTCTTATGTCCTGGTCTAAACCAGTCACTTGGTGAAAACAACAAAGCAGAGTGGCATTAAGAGTGAGAGTCTCTGTTGCTCTCAGGGGGAAAGTGTCCATAGAAAGACAAGCAAGGAGATATTTCTGCCTCACTGGCTCTAGTGTGTGTGCTATAAATACTCACAGAGTGTGACTCCCTCTCTCACCCTGGCCTGCTCGCCCATTCCCTTTTGCTTGTTATCCCTCCTCTCTTGTTCTATCACAACTCCTCTCCCTCAGCCGTAAACTTATATCTCTCTCTTTGTGATTTCTAAATAATTGTTTTCTTCCCATGTTGTTATTTTTGTTTTGTTCCTCTGTTGTGTCAATCATATAACATGATATATAAGATCAGCGCACATATTCTACTTTCTCTAAATAGTTTTTATATTATTACTTAATGCACACTCATTATTTGCTCACTGATGGCAGCTTGATTTATATTTCATTCCACTCTTTATTCTGCTTCTCAAACTCTCTTCTCACTTAAAAGTCTTTTTGATCTTCCTGAAATGGAAAATGCTTCGTTGTAAAGCCCTAGCACATTCCAAACTATGAATGTTGTCAGTAGCAGGTTTTAATCTTAAGACTTTCATAATCTCCAAGTCTAGCCGTTACGCCAACTTTAAATACTGCTCTGACGACCATCCTCCTGGTCTCCTCCTCCCTCTGTCAGATTGAGAACCTGCAGGAGCAGCTGCGGGACAAAGACAAGCAGCTGGGGAACCTGAAGGACAGGGTCAAGTCTCTGCAGACAGACTCCAGTAACACAGACACTGCCCTGGCCACCCTGGAGGAGGCACTGTCAGAGAAGGTATGGTACATGGCATTAGGATGGATGCAATGAGTGTTCACGGTTGGGCTGTGAACAACTAATTAATGTTTCCTGTTTGGGAGGTCATTTTAATGAGTCTGTTGCACTGACATGAATTAGGTTTGATTTCAGGGCCTGTGTATTCATCAACCCGCTGAAATTTGAATTTAAAAAGCAGCCAGGCAACCAACAGCAACTAGCAACTGGACTAGGTTGAAGATTCTCAAAGACGTTTCACCTTTCATCTGAGGGGCTTCTTCTGTTCTGAGGAATTCTCGACATAATTTTAGTTTTTGTACGCATTAAAAAAAACAGATATAACATGTTAATTTGTGAGCTTTGGAGGTGCTGGCATGTGGACTTTTTTTTAACCTTTGGACAGAAACAGGTTAGCTGAATGCTTAGCTACGTTAGCCAGCTGCTGGCGGTAGCTTCTCACTTGTATAGTGGTCAAAGACAAAAGTAATAATCCTTCACTTTTACTCCTCGTAAACTTAAGCTTTTTGTTTATGACACTTCTTACAACTTAAAGGTGCCACTTGAGAGCTGCTCTTAAAGCTTACTCTTACACTTCGCTGTGAGTACGATTAGGGTGCTTATAAATGTGTCTTCTTGCTAACACTGAGCGAAGACTTTTTAAACCCCTGAACTGGCTCCTAATTCTTAAGTGTAAATTCTTTCATTTTGTTTTTGTGTGTTAGGAGAGGATTATTGAGCGTTTAAAGGACCAAAGGGAGAGGGAAGACAGAGAACGCCTGGAAGAAGTAGAGTCCTATAAGAAAGAAAACAAGGATCTGAAGGAGAAGGTCAACAGTCTGCAGATAGAATTAACGGACAAAGAGGTCAGTGAGTATGCACGGAGCAAAGAGATTCTCTTTTGTGTGCAAGGGTGTAGGGCTATGTCTACATAAGTGCATATTGTACACATGCTGCGTCTTTATGTTTATTTTATTAGGCCTTTATATGATATTAAGCTGCCTCCTCTGGCACTGCAGCCTAGTTAGACGTCCTAGTTTGATCTTATGCTAAATGTCTGCCCACCTGTAGTCCAGTCTCATCGATTTGAAGGAACACGCCTCATCCCTGGCATCCTCTGGCCTCAAGAAGGATTCAAAGCTCAAGTCACTGGAGATTGCCATCGAGCAGAAAAAAGAGGAGTGTAGTAAGTTGGAGACGCAGTTGCAGAAGGTGGGTTTGTGTGTCAAAATAACTGTGTATATTTGATTTAATGAGTTAAATATTATTAATCCTAGATTTATATATTGTATATGCAGTTACACCTTATTTTAGTGTCATCACAGTTCAGAAAGCCATTTTGGAAGAAATAATTCACATATTACATATATCAGTCAAACTACAACTCTTAAACTGTCCCTAGTCACTACAGTTGTGTAGTACTCTACACAGGTATGCTGTATTTTCCATTTGTTTTGTTATAATGGACTGAAAGCTCTGTCATTAATAGTGTTGTTGTAGTTGAAGAGGGAAAATCCACACTTTTAATTCAGTTTGTTAAAGCTAACACAATACCACAGCAGCGTATCATAGCACATGTATGTTCATAGAAATTTACATTTGTACTACAAGATGCATTGTATCTCTTGATCGACGTCTGAAATCTATATTTTAACAAGTACATGGATTGAAAGCACCGCAGTTATGTCCCTTGTGGTGTGATTGTTTTACCAAAGACTGTTTCTAAGGTGATAATTTAACTTTCAGTCTGAAATTTACAGTCATGTAATATTATTTTTTTATTGTGACCAACATTTTTCAACTTTTCAGTCTCATCAAAAAAAAACATATACCATATAACTACTTGGCTGTAGAAAAGGAAGAATAAACAAATAAAATAGAAAAGAAACAAAATAAATTGGAAGTATTATGAAATCATGTGTTTCAAGCATGAGAACATTTTAATGTTGTTATGAAAAGGATATATACAGATGAGGAATCTACAGATAATTTCAAGATGTTCAGGATAAAAATGACCTAGTTCAGTAGTGAAACAGTTTTATGATAACTGGTTTGACTTTGGCTGTAAAGAGCTTCTCTGCCCTGAGTGAAGAGATGTCCCTCATTAATCGCACTGAACTGTAGATAAAAAGCCAAAGCTGCGTGCCCACTGTGAAGAAAAGAATTAGCTCACTGTGAATCCAGGGGCCGCTTGAAGATAGTCTATTAAGTAGTTATAACTTCACAATAGTGAATTATTCCTTTCATTCTTAGAATGAGTTAGGTTAAACACTGGTTTAGTGTTTTTTTTTTCTCTGCTCATGTATGAAAAATCGTAATCGTTCATTAAAGTAATTCCTTGTTTGAAAAAAGCTAACTTCTGTAAGGATCAGTGGAATCCGGACTAAACCAAAAACATGAACGAGCCTCATATAAAACACAGTTAATAAGGATAATGGCCATCGCCGTGCTTTCTCTCCTGTAACGGGCTGCACTGCTTTGTTAGGCTGCTGAAGGCAGCAGACAGTCCATTAAATACCCCCTCTGTCTCCTCCTACTCCATAATCCACAGACTGTCCCCGTGTTTGTTCCTCTGCATTTGTCCGTTATATGTTGCCCTTAACCTGTAACAACATGTGCTGTACTGAGACTATGTTACTGCTGTCAAACATGTACTGTAACATGTCTGATCCTGCTGTTCTCTCCTCAAACTAAATCCTAACACTTACTCTCCTGGGTTCCCCTCCACCCCACCCCACTCCCTCCCTCAACCCCTCCGTTTGCAATGTAGCAAGCTGAGCAGCTATTCAGTCACATGAACAATCCTGTAAGTCCCTCTCTTCAGCGATCTGAGGCACATATTGAAAGCATGAGGACACTGATAAATTCTTTGACACATGCTAGATGGTGATCATGCCAGCCCCCGAGCACAGGTTCTGCTTTCACCCACAGACCTACCCAGCTGCATGTTGATCATTGCACTGTACAATAAGGAGCTTTATACTGCACTGAGTCCTGTGCAAAGTACTCATTCTGCAACTGTTTGTGTTTGTGACACATGTGGTGAAACTAGTGCTACATACACAATATGTAAAGTTCGCTTTATTTTGTCAGTTAAAATTATACAGTATATCTAGTTATTCGTAACTTATTTAATCGTGGCTCTGTAGTTTGTTTATCTGTAATACATTTGTATAACTAATATTTCCAATGCAAGAATTTAGAGTTATGGCTACGTTTTCGGTCACTACACTTTTATCAGGGTAAATATTTGTGAACAGGATATCCTAGAGTTCACACCTGTGTTTTGTACACATTAGAAATTCAGCCCACAATTGTAGTTCTTAATGCATATGCATAATAAGCATCAGTCTTTTCACAAAGGCTACTCAGATGCTGTATGTAATGGAAGTCAAAGGACATGACCTGTGGTTAACTTCCAGTTTCCTCATATCTTTTGACACCTACAGCCCTGGAATGAACTGTGAAACTGAACTTTTTCCCATTTGTTACTGAATTGTGTTTAAAGATGACAAAGAAATAATGCAGGATTTTTTTTTTTGGTCTTTTACAGAGTCAAATTCTGTGTATTTTAGGATCACAGTAAATGTCCAAGTCAAGCTTGAAATTGTTTGGAGGAATGCACCAATATAGTTTTATATGGCTGATGCCAACATTTTCTCACTCCAATCACTGAAAACTTTTCATGTGGGGCTTAGTAAAATTGCAGGTGTAAAACAAGTTGAGCTAAGCTAAGTTAAAATAAATCTTACATAACAGAGGATAAATCTATACAGAAAGCAATCAGGACAATACCATTACTGAAATACAAAAGCAATCATAAAGTGGAGTTCCTACAACCCTTGAACGCATCAATAATCCCATCTTTAGCATAATGCTCATATCAAAATCCACATTTAAATGCACGGACTGTATAGAGCCTAATTTGTTCAATAAAGTTCTTGACAGAGTATTTTCAGTATACTTGACTTACGTTGATAAGTGGATCTAAAATGACTTTATATACATATTTTACAATTTGAATCAGAGAAAAAATCCCCCTAAAAGTTAAATCCTAACGTCGCTCCTCATGCTTAAAATATGAAACTTAATGTTAGCCAACAGATTTACTTGGTCCCTGTTGCTTCTGTTTTTCCGTTCTTTTGACTGACAATCACAAAGACTGTGCAGCTTCGTTGGGTTTGCATGTCATGGTCGACCTTGTTGCATGTTGTCACTGTGTTGCCACGCTTTTCTTTCGTCTCGGTGTGGTGCGGTTAGCTAAGGTGTCCGCTGTGGTTGGAGATCACTGCAGTGTTTTGGTGGATGCTCTCTGGCTCTGTATAACTCTTGCACTTCTGCGACCTGTGTTGACATGTGTGGCTGCATATTGTCTCGCGGGTTATGTATACCACTGTAATGTTCTTCATGGAGAGTTACTGTTGCAATGATGGCGATAGATAACTTATGAGACAAAATCATGATTTTTGCATTTTACTACCACTGATTTGTTACTTTTTTTTTTTTTTTTTTGCTTTTTAAAGTGCTGTACAAACACAAGACACACAAACACACACATCCACAGTCCTGTATTCTGCATACTCGCCAAGTGTGCAAAGTGACTGGGAGTCTCAGAGGGCTGTTAAATGGAGCTAAATTATAGCTCTGTTAAAGCTAATGAGCCAGCACCAGTAATGATGCCCTTGTCCACAACATTTTACTCTTTATTCATTCATTCAGAATGAGAGCGAGCAAGGGGAGTAGTTAATATAAGACACTGATGGACTGCAGTATACTGTATGTATCTCTCTTCCATTGGCAGTAAAAAATCCTGTGCTGTAACCGCATGGTTGTGTCAACATTATAATGTTAACTGAGTGTGTCTTCGGGTGTGTGCATGTGTGCATGTTGTCTTTCCCTGGCACGCGGACGCAGAAGGCCCACGAGGTGGAGCAGCATTCCGGCTCCAGAGGGAACCCGGACTACGTGGACCGAGTAAAGCTGCTCGAGAAGGAGGTGAGCTACTACAAGGACGAGGCCAACAAGGCTCAGACGGAGGTGGAGAGACTCCTAGACATCCTGCGAGAGGTGGAGACGGAAAAGAATGACAAGGACAAGAAGATCGCCGAGTTGGAAAGGTAATTATGACTGTCTAGACAAGTTAGGGGCCATCTTAACCTTCGGTATTTTGATGTAATCCCGCCCTTTCCTCTTAACACTAAATTCTCTACTATTGTCGTAGTAACATAGAAATAAGTATTTTAGCTAATTTATCACATTTTTACATTACAATAATTTGGCAAGCTCGTTTGTCCAAAGCAACTTACAATAAGTGCATTCAAACTTGATAGGAGGAAGAGCTGCAGTTATCACTCTGTTTATTGTTTTTTTCTGTATCCCTAAACCAACCCCTCTCAGCTCCTGACCAAAAAATAAATACTTTTTTTCTCACTGCTGCGTTGTGTGCAGTGGCCATACAGACAGTTTTGGTTTCATCTGCTGTTGTTGTGGTATCTGAGGTTTCTGCCTTTCTGTGAGCATCATCAAAATAATACCATTTACCTCCAGACAAAATGTGGTATTTTGTAATTTGGGTAAACTCACCCTTGAGTGTTATTATAATACTTCTGAGCTTCCGTGTGCTTTTGTATACATGTGCCTCCATTTTCCCCTTTTTATGTACAAGTGTGACATCACGAGTGTGAGTCAGCACACTGTACTGCACAGTCATGGTCTTGAATAATACACTCAGAAATGCACCTCTCGATGGAGGCGCAGCTGCATGTTGAGATACACCAGAAGGCTCTATGTAAAAGTTGTGACACTATGTCAGATGTGATTTTAGAGCACAAAGTGGCGCTCAGTCACCCCCTTAATGGAAGAGGTCAATCTAATTTCTGTTAATGGACCACATAAATAAAGCTGGTGCCTCATCAGCTCTTGGCTCACCTCTCAGTGTGGTACGTGGTCCAGAGTCGCTGCACTGGAAGCAGCTTTTTGGCTTTGGTCCGGCTGATGGAGGAGACCATCTTCATTCACCTGGACAGGAATTTAAACTGATGAGACGGCATGAGGACCACACATGAGCGCTGTCTGCCATTGACAGCCCTTCTCCCCTGCCACTTATAGAGTCCAAGTTCCTCCGCTTAGTATAAAACCAGTTTTATTTTTCCTTCCCAGCTAGTGACAGCAGTCATTTCATTTCGGTGTCATGCTAATTTGTTAGTAGTATTTGATTAATTGAGTGTTCTTCTCCTTTTTTTGCCATCTTTACCCACTTTTTTCTGTCCCGTTCCTCTTTCTGTCTTCTGTTTCACACCCACCTGTCTCTGTCTTCACCCTCTGCCATTGATTACCTTAACCATTGGTCTTGAACCTCTCTTTTTTCCATCTCCCATGCAATTCTTTCTCTGTTGTGCCCCCCTGACACCAGCCCCCCTCCCTCTGCCCCTCGCCCCACCCCTCGTCCCGGTGGCAGAGCTCCCCCTGACCCGCTCCCTTCTGTGTCCGCTGCTCCCCAGCAGATAGGGGGCATGGTGTGGGATTTCCTGGGAAAGTGAGTGCTCTGCCCTGGCACTTCAGCTCGGCTGCGTGGTTAAAGTCTCCGACTGCAACTGCTGCAACTACATCTGGTTTCACCTGTGTGCCTGTGTGCCTGGGTCTGCCTGCTGTCTAAAGGATGCACAGATCTTTGTATCAGACGGGCTCTGCTTTTAGTCCGCGGTGTTATTGCTGTACCCATGCACATGATACAAAGATCCCTGGTTTGTTTTTATTTTTATAGCATGTGTTTGCCTAGTGGTTAACTGTATATGCCATGGATGGTTTTTGTATCCGTCTGTGTAAGAGTGTGTTTGTGAGAGAGTTAATGCTGCATGGTTATTTTTTCAAACTGCATGTGGCATATCTCTGCACTGATGACAGAATGGGTAATTATAATGTCAACAAAGATTTTGTCATATGACAAATCGCATCACAATTACAAATTGCAAGCAGTATGATTAAATGTGAGTCAAACACTGTATGTAACAATGAAAGTCAATTTGAAGTTCAAACATTAAAGTTTGAGGTTTGTACCTCAGTCAGCTCACAAGTACAAAACCTCAGATCATCATTTTGCAATATATATCCAGACGGTCATATATTCTGAGCTATTCCCTGAGCAACAGAAGTCACTTCATACTGGGCTTTCTGTTGTGGCATGTTTCTGTAATGATGCATGGTAAAGTCACCCAGTAAAGCCAATCACACCAAGGATTCAGCAAACTAGCAACCAAATTTCACAATTTAAATTTTCATATTTTCACAGTTGTAAACCCCTGTCAAAATTTGCACTTGTATACAGATATCTACTACTAAGTAATACTGTAAATACTACACTATATGCTGTATTAATAGCAGTCTGTAGAAAAGAGTATGTAGAACTTGGTGTGATTTTCCCAACTGATATTGCTTGTTTCATCCATTTTATTTGACTGTGCTGTACTTTTTGTCCTTTAGTGTCCTAATTTGAAATATGTATATATGCACACCAATGCAGACACAACCCCCCCCCCCAACACACACACACACACACACACACACACACACACTTTGTTGTGTCTTTTTGTGGTTTTGGCTGTTTGTTATATGAAGTTCCTGTTTTTAGAGCTGAGGCCTCCTCCTGCCGTGAGCACGCTTCCCCTGCTCATTCCATCCACCCATCTGTCCACCTCACCCTACGCCATCCTCCCCCTCTTTAACTGTCAGCTCACCTTCAGATCATCCTAGTAACACCACCCGACAGCCCCTCTCTTTCCAGTGATCTTTCCCGGTGCCCACCTTCCTCGCAATCCCTCCCAACCTGCCCCAACCCTCCCTGCCTTGATCTACCAGATACTAAGGGAAATGATCAGCCTAGTGGCCTGCATGATTATAGCTGCTGAGCTCCAGGTCTGCAAGCGCTCAGTAAGTGAAGTGCTGTAGTAGGCAGATTCTGGACGGAGCCCTGTTTCCTGAATTGTGTCAGTTCAGTCGGGTCTCTTTTGTCTGACCAACCCTGCATCCATAACTGATTCTGTCACAGCGCACTCCTTCTCTTGGTCAAACCCCTCCTTTTGCTCGGCACTCAGACCTGTCCTCCTCCCCTCTTCTTTTGCCCGGCTGATTTTTGCCTGTCTGACTGCATGTCGGCCACTCCCAGGCTTGGCAGCTGATGCACATGGTTCCATCCTGCATTAGCTGTGTCAGGCTGCAGAGCAGCGACTGTCACAGGCACCTTTGTAATCTCCCATGTTGTTCGACAGTGAACACAATGTGCTCTCCTCTGGGTCCTCTATATTGTTTTTTTTTGTGGTTGCTTTGTTATGTTCTGATTCTAATGTCTTTTTTTTTACTTTCTCCTTTGTGTACTCTCCTCTCCTGCTTCCAATGTCTCCTCCACTTGTCCCGTCATCCCCTTCTCTTCTACCTTTTCCTTTCCCCATCTGCAGTCTAGCTCCCATGTAAGTAATGTCCCTCCCCAGATTGTGCACCCAAATCTACCTATATCCATACTAACTCTGGTGCATTAACCTGTGAGTCATGTCATGTTAATATGAATCTATCAATTCATCTGTGATGCTCATGTCTTTATTGCTATCCTGGTGATGTCATGATTCCTATCATTTTGAAACTAGATTAATTCAAAATGCACCTGACATGATTGTCCATTGTTTGTGTTGTGGTATATGGGTATATATTGTACTCTACTAACACATCTATGTACTGTACAGTGTTGTCTCAAGAATGTATTTTGCATTTAGACAGATGGTGCAGTAACAATAGAATGGGATTCATAAAATTGACACGGAAATGCTCTTAAATTTTTGTTGTTTTACAGACAAGGAGGCAAAGACCAGACTAAGAAGGGTCCAAACATCAAACTGGGACCACAAGGGGACAAGAAAGGCTTAGGACAAGACCCTCGCAAGGACAGCTCCATGGATAGTGGTCACCACATAAAGGTGCACATTTGCTCTTAAGGAATCCACTCAGTTGCCAGTTGCAGTACCTATTGTGTTTCAATTATTTTGTCCACCCCAGTTTATCAGTGAGGGTAGTCTAAAAACAGAAACACAACCACAAGAGCTGAACATTATCACTTTCATGAAGGTAGGATTTATTGCAAGACTGTATTAGACTACAGTTTTTGGAGTGATGATACATGGTTTAATACTTTACAAATGAAACATGGGTCTACCTGTCTGTGCTTGTGTCTTATTTGGTGTGTGTTCCCACATAATGCCTGTTGTCTAATAGTTGGAGGAGCTGATGAGCACGCTGGAAAGGACCAGGCAGGAGCTGGATTCTACCAAGCAGCGTCTCTCTTCCACACAGCAGTCACTGCAGGAGAGAGACAGCCACCTCACCAACATGAGACAAGAGCGCAGGAAACAGCTGGAGGAGATCCTCGAGATGAAGTTAGTGCCATCACGACATTTGATGTCTCACAACCTCACAAAGACAGCCCACAATTTCACTTTTACAGACTTTAAGAAATAGTTAGACACTTTGGGAAACCTTTTTTGCAGTAACTTCCTCGAGTCTTGTCATCACCCTCAGGTTGCAGAGACTCCAGCAAGTAACTATGCCTGGCCAAGAAATAGTCCCGCACTTACACATAACCCTCAGACATGAGAGTGGTATCAATCTAACTCTTGAGAAGAAAGTGTATTTCTCAAAATGTGGAACTATGCCTTTAAATCTCATAGTGAGAGGTGAGCATGACAAATGTAGTCTGAGTCGTGAGGCTAATTTTATGCCATCCTTTAGAGGAAGTGAAAGTGGTTTAGAGGAGAACAAAGCAATCTGATTTGTGAGTGACTTGACTTGTGTCATTGATCATCATCTGGCTCCTGAAGCTGGATCCCTGCCATAAGTAGTTTTACTTGCACTTAAACAGTATTTGACATTGATGCAGTTAAATGAAATTACAGTTTTTTACTTAAAGGATCTTCATGTAATGGATTACCTGTAAACCATTTATTTGAGGTTCTTTCCATTTTTATAGAATATAAGTGCTGATGCCACCATTTTGTTTTTCTTCTTCAGGCAACAAGCTCTGCTGGCAGCCATCAGTGAGAAAGATGCTAATATTGCACTGCTGGAACTGTCTGCCTCCAATAAAAAGAAGACCCAGGATGAGGTGCTGTCCCTCAAGAGGGAGCGGGACAAACTGATGCACCAGCTCAAACAACATGTTAGTACTGCATCACAATGTCAAGAGATATTCTGTCTGCACTGTAGCTGGTTGCCAAGGCAAGCCAAAATGAAAAATATAGCTGCACTAGGCAACTTGCTCTTTGCTAGTTCTGTTTTGGCGCTTTTCTCAAATCTAAAGTCACGTTTTTAGTCAAAGCCGTCTTTTCGGGAAAGTCAAGTCTGGAGTCATTCTAAACAGGTCCAGGTCAAATTACAGGTTTTCATTAGCAAATTGCAAGTCAATTGCAACTCGTTTCTGGCCACTGACATGACATTTCATTTCAGCTTTGATGTTATCCTGTCAAAGCTGTGTTCATTTGCATAGCTGAGTACAAATCCATTCAGTGCATAGGTCTATAATGTAATATTTAAGGTGTGTTTACCAGGTCCAAAACTGAGTCTTAAATGTTTTTGCTTTCAAGCCTCAAGTCATGTCAGGTCTTCAAGTCCAAGTGAAGTCTCAAGTCTTATTTTTTTTTGCTTGTGTCACGTGAATCAAAGTCTCAGGTGTAGCTCTGCCATAAATTATACACCAGTAATTTTGGCAGCGACAGTATGGCATAAATATGAAGGTAAAGCTAGGAGAGTTAAATTATCTTAGCATAAAGACTGGAATAACTGGAAACCCCAGGCAAACAATGGAGATTCCAGGAAGCCACCGCACCCAGCCCAGAAGTACTCCCAGCATGTAACTGCCCTTAAGCCACAAAATTATTTTCACAGCTTTGTCTTTGTACTGATATAAAGTGCTTGGAGGTAGATTTTGTTACCTTAAGACAAAGCCCCTGTTCCCAGTCATTATGCTAAGCTAAGATAGAGAAACATAGCTTCAATGTACAGATGTATGAGTGGTATCAGTGTTCTAATCTAACTTGGCAAGACAGAGAATTATCGTAGTTATCAAAATTTTGAACTTGTTCCAAACCTATTCTTAACAAAATTACAATGACCTTAAAAATGACTGCAAAGATGAATCAGCGACTGACACAGCTTTGAGTCTGAAAAAAAAAAAGGAACAGAATAATTCTCGGTGTTGGTTGAATGGTTTTTGTGCTGGATTGTATTACATTGTAAGGTGTTCCTGTTTTTATGTCCACCCATAAATGCTGACAATATGTGCTTTGTTCCATCAGAAACACATTATATGTACTCATTATGAGGGAATAATATTCTTTTTAACAGCTGCAGATCATCACACACATAACCGGTTTCCTCTTTCTACAGACACAAAGCAGAATGAAGCTGATAGCCGACAACTACGAAGATGAGCAATATCATCCACACGGTCCTCACCACCCCCAGCCTCAGCCCCCACACGCTCAGCCTCAGCCGCAGCCCCAGTACCCCCACGCTCCCCATGCCCAGCAGACTCCATATCCACACGCCCTGCATCCGCAACACCCACAGCACCCACAGGCTCCCCCACAACACCCACACCCGCAGCAGTCACAACCCCAGTACCCTCATCCTCCTCACCAGCAGCACCCCCAGCAGCACCCTCAGCACCCCCAGCCGCCTCCCCAGCACCAACAGCACCCACGCCCACCGCAGCCCCAACACCCTCACCAACAGCACCCACAGCATCCTCCACAACACCCACATGGACACCCCCCTCCGCAGCACCCTCACCCTCAGCACCCACACGGCCCTCCCCAACAAGGACCTCACCCCCAACATCCACATCCCCAGCATCCTCAGCACCCTCAGCACCCACAACACCCTCAGCACCCTCAGCATCCACAACACCCTCAGCACCCTCAGCACCCACAACACCCGCACCACGGGCAGCATCCACGTCACCCGTCACCCCATCATCGTGGCGGACCGGCCCGAGGACCCCCACATGCTGGTCACCGCCCCACCCAGGACCAGGTTAGATGTCTCCCATGTCATTGTTTTATTTTGGTTCATACCAGCTTACTTTCCCTATAATGAAAATCCATGCTTTCATTGTAAAGTCTAATTTTAGATATTCTGGTCGGTAAGGGTTTGGTCGTCTCAGACGTTATTGAGAATCAGCATTTCTCTTGCTCTCATGTCTTGCTCAGAGTGTTGACATTTTTCAAAACAAATGAAAAGGTCAACTTAGTGTTTATGTGGTTAAAAAAAAAAAAAAGTAAACAAATCTTGTGGCACCGTTGGCCCCGTCCATAAGGGACACCAGGGTACCATGGAACCCACATGGAAAAACTTTGGTAGAAAACTTTCTCATGTGATCCTGCAAATCCTCACAAAGTAAATACTTAGCACGTTAATAAATTATTTGATGCTGACTTTTAAATGTGCTTATTTTCCTATGACACTGCCTGCTGTTCCAGTGGCCTCTGTTGATCAGCACTTACTCCAGTTTCTGTCTACTTTCTTCCCTTCATGCATATCGCTACTGTTGGCCTGTAACAACAGGATGATGACGAGGGCATCTGGGCGTAATCCATGCTGTGACAACCAAAGCTCTAATTTGTTTTGAGGGGTGAGATATATTTAAAACTTTCCCACTCGATTTCCTCTCCGCCTGCAGCGTCTGCTATATTCTGTAACAAACGAAACAGCTGCATGACGTCTGGACATTTATATTTTGTCATCTCTCACAATCAGATGATTCAGTCACTAGTGGAGGAGCACAGCCATTCCATGATGTTGAAACACTACCCGACCAAACATTTATTACCTCCACTCAATCAACAAACACTCAGAAATGGGACCTTTGTTTATTTTCCGGGCGAAGAGGAGGGGGCACACAGGTGCGCAGGTCATGCGGGGGGACTGACAGCTGAGCAGGTAATTTCACACATTTCACATTAGGGCACACATAATTACAAAAGCGTAATGCATTCACATTTTGAAAAAAAAACAAAAACAAACAAATATGCCTGACCCTTAAACAACAACATTGCTTGGCCTATATGATTTCAAGTATGGGTTCAATAAACTAATAACAATACCATCTATATTACTTAAAGACAGGAGAATCTCCCGAAGTCTCTAATAATGTCTCATTATACTAAACAGACATTATTTCATGTTTGCTTCCATGAAATTGAGCTAAATGAGAGCTTCTCTTGGGATTTTAAGTATCTTATAAAACAAGTATAAAACAAAGCAGAATTTCCCCCCCAAGCAAATCTTGTAATCTCGTAATTCTGAGATAATTACCTTGTTAATGTCTAATAGCACATAATATTAATTGGGGTGACGATGGAGCAGTGGATAAAACACATTCCTTTGGTGTGAGAGATCTGGGTGCGATTCCCACTGCGACACATCCACCAATGTGTCCCTGAGCAAGACACTTAACTAGTTTCTCCAGAAGCATGCGACTTCTGACATATATAGCATAAGTCGCTTTGGATAAAAGCATCAGCTAAATTAATAAATGTAATTAATTAAGTTATTCAAAAAACATTTCCAAATTGAAACTTGCTTATACTGTGTTTTTCTTCATTTTCTGCTCAAGGTGACCTGGGACCTCTTCTTTGTGTGAACAGCAGTAGATGTCTTCTACTCCCTCCATACAGGATCACAGATATGGGATGGCATACGAAGGAAAGAGTCAGATGTTGTTGTGGACGGAGAGACAGATGTGCTGTGTGTCAAATTCCTGCCTGGACAGGGAATGTGATAAACATAGCAGCCCTGCATAAGAGATCTCACGGAGGTCACCTCACCTGTCTGTCACCTGCAGGATGCTGCACCTCCTCAGGCCAACAACACCCTCTTGATCCTCCCTGCAGAGATCTCATGACTGTCTGCCAGCCCAGTATTTGTTCGTCATCCTTCTTCCTTTGGTTGATTCAAGATCATGGTTGTCCTGCTGACTGTTTCACCTGCCTGACTAATTCCTTTGGCTCTGGTTGGCTCCCCCACTTGACTATGTCATGGTTTCTTGATCCTCACTGCCCTGCTGACCCACCTGGTGACGTCTGACCCCTCTACCTGGCTTTCATGACCCTTAGTGTACAGAGTCCCTTCTGTTGCTTTAGTCGTCTGACTGTGTCAATGAGCTATTTTACTCTTTGTGGCACAGAGTGACCTCTTTTTTTTGTACCTTTATACATGTCCCACCCTGCGTTTCTAAAGAAGCTCATGTTTAGCATTTCTAAAAGTGATGTAGTGTCCCTTCACTTGCTCATTCCACAAAATAGTATATATAGTATGTTCCACACGCACCAGATTCAATTGATTTGAGTTTTATTTGTTGTCATCTCTTGTTTGCAAAAGGAAGAGCTTAGAGTTGACTGATAATACGCCTTTAGCCTTGCCTGCAGCATCGGGGGTTTTCTTGGCTGCATGAGCAGGGCCCTTCTGTTCTTGGGCGTGTTGTAGCCTTAAGGTTGTGGCTGCCATCAATGTTTCTCTTCATGTTACCTCATTTTAATCAAATTTAGTCAAAAAAAATCAATCTATGCAGGTGTCACCGTAGAGTGAATGCATTTTTATTTCCCCATCCTTACTCAAATGTATCACTCAAAGTGTAATTAACCATCCAATCAGAGCGGCCAAGAGAGTGGTCAGAAAATATTCATCAGTCAGATTATTTTGAGGTTCTGAGACTATGCACCTATGCACCGCCTCCGTGTTGCAGGAATTTTTACTAATGGTGCTTCTGCTGGTGCTCAAACTAAATGGTGTCAGAAGACCGGGTCAAGAGCATCTTTTAGTCATTTTACAGTAGAGGGACTTGATCCCACAATGGGCTTAATAAACAACTGTAAAAGTGCTTTGTACATACGGTTCGACCTTGGGGGCTTTGTGAGCAGCGATCACTTCCAGACCCACAAAGAGATGATTTATCTGTATGAATACTGCTACTATAAATACTGCTCACTATGAAGTGGAGGCAATGTTCAATAGATGTTTTCCCTGCAGGTCTGTTTGTACCATTGACACCCCAGTCTCTGACCTACAGGATGCCCCTGTACCCCTCTCCCTTGTAATTCTCCTCTTCCAGCTGTAGTCTATGTGACCTCCCCAAACATAGTGACTTGTTTTCTTCTTCTGAACAAGGTGGCCTGTGCCTCGTAAAAACTGTACACATATATGATAGATATGCATATATTATATATATAGAGAGAAATCTATAGAGTGTGTCTATACGTGGTCAGAAAATTGTTTCAAACTGACAAGATAATATATGTTTTTTTCTTCATGGTTATTTTTCTAACTGGCTGGAGGTCAGAGAGAGATGTCTTATTTAGAGTGTTGAGGGCTGTGATTTTCCTCTGATTTGTACATTGTGAAAAAAAACCCTCAGCAGCAAGTAACATTCCCTGTCTGAAAACACAGGACAGCCTGAAAAAAGAGCTTTAGAGCAGTTTATGGGAAATAGAGTTGTGTATCCAAAATCTATCTAGAAGTCTAGAAAAGATGACATTATTACATTCCTTTCTTAATGTGAAAACATTTAGTTGAAGACCACTTGGCTTGTGGTGACAACTTCGAACAAAAAAAAAATAAATAAGAAGACTTGTCTTGAATCTTGCAGCTCACATAGGTAGCAATGAGATTATGTCTGCACTCAGCAGACAGAAACATGCACTTGTGAGTGAGGACTATCACTATGAACATCCAAGTGGCGGTTTGAGTGACTCTGTCGGGATGCATTTCTTTCGCTTGTTTGTCGTCGTTGTTGTCTTGTAAACAGAAGTGGTGACATACGTGACCGTGACAGCTGATTAAGTAGAAAAACCACACATATTGTCACAGTACAGTGGAAAATTGAATTAGACTGTTACTACCCTCCCACTTCCTCTCCCTCCCCTCATGGTGCCTGTGTGTCTCCCTTATATGGCCAAAGTGTTGATTGTTGTATATAAGCATTTTTCCATCTTTCACAAACCGAGGTGATCCCTGCATCATCTTTCATGTGTCCGCTTCACACATGAACCTTTACAGCTCCTGTCACTGACCAAGAATCAACAGATTGTGTGAAATGTTGGTGTTTGTGTTTACAAATTGTTACGAGAAAGGTCCTGATTTGGATTTTCTTTTAAAAAAGGGAAGACAATGCAAACAGACAGAGGAGCAAAAATCCTCTCACTTCACCATCAGGGGGGCGGAGTACGAATCCTCCATTTTCAGGTCCTTATCTACTGAATACTTGAAGTAGGGGGTTCTCCTACCATGAAATACCATATATGATTTACATGGTAGAAAACATGAAACATGCCCATGCATGCTGACTTTTACATGATGTGCCAACTGAAAGTGATGTTGTAAGGATAATCTCCTGTTCTCTATGCAGAACGATTTCTCAACCGTTGTGTCAAAAAGGTTTTGGAGACACAGAGGCTTAAATGCTGGGGCTGGTTTCCTGGGCTTAGACTTAAGACTAATCCTGGTTCTGAATGACTGACATTGCGCTCAGTGTGAGGTGGAGTCAAGAAGTCAAGTCTGCATCTGTGCCTAGAAGCAGCCGTGTAGAAAGACTTGAGTTGGAAGGCCTGTAGATTGACCAGTAATATTCAAAGGCCTTCAAGAAAAAGAATGAAAAGCCTAACATACATTTTCACTTTATTATTATTATTGTATACAGGTTATTTTTCTTTTGTCGGGTTGCTGAAAACTTTGGATTAAACAAATCACTGTGACCAATGCCAGAAACATTTTTGTTTGACAGAACAAATATTGTGTTTACTTTTTTATTAATCATTTTTTTTTATTTAAGTTAGCTTTATTTTTTCTATTGTTTCACCTTATTGAATATGCCAGTTTGAGACTGTACTATTTGTATAAGTAAATGTTTTGAGCTGTACAGTAAAAACCTAGGAACAAGTTAAATGTGAGTGTCCAGCATGCTGAATGATTTCTTGTGTGAACGTGAGCTAATGTCCCATGAAGCATCATTCCTCACTCATTAATTGCATCTGCATTGTGACGGTGTGATGTTGTGTTTGAGAGTGATGTGTGTCTCACTTACTGTGTCCCATTAGTAGACAGCCTGTGCAGTTTTGTGAGAGTGCAGCATGTTTTTGGGGTTGCTTGTGTAAATGTATTCAGAAAAGAGAGAGTGTGTGTGTGTGTGTGTGTGCCCGCGTGTGTGTGTGCGCGTGTGTGTGTGCGCGCGCACGTGTGTGCATAGCTGCTTTTATGGGTGTCTGTGTGTGTGTGTGTGTGTGTGTGTGTGTGTGTGTGCGTGTGTCTGTCTCTGTGTGTGTGTGTGTTATGAATGCACAAGTGAATGATCTATTTAAAAAAAAAAAAAAAAAACAATCAGAGGAAGTCCCTAGAGAAAAAAACCGCGAGACTGAGTCAAAGTTTTGAATGAAGCATGGATACTCTGTAATGTTTTTTGTTTTTTTCAAACCTAGGAGGCTGTCCTCAGTGCCCCAGTTTGCTATTGTATGTGCTGTATCAGAATATTACTATTGAGTGTTGGCCAGCTTGTTTATATCCATCAAATAAAGGTGAATTTCTTTCTGTCTCTGTTTGCACTTTTCTACTCTAAATTAAAATCTGTTAAATCTTAATAGTCCATTCAGTATTTTCTAGTACTAAACCAGTCATGGTATGATACTGCTGGAAATTGCAGACAAGCACTGTGGTAGTTCAAATACAATAATCTTGTCCTGTACTGCAAAAAGAATTTGGTATGAATAACACTATTATCTAAATTGGTAACTTATTCTAATAACAATTTCTAAAGTGTCATTTTGTGTGATCCTTTCACATATTTGTTTTTAAAAAACACATAAAAGTATTGGATTTTAACATTCAGTAATGTTATATTATAACAGTGTCATCAACAAATGTATCATTAACAACAGCAGGGCCCTTCAAAATAATAAAACAAATCCTAAACATAAGACATATTTATTTCAGTGACTTATAGTCTTAAGATATACATATACATGTGCACATGAAGAAAGGTGGCATTACACATTTTACTACTTTATATACTGCATTGTACATGATACAGCTTGATGCAAAAACAGTGTTACAAAAAGTACAAAAAGCCAATCTAATACATGGTTTAAGTATTCATACATGATTTCAAGCAAGCTGTATATTCTACTTTAATCAAGCTACAACTGACACACTTTATGTTGGTGGCTCTAAATGCCAAAACAAGGTAGCTGCTTGAAAACACTTAATAGCGTGAGACGTTCCAGCTCAGTACCAGATGATGTTATAGCTGTATGATGAAAACATTGGAATCTCTAAAAGTATTTTTCTTTCTCTTTATCCTTTTTAGACATCATTAACGCTAAGCCCTTTCAACTGCATCCCACAGTCTTAAACAGTGACTGGAGTTTGCTCAACTGTTTAAGCAATATAGCAACCACCAACCGGAGTTTCACATTATTTTCGTAATGGTTCAGTGGTTGTATAAAGACTGGCATGATAATTTCTCTTACACATAGAGAAGTGTGACAAAAATCTTTCCAAGCACAAAGTGTTTTCATATCAATAACTTATATACTGTCCACAAGTGAATGCACAAGATTCACCTGTAACAGTAATAGTTTTAGGCCTTGCTGAGCAGTGGCACACGCATTTGTCGATATGAAACACTGAAGTCCGGTTTGCAGTTTTTAGCTTTAACGTCCCTTTAGGAAGCTGTCTAACAAACGGTTTCCCCTGTCAGAAAGCCAGTACCCTGCCATGGCTGCCACTGCGCCCATGAATACAGATGTGTAGACCAAATCTCCCTTAGCAGCCATCGTGGCAAGAGCACAAAGCACCACCCCAAACAACATCTGCTGCAGCACCTCCACCTCGTCATCCTTGATATCCTCGAAGAGACCTTTCTCCTTGACACCTGCACAAGGAGACGGACATGTGAAAGTCTGCGGTGAGGTCACGTGATTATACGTACAAACCTCCTTCTGTGTGTGTGATGAGACTCACTAGGCAGCTGCTTCTTCACACAAACACCGTCTTTGTGGAAGAATCCTTTAGCACAGTCACAGCGGAACGAGCCTTCTGTGTTTGCACAAATCTCATCCAGGCCGTGACAGGCGAGTACTCTGTCACTACATTCATCTATATCTGAGCAAAAGAAAGAGAGGCAAAGGATATCATCTCATCAAAGTCTTTAATGGATACATGAAATAATATTCAAAATATTCTCTTTTACACAATTACCCAAACACTTGGACCCCATCAGCGTGTACCCAGAGGCACATTTCCTGCAGCGAGCTGGTCCCCTGCCCATACAGCCCGCACAGGCCGGATCACAGTCTGAGAAAAGAGTGAAGAGTGAAATTTCTTCACTTACAGACGCACTCATTTGCTGTAAACACTGTATATGACACAATCCAAACACAATCAGTTTGGATCAGAGAGGGGGTAATATTTAATATTAGCTGGACATTTGTTTTTAGATGTGTGTGATTTACTGTCTCCTTTCTCATAATGTCAAACTAACTAAACCAAAAACTAACTAACTAGCTGACTTTGCGAGCATTTTCATGGCTGCTTAAGTGCTTCATTGGTTGTTATGAGTTTACACAGTGGTGCTTTAGGTGTATACACAGTATATGGATGATTAATATGATCTGCACTGAATGGTGTAGTTTTATAAAGAAAGTTAGCCTCAGCTAACCTGGGATAAAAGAAAAAGTTTGTTTCTTTTTTTACCAACTGAGTGGAGGTCACACGCCATTTTAATTATTTAACTAACAATATTATTTATTGATATATATTTTTGACTTTTTACCTCCTTTTGTCAGTTTTGGGGCATAATTTTCCAGAATTAATGCTGAAACTATTAGTAGTCAATCAATGAGTAGATCAATAATAAATTAATAGAAAACTATTTTAACAACTGATTAACTGACTTTTAAAAGCCATTTATTAGATAAAAACTGCACTGCAAATTGAAAATCAGCTGTCTGGCTAAAAACAATTTATTTGAAGACTTCACCCTAACTGTCTGACTATCCCATTCTACATGTCCAGACAAACAAAGAAGGCTCAACATCAGTCACTTCCGGTCTCCAAATGCAAGCAAACCTTTTCCCTGCACTCCTGGCAGAATCTCACTAGCTCCCCCCTGTGACGGTTACCTTATCAAGCTGGGACCCACTGCTTATCTTGATGGCCTTTCAAAATCAAAAAGACACTCTCCTGAAGCGCTGCCCATACATGTTGTGATTAGTGAAAGACCAAATAGTGTTATCAACCTGCACAGCAACCCCACAAATCTGTTATCTATTACCTGCCAGCCACAAACCTTAAGCCCTATAAACTCACACGCAGGATCTATAATTTAATTCCTGTCAAGACTACTCTTTCTTCTGGCTAAAGCATACGCCTATCTGTGAGACTGGTTCTCCTAAATGTAAGATAGGGGGCTTATTTTTAATGGCCTTATTTCCTCTACTAATTGGTACTTTTTATTTTTAATTGAGACTTGGCTATCACCTGGCGACAGTAGCCAGTAGCTTGAGCTATGCCCCCCATCTATGAATATTTGAGCTCCCCCAGTGGAGCTAATGTTTTACTCAATAGTTCCAATAATGCCTGTCAAACTACCCTAGATGCCACTATTCCCATTAAACTCAGAATTTCTCCTTGGATTGAGTCTTAAAAGATAGTGTAAAAGAAGAAGAAAAAGAAAACTGAACTAATTCTCTAAACCTAATCACCACTAACCAGCTTAATCCTATAAACCATTAATACACTTATCTACCCTGTTCCCCCAGCCTCTTCATCTGCTGACTGTTATTTTTTTTTCTCTTTAGTAAGCAAAAAGCCACTGACATCAGGGTTAACATTGCACCTACTACCACTGTTGTTGTCAATATTTCTAATCACCCTGCCTGTCCTGAGATCATCGATACTGTCTCACATGCATTCCTCTTCAAGCTCTCTTGACATCTTACCCACTTCACTCCTAAAGGGGGTTATAGGTACAATCTGCCCTAGCTTACTTCACACGATTAGTGCCTGTGGCACCCCACTCAACTAATGTGCTGGATGCCACAGGGGTCTATTCTTGGTCCCATTTTGTTTTCCCTTCATATGCTTCCATTAGGAAACATTATCAGTCATTTTAATTGGGTCTCCTATCACTGCAACACTGACACTACGCAATTCTACTTGTCCTTTAGGGCAGATAACATTAGCTATCTGGGCATTTTAATGGAATGCTTAACTGCTATTGAGAACTTTCTGCACTCAGACAAGACAGAAGTAATAATCTGTGGCCCTGAAAGCAACAGTTTATTGGTCCACTGGCAACCAATATAAAGCCTTCAGCCAGAAATCTAGGTGTCACATTTGATTCACAACTGAACTGAACCACATCTCAACAATCTCATTAAATCCTGTTACTTCTTCCTAATAAATATTACCAAAATTAAATCAGCTATTTCTTTCCCCGACTTAGAAAGGTTTGTCTTTTCATGCCTGGACTATTGCAATGCTTTGTTACATATCTTAGTCAATCCTCAGTGGCTTGGTGTCAACTAGTGCAGAATGCTGCTGCTTGAATTTTAACTAAGACAAACCGGAGGTCTCACCCCTACTCTTGCCTCCCTTAACTGGTTGCCAGCTAAATTCAGGATTGATTTTAACATTATTTTAATGACTTTCAAGGCCTAACATGGTCTGGCCCCCAGCTATATTAGGTAGCTTTTGACTCCTTATGTTCCAAGTCGTGACTTGAGAACCTCTAGCCTACCCTTGCTAGTTGTCTCTAGGTCAAGGCTGGTGACTAAGGATGACTGGGTTTTTGCCATCAGGACCCCTAGACTCTGGAATTCTTTACCTGAGGAGATCCCACTTGCCAGTACATTACCTGTTTTTAAATCACTGCTTAAAACATATCTTTATAGGAACGTTTTCTCTTTGATGCTTAATTTATAACTTTGGTGTGGTTGTGGTGTTTTGTGTTATTTTATTCTCATATTGTAACTTTATTTTGTATGGTTATGTATCTTTTTTTATTCTAACGTATTCTGTGAAGCGCTTTGAAACCTTGTTTAGATTAAGGGCTATAAAAATAAAGTTATTATTACTATAATCATCTGGGAAATTATGATTGTTAGTTCTCACTATTTTCTGACAGGTTTATTTTATTACTCATTTCGTTTTTATTTAATTTCTATTTCTATAGATGTAGCCTAAATATTGTGTCTTTTACATTAAGTCTAAACCACTGACCTCTGCATTCAAAGGAACCCTCTGTATTGAAGCAGTAACTGTTTGTAGGACAGATGCCCAGCTCTGTGCCACACTCATCAATGTCTAAAACAGATCAAAACATATATACATTCAGTCATTATTCATATTGTCTTATGCCAAACTGGACATGTACATGATGGTGTCCAGACTTGTACACAAATCTCTGTAATACAGTACCTACACAGGAGTTGTTATGGAGGGTCCATCCTGCTCTACATTCCTCACACTGGTCCTTTTCTGGGCCTGAACACTTACTGCAGGCATCTGGACAGCTGTGAACCCGAACAGCCAACAGACAACACAGCCAAGCAGCCTGCAGCAGGTTTCTGTGAGCCATCCTTACTCTCATCTATCCCATCAGGTCAGGAAGATAAAGTTGTTCAAAATATCACATCTATGCTTGTTAAATGATGCTTGCAAGTTGGGATCAAAAGAACTAGGAACTGCTAACAAAATAAAGTATATGAGGGATAAAAAAAAAATTCACAAAAATAAAGATATATATTTTAGATTATATAATGTCACCCATTAAAATAATGTATGAATAAACAGTTTATTATTATTTTGGTAAAGAAGTCTGACTGTGTGTGGCACTCTAGTGGTGGAAAGTGACATACATTTCTCAAGTACTGTACATAAGTACCATTTTCAGTACTACTTTAATTTAGCATTTTCATTTTGTGCAACTTTATACATCTGCTTCACTGCATGTAAGAAGCAACTATTACCTGACAGCCACTGTTACTTTTCCAGATTAAATTTTACATACAAAAATACTGTTTCATTAGAAACCGCGTTTGATCAATTGAAACTGAACAGAAGCAGAAAATATAAAAGTTGCAGAATATATGCCAGTGTCACAGAATCTTCATTAAGATATATGAATCATGCTGTAGCAACACAATGAGCTATACATATTTATTAATATTTCAGGTACTGTCACAAGCAGGCTCTATTCCATTAAATAATTACCTGAAGAACTGCGTCACATTCCAGCTTTCGTATTATAATTTAACGTCACGTTCTGACAAATCAGATCAACTCACTGTAAAACTGTTAACACACCAGGCATTTAAGTGGACATAAAAACAAAATCTTAAAGTTAAGGGGGTAACTTTTACCTCCTTCAGCTCGTACGCCGACTGAGTCTGGACTATGTCGTCTTTGGTAAAGTTTTTAAATGCACAGAACTCGGCCGAGAAGCGCTTGACACACTTCCAGATCTCCTTTGTGTTGGACAAATGAACCAAACATTCTGAGCGGGCGGAACCTGCGTCAGACTCACAACACCGCCCCTCCAGAATGTAACGACATTCTGAACAAGCGCTTCTCTGTGTCCTTAACCTGACACTGGCCAATCACAATCCGAGATCCACCATGAGCAAATATATTTATAGACAAGTGTTATCTACAGACTCACAGTACATAGATATAATTAGCCTGTAGATTTTTTGGTTAAGCACTTTACAGCACAAATAGGTCTGGTTATATTCTATTTTGTTATGGTCAAAAAATCTCATGAAAAGATACAAGCAAACCATGAATTAATCCTAAAAAAAAGATTTGTCTTTGTAGACAAAGCCTGATATAATGTATTTCTCAGTGCCATAGACCTCCACATTTAAAACACATCTACATTGTTGTACATTGTGACATTTTCCTTCATACAGATTAACATAGGCATGTCCTGCTGTCTAAGATATTCACAAACAATATGTGGCTGAAAATAGTCCTCAACAAATACACTATTTACTGCTATTTGAATAATGGTTGCTAAAAAGCACCGCCTCCTTAAATAATTAGGACATTATTTAACATCTTTAGTAAAAAATAAAGGGTTTGGAGCTGAAAACTCCAGATAGGGAAGTGAAGTCGGAAAGTACTGTGAAAGTGTTGATTTTGGTCATTAAGAACAATAGTCTATAGATAATCGTGTCCTCTGTTCATCTCATCCACAATTTGGATAAACATGTTCTTCATATGCACAGAGGTACAAAAATGATCAGCATGACATTTATGGGTGATTTAAAAGCGCAGTCTACAAGTTCTTCTAAACTCCTACATATTTACAGTCTGATCCCTCTTTAGGCTTTGATCTCCACTCATCTGAGGCACTCCATTTCCACCCTGTCCATGTCCTTCTACATAATCCCCTGCTTGTCCCTCCCACAGAGAGTTCAGTCAACAGAGCCTGCGCCTGAGAGGGAAGCTGGAGCAGGGGCAGCCCCTGAAGAAGCTCTGGTAGACTCCTGTCACTGCGTGGATGGGAATCAAATTTCACCAGAAGAAAACGTTCTCCAGCACTTCCCAGCTGTTTGTCCGCTTGGATGAGGCACAGGGAGGCCGTGAACACATCAGAGTAAGGGGACAATATCTGAGGGAGACCCTCGTCATCCCCCGTCATCATTATAACCTCTTTGCGAGTCCACTCCTCTGCCCTCTCCAAAGCCTTGCGAGTCAAGACGAGCACAACTCGGCCACCATGGCTTTTCAGCTCCAGCAGCTGGGAGTGCAGCCATGGCAGAGGCCCCAGAGAGCATTGCTCCTTCCTGCTCCATTGGTCCACAGATACACTGAAGCCCTGGTTGCAGAGCCAAGAGCCAAGCCGACATACTAACTCCGAAACACTATCATCCGCATCTGGGGGGCTCAGCAACACCACATGACGCTTTCTGCCAACTTTAGAGAGGAAAAACAAGGGGACAGATGTCAAAGATTTGACTTGTTCCATCAAAACTTCACGAAGTTTATATTACAAGTAGAAAACACTTACTCTCTACAAATCTGCCATGATGCCAGCTCCACACCCATTCTATAAAAATCATAAAATTAAGAGTAAATATAACAGAAATACATCAAATAAATCATTTCAGTAGCACAAATAATTGATTTCCTAAACTGTATGTGGGTAAAATAGACAGTCTTTTCTGAAAAATTCCCAGATCTAGTAAACAAGATCTGGTCTTTGAGGCAAATAAAAGGAGCCTTTGTTGGAAGTGCCTGAGGAAATTCACCAGACAAGTTGGGCAATTTCATCATGGGCTTGTTACAAATTCCAGAGCAGAGAAATTAGGCACCACTCTGTTTTCTTCATTTACGGTATGTTTCTCCTCTACCATATTTCACACACTTAAGAATTTAACACACACAAGAAACAATTAAAACAACTTACTCTTGACAAAGTCATGAAGGATATGGAATATGAGCATAGTCAAGCAAATCAGCAGCATAGCACCAACAACCACGAGACTCCAGCGCCACCTGACAGCTGCAAATAGTACAAAACAAAACGCCATTTATTAAAACCTTAAGAAACAGGTGCTGTATTTTAGCAAAACATATCATGTCAAAATATGTAAATATGTCATGCTCCAACCTGCATCATTTATTATTATAAACTGTGTCAGACTCACTGTTATTAAAGCAAAATGGACCCAGCTCATGTCCCATCCCCTTTACGTTCACCTGCACAAATGGATAAACATAAATGAGTTATTAAAATTCAATAACTAAGTACATGATTCACAGGAGGACAGTTGCAAATACTTTACCAGCACACATGGTGAGCGCTGAAGGTTGATGTCTTCAAACACCCCTGTTGTCTCCTGAAGAGGACACATAATAAATCTTGGGTCAGCCTTTACATACTCATGCTGTGAAGCCAGGCATGATTCAAACCCAGAGAACTTCCAAAAGTTTCCAATGATACAATGATGTGTATACCAGTTTGCACAAGACCTCTAGCATATTTATTTGATCGAATGGTGCAGCCATATAGATATTTTACTCAGTGTAAACATTACATAGCTTGAAACAAGCTGATGGCCAATATATATGTGATGCTGTCAGACTGTGGAATAATAACACTAAAGTGGAAATAAATGGGGAGATTTGATGTTAAGGACTTTTCTTACCCACTGTCCCTTGCTGTTTTTTCTCCATTTGCCATTTGCCAGCGGTTGTCTAAAGCCCTTGATCTCCCTGCAGCTGGTATCTTTGTGACAGGGCCACACGTCACCCTCCAGCCTGCAGGGGGCCGACAGGTTCCACAACAGCATTGTGTGGTGGTTGTTCATTTCACCCTGGCCTACTGACACTGACACATTCTGCCATAAGTTCTCTTTGAAGAGAAGATCTGTAATGGACACATAGGAAACATCAGCATGCCGATTAGCAACTGCCCACCCTTTATGCTGTAAACTGAGAGCAGAAAGAAAGTGATGACAACTAAAAAAGACAACTTCTCACCACTGTTATAGAAGGGGCAGCTTTGAGAGCGTCTAGACCTCTGATCATTCTCTTCCCATACCTAAAAACACACACATGTCTGTCATATAGGTCTGTATAGACACAGCATTGATAATATGTTAGCCCTAAGCAATTATGCTGTGTAAGTGCTGGTACCTGGAAACACATGCAGGGGGTCACAGAATACAGAGGAATAGCTGCCATTTTCCAATTCTAAAAAGTAACATTTAACACATCATGACTTTCATGAGAGCGAGAAAAGCAGTGGAGACTAACATTTACAAGAACTGTAGGTACTTGTTAAATATTACAGTTTGGCTGAGACATTACACACATATACACATAATACACCCACAGTGACTGAAATAGGACAACAACACTTAGATCAACAAAATGTTGACAGTCTTTCAACCAAATGATCTATCAGTGATCGAGGCAATATTTGCAGCCTATTGCAAAGACGGCCTACAGAGCGCAGTTATTCTATCTAAGTCTGTACCGAAACTACCTTTAAAAATCTACCTTTTCATTAAGAAGTTACTCACTGTTGCTGCCTGTTACAGGTCCCTTTTATAGACTCTTTATTGCATTTGTATTTTTGTATCTTTGTTCATTCAAATTTGTAACCACATGTTGTAATGAACAACTTTGCTTTATCTTTGCCAATGAGAATTTGTTCTCAATCGGCCTACCTGTTTAAATAAAAGTTAAATAAATTTAACAAAACAAAAAACAACAGCATGATTACATTGTTGAATGTATGAAATCAAAGTGATGGAAATGTACCTTATGCTTAGTTGGCATTCACATTGTATGAGTTTTTATGGGACCAACCTTTACTTGTTCGTGGCAACCACAGGTTTGTGGTAAAAAAAAAAAAAAGTTTCTTTTAAAAAGGTCACTGAAAAAAGAGTGACATGGAGAAAAAATCTTACGATTGTCACAGAAAAAACACATCAGAATGCAAATCAAAATCTAAATAAAATAAAATGTTTTTTAATGCCTGTGTTTGAACTTTTTTCAGGGCCAATACATTTTCCAATACAAATTTTTCAATCCTAATTTTTCGTTTTTCAGTTCCGGTTTTGTTTTCAATGCCAGATCTTTATTTTTTTGATGCCAAAATATAATGTTACTGTTCCAGCCCCACAGCTGGGGAACAGGGAGTGCAGGGTAAGCTGTGTGTCCAGCGTGTATGCATGAGTAGTGTTTTTGCATAGTACTGTTTTAAAAAAGACAAAGTTTTACTATATAGATGTATGCAACATTTTTAATAAAGTACTAGTAGAGTCTCAATTTTATGTAAGATGCATAGAATAGTGCAATGGTATTGTGTCCTGGGTATGCCAGTAGTATAAACTTAATAAGGGAACAATAAACGGGACGATAAGTCCAATCTTCTAAATTTAAACATTGTGATTCATTTCATTGTAACACACCACACAAAATAAAACCATCTCTCTCCCTCTTAACACCTCTTAAACAAAGAAGAGTGAAATCTCACTCTAATGTCCCTCCTGGCTCCCTTACAGTCAAGATAGCAGCAAAAATTAAAACAATCATTAGTTGCAGCCCTACTTGTTTCTCTGAAAACATTTAAATATAAAACATAATCAGCTTATGAAATATGATGCACTGCTATATGAAACTACCCAACATCATATTGCTCCACCTCCAGCAGCTACAACATAATATGCTGCTTATATATTAATGCATAATTAATAATAATGCAATAAGTAAAATATAATATGTAAACATGTAAAAGGGACATTCTGCATTGTGAGTACTTTTACTTTTTATAATTTAAGTACATTTAGCTGATAATACACACATATGGTATTATCAGCTAAATGTACTTTAACTTCGAGAATTTAGATTCAAGGATCTGAATACTTTCTTCAAAAATAAACACAAAACAATGTCAAAACAAAAAAACACAACTGCAACTGCCACTAAAATTAGGCACTGACACTGACCTGACATCTCCCATTCCGTTCATACTGGACACACACAGAGGGAAGGCTCTCATTGCTGCCAGCAAACTGCAGCTCCACCTGATTCATTTCTCGGTTAATTACAATGCTGAGTCCGGGCACTGAAAGGAGGGGAAAGAAAATTTGGTTTATTTCTCCATACAGATGCAAAACGGCCCAAGGAAAACCAATACATGTGTTATGTGTTTGTTTTGTTTACCACGACATTCTTCAACACGCTCCTGCAGCTCCCGGGAGCACACTGAAGACAGGATAATACAAATGTGTCAACCACTGCTCCAATACTGTAAAGTATCACTTGGTTCAACAGGTGCTTTGTAGTTAAAACTCTTAAAGACCAAATTTTACCTTCATCCTGAGAAGGAGCAACAACTTCTCGAGGTAGACTTGATTTAGAAGAATAAACAAACACCTTACTGCCGAAGGAAACCCCAACTGGCTTAGTAATCACAATGGAAAGCTATAGAAGTCACACACACACACACACACACACACACACACACACACACACACACACACACACACACACACACACAGAGTTTATAAGACAAGGTGCCTGGAAGTGAGCATACAATATATCCCTATTGACAGTACAGAGTTTATATTCCAGTCTAAATTAGTCCACAGTACCTTTGCCCGGTTTTGCTGAGTGAGAGCTGTATGGGCAACCGTAAACTCAATCTTCTTGCACGTGGGCATGGTAGATGTTGCCTTGTAACACACTGTCACAGACGCTGTTGCAATGGAGAAAGTACAAGGGGCGAGGCTCAGAATCAATTGGAACAGTAATGTAAAATGTAGCATAGAGAGCAGTATTTAAAACTCACTTCCAAGACCCACACTTAAAATACCATACCAGTCTTTTTCATGTTTTAATCCTTTAGCTATAAACTGGCTATACTTAACATGTTGTACATACTGTATGTGCATGTTTTGTATTGCTAATTGTTTTTTGAAAGCATACCATAGGTTTTTTACTGCCTCTGGTTTTCATTTACTCCATTAGTTTCAAATCAATCACGAAAAATATTCTAGCAAGGTCATTTGCATTCATCGTTTTTCTGGGTTCATTGATCAATGAAGACAGTAAAGTTAAACATCTTATTTCCGCGGTGGCCTGTACATTCCATCTTTGTTGTGCTTTTGCTATGTGACAATAATACAACTTTGACACAAAATTTAAGGTAAGTAATTGTTCACTATTATTTACACCATTATTTAATAACTATTATAAGCAAGTTGAAGTTGATTTTCTTAAAGCATTACTGTAATTTAATGAAACCAACAGCTGCCTGGATGGTAGGAAATTACTTTTAGTCAGCAGCAACTTAAAGCCTAATTAATGGATTTACTAAACAACCGGTATGTTCCTTTCAATGACAAGTAATAACATGACAGTGGGCTGCATGCAGCCTTTGTTTATACCTTTTGGATTAATTGTCTCGGCACTAGAATCTTCCTCATCAAGCCCAGAGTGACCTTCATCCTCCATGTCTATATCTGGTAGGATGTCAGTCACCAGGCATAAAGTACACGGCCGGCTGTCCTTGCAGCAGAGCTTGAAATATGCTGTCAGGTTTTGGACATCCACAGAATTATTCTCTGCTTCAGCGAGAGGCACCTCATCCTTAATGGTGCAATCCAATAGACCCTAAAAAGAGGTAAAAATTGGCATAACATTTTTACTGAATGCATCAGCATGGTAAATATTTGCTGTCCAGAAGCCTATGTCAATGTGCATATAATACAGCAGCCTTATAGTCTGACATGCTGGCAGATGGCTATAACTCTTTTTCTGCTTTTAACTATGTTTGTGAACAAAACACTTAATCAGTGAAAAGGGAAATTAAAATGTCAGAACAGGCTACCCCAGTACTAAAAGGATATTAAAAGTGTAATCTGTCAACAAAAACTGTATATACTGTACTGCAGCACAGGAAATCTGTCTTCTTCAGTGTATCCAAGCAGTGTACCCTACAGTACCTGTGAGCAAATGACTTCATGGCTGTCATATCCAGAAATCTCCAAAACACAGGCTGACATATGTAGAGTCAGTAAAATGCACCAAATGGACCATCCAAGAAGAAACATTTTACTTGAAGACAGATTTGAGTCCTACAGCATTTTTCTCCAAATATCTTTCTCCAGGAGCGACACGAACACCTTGTCAAACAAGTCCAGTCTCTTCCTCCGCATCATCACTGTCAGTTAGAAATTAACTTGATATCCTGGCTGAAACTGCACACTGGCATGGAAGGCAGTCAGTCGAAACAAACTGTTAGAGCATAGCTGAGATCCTTGGTTATGGCCTGGGGAAGAAGGGACGCAAATTAATGCTGGTATAGGTGTTTTCTTTGTGTGTTCCATATGAATTAAACTGGCTCCAACTTCAAGTTCACAAAACCCTTAATAGACATAAAATCAGGGAACACCTTCAAGCATTAAACAAGCAAACAATGCTACTACAGAAGATAAAACAAGATAATATTAATGTAACATTAGAAATAATATCAAATTACACTAGTAATCTCATAGAAAGATAAAATAGTTTACTTACTGCTTCGTAATCCACTGGTAGAAATGTGCTGCCTCTCCACAGCTAGTGGCACACCTTATCAAAGTTGCCTAGAAGTGTTGGAGTCATGTGAAAACTGAACCTTATAACGTCACTGATCTGACTCAAGAGACATTTCTCCCTCCCTCCCGCTCTCTCGCTCTCCCTCTCTCTTTCTCTTTCTCTGTCTCTCTCTCTCTCTCTTTTAAAAATGCACATATTCCTAAAACTTCCTGATCTGAATTCCTCATTACAGTGTAACCAGCAAGACCTCGATGGATCAAAGTCCACTACTGTTTTTTTAATCAAACTTTCACACTAGATTAAGCACCTTTATACACAGAGCTGCATTTTAAACATGATCTGTGTCTTGTTATGGGGATTTGGCAGTTTTAAGTAAACTGTGTCTTGACAAACATGTTTATCGCCTCATGAGAATCCACACACCTGCACTAATTATCCAGTTCACTGAGAAAGGACAATCACATGTAACACAATGACACACAGCTCACACAGCAGCTCCAACTGGTTTGACCACATAATGCTGAACTAAATTCAAAACCCTTGACTGTCTATCGCTCTATGGAAATGTGTTCCACCCAGAAAAAAACAACAACAACCACCTATTGAGTAATCGATGTGGGGTAGTCACTTTGTTACAGCAAAGGTGAACAGTAATATTTACTTAAGCTCTGTCTACAGCGAGGTTGAGCACTGGCACCGTGCCTCACACTCACAACCTTTCTTTTGTTTAAGGATTTATACATTTACACTGCAATACTTCAGAGTGAAAAGTTCCATTTCACAACATTTAACTGATTGCTGTAGTTAATCATTTCCAGTTAACAAGCAGTAAGTGAAGCAGAACTAGCACCACCTAATCGATCAAGCTCTGTTGCTCACTGTCCCTACCATGCATCAACTTTACCACTAATATTCTCTATTTTTATTTTCATTTTTATTGTCCTGTTTTTTTATATTGTGCTATTCCCAGTAAAAGATTTCCATAGCCTACTTTTTGCTTTTCCTTGAAGTTGCTTCTATTGACTGTATCTGTGTTAACTTTCATACCAAGTCTCTCACGTCAACAAGTAAAAAGAATACATTTGAAGCTTGTGACTTCTGTACAAGTACTATTGACATTAGACATACCAAGCCTGTCTCATGTCAACAAATTAAAAAACAAGCAGCGTAATATTCCTCTGCTTTCACTTTTGGTTTTCATCGTGGTTAAACAGATATATGTAGAGTTTCAGGGTTTTTTGATCTACACAGTATTAAGATGATTAGCAGTAGTGGAGGCTATGTCAGCAAGAGTTATAGGGACCCTTGCTTATCAAAAAAGTCCACTATATGGTTGCCGACTGGATGATTATTATTTATGACACTAGATTCAATGTACAATGTTGCCAGTATGGATTTATTTTAAACTCATGTCGTGTCCAATACACAAGTACATTCATAGGTATAAATATAAAAGGAAATACAATAACCCCACTTTCATTCCTCCTACCACATTGCACGTTGCACAGTCAAAAAACTGTTTGCTCCCATCTCTGGGTCGGCAACACTACGGTTGGACCTTGATTAAATTAACTCTGGCGCAGCCAAATTGACAGCGCCATGGCTACCCCTGGTGGCGTGAGGTTTAACAACAATAAATAATAAACATTAAACCAAATGGCTCTCACAAGAGTGTAGGACTTTGAATTTAAACCATGGCAGTAAACTTTAGGGCCAGCTCTGCTGCTAAAAGGCTCTTACAAAGCCTGTAGCAATGATAATGCAGTGTCTGACTAGAAGTTATTATACATTATGTGTCTCTTTCAGTAGATAAATCACATAATAACTAATTCATATGAATAATAAAGGCATAGAATGTATGACTATTGTTAAAACCTGTGCGTTCAGGTAATTTTGAAAGGTAAGTTCATGTCATACACAGTTGTTGTGGTGTTGCAAATGCCACAGTCATTTTTTGATGTACTACTTTTTAGTTAAATTTTTTTAGAATGACATTCTTAAGATTAAAGAATTATTCCAAACAATTAAAACAGTGATACCATATGAACTATCCTTTTAGCAAATATTAATGTATGAAGTTCATAAAACACAACCCAAGAATTATGAAACCATTTATTTGTTGATGTTAGTTGATGTTCGCAAAAATCAGTGTTTGCTTTATTTGAAGTGATTCATGTTTCCCAGTTAAAGTTGTATAACCATGAAATCATTCAGGTGTCTCAGGGCAGACTCAGCAGACATGAGCCAGCAGTCCAGTGTCAGGGCAGAGACAATACTGTAGTCAACAGCAATGGATCTACAAAAGATATAAATGTTCATATAAAAAAATTATAGTACTCCCAAACAGCGCTCTTTTTATACCAACTAATAATACAGAAGAAAATGTACCTGGTAGCATCAATCTCCTGGTCTTTGATCTTAAGTTTTGTTGAAGGAGTTTGCTGCATCTCCTCATAAACTGCTGGCTTTAAACACACAGAGAATAAACAATAAAGCAATGGCACTGAAAAGCTGGCACTCCATGAGACACAGCACAACATATTTGTGTCTTTTAATGATTTACCTCCACTTTTGGATGCAAACACTTATTCAATATATTGTTGACCTGATATTAAACCACACAAGCAAATCCAGCCTTTTTACCCACCTAAAATTCCTGAAACGTTGTTGTCCGATGGCTGCTGTCTTAAAACAGGCCAGATGAATTCTTTGTCACCTCACTTATGAATCAAGATGACCATGCGTGTGTCTCCAGCTGCAACATCTACTTCCTTGTCCCGCCTAATCACTGTCAAACTAGGAAAAAGAGCATCTCCTATAAGCTTTCTTTTGGACTCTTTTTAAAAGCCCTGCACACACACACAGGTCATTTCACTTATCTTGACTGATTACACCCTGTACTCAGGCTTAAGAGCTACAAGACTGTACGTAAGGTCACCAGAGTCAATTGTCCCACCGTGTAAAACTGTAGCTAAAAGGGGAGTGAGGAAGATGCCAATCAAACATTGTCTGCACACTCCTGAGAAGAGCTCATCCAAAATAACCTGGAATCACCTGGGTGGATGGACCATAGGTGTGCAGGGCCATTAATGTAAGCATCACCTGTAAATTGCAATTTACATTATATTAGTGAACTAATGGCAAATTCAACATCTTGAATATCATCAGTGATGTGCGGTGTTTGGAGCTGCCCCTCCCCTCCTCTTTTTATTCAGACATGACAGTATAGGGAGCCCTTGTTTTAAGGGAAAAGTTCAACATTTTAGGCATTCTGGCAGAAGAAGTGAAGTGTAAAAACAACAACTCACCCACATAACACAGCAAAGTAAACTAAGATGGATGAATGCTGGTGCGAGGTAGGGCTGTCCCAAATACCATTGTTGGTGCTTCGATGCTTAAGTGAGAATTGCCAGTGAATATTCAAATCAATATGTAATTTGTTAAGCTACTAATAGTTTAACAAATTACATATTATTTATACTTTTTCTTATTCAATGTTTAAGTCACTGAATCTCGTGACATGAACACAGAGTCATGTTACGTAACAAGTTGCTGTCAACTCGAGTATCGTTCACTTCACCTGTCTCTCCTCTGCTCCACTCTGTGTGCCAAGTGTATTTCCCAAAATGTCAAACTATTCCCTTAAGCTCTGATGAGATCTTAGGCCACAGATGAAAACTACTCTTCACGCATAAACAGTGTCCATGTGCATTCTGTACACAGCTGAGTATCATCATAGCATAATTCCTGCCATTACAATGCACCTTACAACTGTGATGAGGTCCTGTCCAGTGTGCTGTGTCAACGTCTGTCCCTCTCCTACAGTGATTCTCTGGGTGTCAATCTCAACATGCATGTCAGCTTTGAAGTCGATTACAATCCTGAAGCCTCCATAAGCTACTGAATCAAGCTCACCATTCACAGACAGCTCTAGTACAAAAGAGATCAAACACAATGCAACACCACACTTCAGTCTAGAGTCACACAGCAATTGAGCAAAAGGCGACTAAAAGATGTTTATTTACTAGGCTGTTTAAGGAACAGAGGGGAAATATGATGGCACAAAGAGGAACATTACTGACACTTGCTGGGATGGTGAAGTAGTTTAAGACGGACATCTCCAGTGACTCAAAGCATAATGGAAGTGATTGAGTCTCAGTTTTTAGGAAAAACCTGTGGTAAAGAGGACTGTCATGGGGCTACCCCATGCCTTCATTGAAGCCAGCAGTGTTGGTCTTGGCATGCTAAGCTAACCTTAGCTGAGCATTAGCATAGGACGGTTACCCTTAGCATATGGGCTAGCATCAATGGACACATGGCCTGTCATTTCATGTCAGTTCATTTAAGTACTGGTTGGAAGAGTTGAAATCATGGTTGGATAAATACAACACATACACAGTTCATTTCAAGTAATTTATTTTAGCTTATGGGATTTACCCAAGGTCATTCAAGTGTTTGTGTGTTTTATTCACCTGTTCTCATCCTCAAGCAGGGATTTGGGCCGAAGGGGCAAACAGGAAGTGATGGAGTGTGGAGTAATTTACTGGGAGAAGACCTGGAATGGTCCAAGTGTGAGCCAGTACAGAGGGGTGTACGGGAATATCTTAAAGTTGCTCTTTTGAGAAGCTTTTGTTTAGCCGGTAACATTTCATTTCTGGTTTTCTAGTTGATGTGTTGTGTGGTGATGTAGCCAGAGATGTGTTTGGTTGTTGAGATAACATAATGGTGTTTAATTGATTGTCAATTAACTTTGGTTTGTCTTGTAGGAGGGGCTTCTGGTATAAAGGAAGGAGGCAGAGGCTCCCCTGGGGAGAACAGCTTTGGCCTTATGTGTCAGGGCTGATATAGGTTTTGTTTTGTGTAATCTCAGTTTTTAATGATAATTTGAATAGTATATACTTAGTTTCCTTGTTGTTTGTTTTTGTTAATTTGTGATATATTTTTACAATACCTCACTTGCACAACTGCACTTTCCACGCATCTGGTATAAAAATAAATTGAAGCACCAGGTGAAGAACTCCATGTCCATGTCTCCTCCTTCTACCATGGGGCTAAACCTTACAAGGACCTTCAGAGGAACACAGAGGCTGTGTCCGAAATCACCCACTACTCACTATGTAGTGGACTATATAGTGAGCTCGCCATTTTGTAGTGCTGTCCGAATTATTATACCCTATATAGTCCACTCAATGTATCCCAGAATGCATTAATGAAAAGTAGCGTACAACCGATGGTCACCAACCAAGCCATATATACCATCATGCATTGCGCTGATAGAAAAAACTGATTGTCCGACAGCAATGATGTAATTAACGGCGCCGAAATGACGATCGAGGTAGTCTCCAAAAGTGTTGTTTTAATACAGCGAGTTAGCTCACTATGTAGTGCTCTACATACAGTATATCTCCCTTTTTTCGGACACAGTCTGTGATACAGAGACACCAGTGATGGCAAGTTCGAGTCTTTTGACACTCGTTCATTCAAATCTCGTTCATTAAAATGAAGGGTTTTTTTTTTTAGTCATTTCGTTCATTTCGTTCATTTGAACTAGGCTGGTTATTGTGGAGCTGCAGACCTCTAGTGGGCGATTAAAAAACAGCGCCGTTCTCAAACACAGAAGGCTGCCTGGCTGAGAGGGGTATGGCTGCAGCCTGGAGCCTCCCATCTCATGCCCTCCTGTCTGGTGCCTTCCGCTAGTTTCAAAATAAAAGCTTGCGTCTTGTTCCCTATTTCTACCTCGTTCTTTGGTGTTTTTGAACTGATAAATGAACACTGTTGTGCTAATGATAATGCTATTAGAGCAATCTGGTAGAAAGATTGTTTTATATATCTTTATTTATATATATTTTTTTTTTGTGTGTGTGTGTCGTTTAGTTGGCACATACACAGGATAAGCAGCAGATATTTCATCAAGTATTTTATCTGTTCGCATGATGAACTATTCAGTTCAAAAACACCAAAGTACGAGGAAGACAGAACAAACCAGACGTTGAGTTTTTATTTTGCACTGTAGAAACTAGCGGAAGGCACCACGCGGGAGGGCATGAGACGAGAGGGCATTAGACGGGAGGCTCCAGGCTGCAGCCATACAGTCTTGGCCTGGCTTGCTTTATTTGACAAAGTATAATGCAAAAATTCACCTCTTGATTACTGTATCATCATTATATAACCCCCCCTGGGCCCACAACCAAATTCAAACCATGTAAAAACCACAGAAATATGTTGTCAATATGTAATCACCACTACTCCTGCTAAATCCTTCCATCTTTCCCGAGTATACAACCAGACCAGCCATATAAAGGCTTATAATTACCATCATTATCTCTGAAGTGCTCATTCATACAGCAGCCTAACGTCCATATCCATGAGTAAAATATTTCTAATACTAATACTAATAATCAGATTTGCAGTAAATATATTGAAGTAATAAGCTTGATACACTATATGAATAAACACACTCTTATTAAAATTCAACCAATTTAATAATTATCTGGATCAAGCCACCAAGTTCTTAAAGAACTCCAGCACAGAGAGAGGAACAGAGTAATGAACACATATAAACGCAGCAGTTAGGCAGGTCTGGACGCAGAATGGGCCACATCAGGTCCGGATTCTGCAGACAGAGAAACAAACATGAGCACATCGCTCTCAAACATGGCCAGGTTGTTCACCAGTCAGGAGCTGAGAAACAACAGCACGGCTCTGTTGATAAATAAAAAGGAAAAGTTACGTTGCGTTCTCTTCTCTGGCGGACCTGGATCAGCTGTTAGCTGTTTCCAGAGCTAACGCTAAGGTTGCTACGTGGCCGTGTTTTAATGTTTTAATGACCGGGTCTGTTTTGGAGAGGAGATGACCTCGGAGGTAATTCGGCTCCAGCGCTCCAGGTAGAACCCTGTCAGGGCTCTGAAGTGGACCCAGAACAACTCTCATCAGCTGTTAGCTGTAATGTTAAACACTAGCAGGACTAAAGTTACGGTGCGGCTGTGTTAAAACTATAACTATACTGTAACTGCAGCCGAGATCCTTCACGCATGCATGAAAATGAACGAATCACTCACTGAGACAACCCGTTCCTCCCGAGTCATACACACGATTAGGTCTTATGAACAAAACGTTCTTTGAACGACACAACACTAAGAGACACACGGTGTCACACAGGAGAAGGAAACACTACTATAATAAACAGTTATTCTTGTATAGGGAATATTGTTTGGACCTGATTTGCAACAGATTGATAATAATCTAATAGATAACATGAATAACATAGATGAGATACTCTACCATTGGTTGCTCTTTCTGGCACAAACGCTGCAATATCATCTACGATATGATCCATATTGTTCTTAGAAAGAGTACCTATGAATACATTTACACAAAAACAGTTAGATACATTTATCTTACACAACATTTTTACATAACAACGTGTACCTTGACTCTACGATTTTGACCTGCGATTTGAATTCTTTTGCTGTTTGATTGACTTCCCATGCACCGTGACTGCCTGTTTTCTGTAGTGTTGCTTTTGAGTAATTTGTCAATAATTCCAGCCATGATACTGGCTCAACTATCACTCACGGCCAAACCATTGCCTCAGCACAGTGGTAGTCTAGCTCAGTCTAGTTTCTTGTGTTATAACTTTCTTGATTCCTACCTTGTTGCTAACTGCCTTTCCTCAGGATGATCTCTCTTGTTTGTCTACCTGTTTTCCCTTCCCTTCCTATTTCTGATAGGACAGGTGGGGTGACCTGAGTGACTGAGAGAGACAACATGCAGCAAAGGAGTGCGGGCTGGATTTGAACCTGTGATAAAGACTCAGCCTTGTACATGGGGCAATCTACCAGTTGACCTAGCCATGCCCCACCAGTCCCTCTCGTGAACCACACTGTTTTATCCCCAGCCCTATGCGTTGCCCTTTCTCTGGCTTTCCAAACCTGCCATCCTCTAGCTCTCCACCAGATGCCCTTGGACTTTTCCGTTTTTCACCATCATCTGACTACACATGTTTCACTTCTCTAATCAGCCCTGCAGTTACCTGGCCTACCCACACACTCCTCAACTGCCATTAATTCTCACCATTTATTAGGGCCTGAGCAAGGACCCTGTTGCAATGCAAGGAGTTATTATTCTTCCAAATGAATTGCATCTTTAGCTGCCTTAACATTCTCAAAGATTCACCAAACTTTGCACAAAATTCAAGAGTGGTGGAAATTTAAGTGTCATATGGTTTTTGCGCATGGCCGTGGCAAAATGGCTTGCTCCCTAAAAAGCAGCCCCCATGATATGTATCACAAATTAGTACAAAATTTTTGTGGCAGATGTTTCATGTCCAGACCTACAAAAAAGCCTCTGGGAGCAATGCCCTAAACCCAACAGTAAGTCAGCCATTTTGAATTTAACAGCCATTTTTAATAATTACAAAATTAAAAATTAATTACAAAACAAATTACAAAATAATACAAACTCCTCCTAGGGAATCAATCAGATCAACTTCAAATGTTGGCTGTGCAATCTAAAGGCATTGATGACGAAAAGTTGTGTTGTCTTTGAGTTTTTGTCAGTGGGTTTTGTCAGTCTGTGGCATGGCGTGGAAAATTGATGATGAAGTTGTTATAAATTCAGTGTACATGCTCACATCTGTACAAAAATGTATCAATGTATGATAACAGTCCCACTCTGAACACACCTATATGCCAACCTTCACTCACAGTCATAGCGCCACCCATTGGCAACAGGAAGTGTCAAGTTTTAAACTGTGAATTACTACTCCTAGCAGGTTGCCCACACCCACCTCAAAACAGTCTGAGAAGAGCCTTAACACACTGATGATGCTACGTTGTGAAGATTGTGTTTTCATGTAATGGCTTGTCCCAGGCATGGCAGCAAAGTTTGAGGCTTTGCCATGAAACAGGAAGTTGTTGTAACTTCATGGTACATGCTCTAAAAGCCTCTTGGAGCCATACCTAAAACCCAACAGAAAGTCAGCCATTTTGACTTGAAAGTGCAATTCCAGCCCATTTACGGCGTTCTACAGGTTCCATACTTTAACGAACTCCTCCTACAGAATGAATCGGATCACCTTAAAATTTTGGCTGTGCAATCTCAAAGCATTGACGATGAAAGTTGCGCTTATCTGTGACTTTTCATTCAATTGCATATCAAATATCAATGATTCTCCATTAAACGGGAGGTTGTTATAACTTTAGTGTACATGCTCAGATCTGTACCTACTTTACATGTTTGATAAGAGTCCCTTGCTAATCACATCTACATGGCAATATTCACTCAATGTCATAGCGCCATCTACCTGCAACAGGATGTAAGCCTGTTGTGACAAAATAACATTTCATTAACATGGCATTTTTACATTGTGGTCCAAACTTCATGTACTGGTACACAACAAATCATTAGTAGGCGTTGTCTTGCGCCACCTAGTGGACACAGGAAGTGATGATTAACTATTTTGTGATTGGTCCAAAACGTGCAATAATTCAGACCCGCATTTCCCAACCACCGACCACTGCGCTGCAGTTGCATCCCATCCCGGGGAGCATCATGGCACGAGGGCCCTCCCAACGCTGCTTGCAGCTTTAATATCAGTTTACTTCCATTGTTCATTGTCATTTCATCCTGATTATTTTCCACGTTCCTAGTTGCTTGCTGGATTTTCATTTTGATCACCTGTTAGTTGCCTGTTTGCCTATCTGGAAATTAATTTATGTCAACTGCACCATTCTACCTGTTCTGTAAGCCTTCCTGCTTAGTAACCAACGCCTGCCCGCTACCTCTGCTGACCACAACACCATACCATTCTCCATTCCTGGTCTGCCTCTAGGTCTCTGTTCTGTGTTTGGGGCTCCTTTTGAATTAACAGCAACAACAGCCTTGGTGGGGATTTGTGCTGCCTGCTTCAACATGGGTGGTTGGTACCATAGTTGCAAAATTAAAAAGATGGATCAGAACTGGTACAAAAAAAGTTTACCTGGAGGAAGGATTGAAGATATATCTTGGAAATGGGGAGGAAGGAAATAACCATGTCCTGGTAACATTTTATGCAGCTCTAAAAAATACAGTGAAATTTAAGAATAAACATCTTTTGTTTTTTTTCTGTAAAAATATACTTTACAACATGCTATTTGTTATAATAGTAGTAATGAATTACTAATATTAAGAACCTCCCAGATCTGAATATTACACATTTCAAATGAGCACATCAAGGGAAAAAATGGTAACTTGAAATATTGTGATATATATATATATTGTGTGTGAGAACTGTTTCAAAATGGCAAGACCTTTTCAGACAATTGTAACAATGAAAAATATTTACAACTCTGGTGTGACTCAGGAAATGTAATATAACAAGTAATGCTTTTAAGCTGCAAAAGCAGTCATATCACAACAGTGCAGATCTGTACCCATGTCCTTTACCTCCATAAATGCCACTATCACCATATGGACCACTCACTGTTTTGAAATAAAAACCAAGATACAATACATTTATTTACCAATTATTTCATACTATACACATGATTTGTAAGTTCACTTGCACCCTGCCATGTGTATCTTGGGGAGGTACCGTCAGGTCACTTCTTATATTTATATCAATGAAATAAAATTTCCAAAGAAAAAAGATTATCCAAAGATTCAACCTCTGTTTTCATGTAACTTTTTGGTTGAGATTAAAACGTTTCTGAAGCATTATTTGTTCCCCTGCCAGAGTTTTAACAAGTCCCCCCCTACTGTGCTGGGATGGGCTAGTGGCTTCACCACTGCCCCTCTCAACCCATTAGTTGAGAAGTTGTTTTTATATATTTAATTGTATATACAGTAGTTACTTTTTACAAACCCATACAATAAGGAGTAATTTTAACTATACATACTGGTAGTTCTTTTATCAAATGGAATGGTTCCTACCCAAACTAGTTTATTGCTGTGTAAAACACATTTCAGTTTTTCATTAAACCATCCCAGAACACACGAACTGAACTTTTTCATATATTTTAGACAGAAATCACATCACATCATATCTGTCTCCAATGCATCGATATTCTGGATTGTACATTGTACATTGCTCACGATGTGCTTACTCATACAAAAATACAAAATCACAATAATAAAAATAAAATAAAATCAGACACAGACTTCAGTGTAGACAACACAAATATACACACTATGAACAAAAATAATATAGACATTGAGAAATAGGGCAGTGAGCAGAGTGCAAAGGATGGAGTATGTACATGTCGGAGGTGGATGTGATATACAGGTACATATACATGCATACATGTACACATGTACACAGTGCAATGAAGCATAGTGCGAAGGATGCTGGAAGAAATAAGTATTTTGTGCAGGAATAATGTAGGTAGGTGGATTTGGTATACAGTATCTACAATATGACAATATAACATTGTAACAGCACTGAAATAGAGAATGGTGAATAAATAAATAATAAGTGTTAGCCAGTAAACAGGTAGCTGTTCCTAAGTATGTTGGTTTTGGCGTACAGTGCTCTGGAGCGCCTACTAGAGGGGAGAAGCTAGAACAGGTTATGTCCAGGGTAAGATGGATCTGCAGTGATGTTTCCTGCTCGTTTCCAGACTCTTGAAATGAATAAGTCCTGAATGGAGGGCCGGTTGGCACCAATGATCTTTTCTGCAGTCCCAACTGTCCGTTGTAGTCTGCTCCTGTCCTTTTTGGTGGCAGATCCAAACCAGACAGTGATGGATGTGCAGAGGACAGGCTGGATGATAGCTGTGTAAATGTGGATCAGCAGGTCCTTAGTTAGGTTGAGCTTCCTGAGCTGGCGCAGGAAGTACATCCTCTGCTGGGCCTTCTTGATGATGGTGTCCGCATTGGGCTCCCACTTCAGGTCCTGGGAAATAGTGGATCCCAGAAACCTGAAGGATTCCACAGCAGACACAGGGCTGTTGAGTATGGTGATGGGGGGCAGAGTGGGGGGTCTCCTCCTGAAGTCCACGATCATCTCCGCAGTTTTGAGCGTGTTAAGCTCAAAAGCTGATCAACCTCCCGTCTGTAAGCCGACACATCACCGTCCCGCATGAGGCCGATGACCGTTGTGTCGTCAGTGAACTTCAGGAGTTTGACAGATGGGTCTCTTGAGGTGCAGTTGTTGGTGTAGAAGGAGAAGAGCAGTGGGGAGAGCACACACCCCTGGGGGGCGCCAGTGCTAATAGTCCGGGTGCTGGATGGGATGTTTACCAGCCTCACCTGCTGACTCCTGTCAGTCAGGAAGTTTGTGATCCTCTGACAGGTGGAGGCTGGCACAGTGAGCTGGGTGAGTTTGGTGCTGAGGATGTCTGGGATGATGGTGTTGAACGCCGAGATGAAGTCCACGAACAGGATCCTTGCATATGTCCCCGGAGAGTCGAGGTGTTGCAGGATGTAATACAGTCCCAAGTTGACTGCATCATCCACTGACCTGTTAGCCCTGTAGGCAAACTGCAGGGGGTCCAGCAAATGGCCTGTAATGTCCTTCAGGTGGGCCAACACCTGTCTTTCAAAGGACTTCATGACTACAGATGTCAAGGCGACAGGCCTGTAGTTATTTAATCCAGAGATGGAGGGTTTGAAGCAGGAGGGAACTTCACACAGCTCCAATGATCTGTTGAAGATCTGTCTGAAGATGGGGGCCAGCTTCCCTTCCTGATCTTCTGCCTTTGGAAGAGGTGGCTCACATCCTCTTCACAGATCTTGAGTGCAGGTGAGGGGTCAGAGAGGGGGGGTGGCAGTGTGTCAGAGGTGAAAGGTGACTGTTTAAAGATGGTGTTGGAGTGGGGGAGAGGTGTGACTCTGGGCTTTTCAAACCTACCCATAAAAGCCATTCAGCTCGTCTGCCAGTCGTTGAGTACCAGCAGTGTTGGGGGATGGTCTCCTGTAGTTGGTGAGTGTCCGCAGGCCTCTCCACACTGACGCAAGGTCATTGGCTGCAAAGCTGTTATTTAGCTTTTCAGCGTAGCACCTCTTTGCTGCTTTGACCTCCTTAGTCAGAGTGTTCCTGACCTGTTTATACAGGACTCTGTTCCCACTTCTGCGGAAGGTTTTGGTTGACACACACATGTCCTCACAAAAACTGATGTAGTGTCACAGTGTCAGTTAGTTCGTCCAGATCAGTGGCTGCAGCCTCAAAAACATTCCAATGAGTGCAGTCAAAGCAGGCTTGTAAATTCAGCTTTGACTCGTTGTTCCATCTTTTCACACTCTTTACAACAGGTTTGGCAAGGCTGCATGGGGAACAGAGCGATAGGCATCCTTTAATGTACTGCAGCAGTGGTCCAGTGTGTTAGTGTCCCTGGTGGGACACTTAATATGCGGTCTGTACTTTGGAAGTTCGTGGCTGAGGTTTGCTCTGTTGAAGTCTCCAAGAACAATGAGCAGGGAGTCTGGATGTTTTTTCTCCACGTAAGTTATCTGGTCGGCCAGGTGTAGTAATGCCTCACTAACACAGGCCTGGTGGAATGTAAACAGCGACCAGATCAAACAAGGAAAACTCCTGCAGTGAATAAAAAGGTTTACAGTTTATAAATAATATCTCTAAGTGAGGGCTGCATGATTTTTCCAACACTGTGACATCTGTGCACCAACCTTCGTTAATATAGAAACAGAGTCCACCTCCCCTTGTGAGCTCCCTTTCGCAATCCACGCGGATGAGATAAAATCCCTGTAGGTGAAGTGCGCTGTCCGGGATGTGCTCGGAGAACCAGGATTTGGTGAAACAAAGGGCGTCAACAGCAGTTCGTCCATTTTGTTGGCTAGAGAGCGGACATTCGCCAGGTGAATTGAAGGGAGCACAGTGCGAAAACCCGAGCTGCTGCTCCTCCAACTAATAACTCCGGGAAAGTTCCGGGTTCATTAAGGAGTGGTGGAATAGTATGAACAGTTGAAAGTCAAATATTTAAGAGCTTCTTAAACTTCTGGTAACATTTACCAGAGAGGGACAGCAGAAAACAGTGTTAATAAACAAAAACACAAAAACCACTAAGTAGCGTAATCCAGAGGCTGCCGTCTGTGGCACCGTCTTGTAATCTAAAATAAAACTCTGGCAGGAAAAAAATAAATCATCTTCGGGATTATGCAAAGTGCAAGGTGTACAAGAGGGAAACAGTGCTGAAAGAAGTGTTATCAGGGAATTAGTTTTTATTATAAATAACCACAGCTTTTCTTGTTCATAAAAATTATGTAAACGCATTTTACTGTGAAGAATAAGAACATCTAACCATGAGAGAGAATGTAAGCTATATATAAAAAACATATTAAATAATAGTGTGTGTCATGTCATACCTGTTGAGGAACCTGCTGTTAAAAAGAAACTTATGATGATAAAAAATTAAGATACAGTTTTTGTTTTCTTTAAAATATATCTGATGTTGACAAATTAGCTTACATTGCAAAATTGTATGTCAAATAAATAAAAACTAAATTGATTCATTCTGTATCATTGGTCTACTATTGTTGCATTACACTTTCCTATTAGTAATTAATGTTTACATTAATTGAATGATTTAAAATCAATTAATTGATCCATCAATTAATTATTGTTAATTAACTGCTTTTATACATACATAAGTCCAGTTCCACCCCCCCACTTGAAATTAGTGCCACCCACAAATTAGACGGGTAATTGATAGTTCTTAGAAGCAATGATTGTATTCATATATTTTAATAATACCTGATATGAAATCATGCAGATGTTTCTTACCAGGTATTAATATGTCCCCTGATAAAAGAGAAAATTTAAAAAAGAAATGTTGGACACTATTGATTTTGCATTTTGTTTGTTTTGTTCACATTTGTGTTGCTCACCCATATAACTTCTTTCGCCCATATGAACTCTCCTATGAACGTCTTGCCTTAACCTGGCTTGACTACGTGCTACAGGAGGTTGCCATGCCTGTGGTGTTACACCTTCTTTGGGTTTATGAAGCACATCGGTGTTCTCCCCCAGAGGCTTGGTGACCACCATAGATGTTAGGGGGTCACAAAGCTGTACTTCAGTGACAGCTCCAAGGCCTCTTTCTTCACGTTCTCTTTCTCAGGTCCAGATAACTGCAGCCTGTGTCACAATTGTGTACAAGTGTTTTAAACATGACAGCTGACATGACAGTAATGTATGAACGTTATTTAACACTATTTTTCGATACTATTTTTGTTGTATCCTCAGTAGCTGCCCCTAAAATGAATGTATACACACACACACACACATACACACACATCACTCCTCTTATCAACTGTTCTCTTTTGTCAATAAATTAGCACTGAAATGATTAGTTGGAGTTAACATCAGCTTATAGTAGCTAGCTATGGCTGATAAAAAAGGAGGATTGTCAACTAGAAAATATTGGTTTCTGTCCTTTAGGTAGTTCTTATCACACTGATGTATGTTCAAGTGTTCATTTTTCTGATAAGTTTGGTTTTAATTAGTTATTTAAGGCTATAAAAAAGGGGTTTCACATCATGATTGACAGCTGAGCCCTACTTGCAATTGATGACAGGGTGTAAGGGCAGGATGTGATATTTTTTACTACTCTTTTTGACTACTAGACAAGTATGAGCCAATCAAAAATATTTTGGGGGGACCTTCAAATGCTTCAAATTCAGAATATTTTAGCTTCATTTCTGAGCAGTGGAGGGAAGTGGAGACCATGGATGTTTTTTCCCACCACTTTATTTGCATCTTCAATAAACAAACAGGCAAATTTTGCTATGATAAAGAGAGACCATGGATTTATAAAGAGAACTGGATAGAGCGTTGGAGGCGGGGACCCATTCATTTTTATGAAAGCTGCTTAGAGGCACATGAAGCCAAAAAGTTCCCATACCCAGATCTTCCGCATAGTTTCCACATTGTGCTGCCCCACAGAAGCAAGCGCACTAGTTTATCGGCTAACTTCTGGTATAGCTGTAATTTGTATGAGGGTAAGAATATTTAATAGTGGTGCTCTTCTAGACTTTCCAAATGTTTGGATCAAACCAAATGATGATTATAAAGCACAAAAGGTCAAGTCAGTTTTATTTATTTTTTAAAATTAAATTACACTGTGACAGTTATGTTCCTTAAAACAAGATAAGGAGAGAAAAATGCCCTTCAATGATTGAGTGATTAGCTGCACCCTTTCCTCCAGTGGCTATTTGGAGGGCCGTGCCCGTTATAAATGAAACGGGTGAAACATCGCAAAGGCTGCCACTGCTTTTGGGTTTTGGACTGTTAATCATAAAATAAGCAATTTAAAGACGTTCACCGTGGGCTCTGGGAAATTGTGACGGACCAATACGTTCATATTTCACTTAACTTAATTAATTGATAAAATAGAAATACGAGGGAAGCAGCCCAATTAACTGATAACAAACAAGAACAAAGAGAAAAAATGGTCAGCATCACACTCACTCTTTCTCTAGAAGCTGTTTGACTGTGAGGTAGGCCCAAACCCTCTGGATGTGGCTGTCAGAAACTGTTCCAGTGGACTCAGAAAACACCACCCTTGTATTCCTCTGTTATAGTTGAATGAATTGTTATACGAGTGTGAAGAGGGACTTTCACAAACCTTTCGGAAGGTAACAGCTAATGTGCAGTGTGGATGATCCTTACCGAAATGGCCACAACTTGTGGACTGAAAGTTTTGATGTCGTTGTCAGTGATCTGACCGGCCACCACAATCTCAGAGCCATTATAATACTGGCTGAAGTTAGTCTGGGTTAGATTGGTCGCACCAGCATAGATCATTGTCACATCTGTCAACAGAGGAGTGGCCACCTCTTCATAGAAACCCTGTTGACATACAGTATGGACACTGTATGAATGTTTAATGTCTCCACAGCCACCCATGATAATTGTATCTATGGAAATGTAGAAAATATATAATTTGTGGGAAGTGCAAGTGATTTAAAATACCTTCAGCTGTAAATCAGTATCAGAGTCTTCGTAAATCCTTCGGGCCGCACCATTGTTCTGCAGTGACATCTTCTCAAGGAACTCAAAATTGACGTCAAAACCAAAACCAAGACAGTAGAGAGGGAATTCAGCAATAACCCCTCTTACATTTGACTGTATTGTTTCAAAATTTGTCACCCCTGCAAAGACACAAGACGGGTGTTTTAAAAAGGCAAGTTAGTGTTATTTGAATTTAAATGTCCATGATCTTTAAAGTCCCACAAAGATGGGTTTTAGATTGCTGACAGGAGAGGGTATTCATAAAAGACTGCAGCCAACCCAGCAACAATCAGAGCATTTGTGCACACGATTGTGTGCATGTGTATGGAGGCCTGATCCTGACATATTCATATTCAAATGTAGGCATTGATTAAATTATACAATGTATACATGTAATGTATCTTTTTATTAACTTCTATACTCACCTATATTTATGACCTTATTTATTTATTTATTGTCTTTATAATCTGCCACTTTCAGCAAGCAGCAGCTACCCTTTATGGTAAATGCAGTTTTAACAGAGCAGAGCAAGCTGAGACTTTTTCTGTCATTTTCTCTCTTTACAAAGACATGTGTTACCTGAAGAGAGGCTATCAAGTCTTAATTGTATGCGAAACGAGGATGCAAATCCAGAAAAAGGAGCAGTGACAGTGTGGCTGATAATGTACAATAAAACTATTTACATTTCAACAAATGCAACTGTTTGATTATGTTCTCTTCTTTTGGTTTGCAATATGCAAGTATTAAACCTACAAGTTACAGTGCTGGTAAACAGAGCGGAACAGTTGAAAATAAAACAATGACCTCCTGTGGCAGCTATTAATTCATTACAGTGTTTTTCTCAATTGTGATGTGCTAACAAAATAACATAATTTCAATAAATACAAATGATTTTATCCCACCTTTATAATACCAGCCATACTTCAGGGATTTATTATGCATTTCTACAACTTCATTGCATGATTTTAAGAAACAGGGCCCTGTTTCAGAAAGCAGACTTAACAGACTCTGAGCTTATCCCTGATCTCTGAGTTGATTGAGGTTGAGGTGGGAAACTCTGAATTTCTGTTTCCAGCTGACGAGAATTAGTTCACCCAACTCTGAGTATGTTGAGCCTGATGGAAGGGCGTGCGTGGGGATGAAAAAAAGCCATCATCAGTAGAGCTCTGATACTACGATTCACCATGGCATTGTGTAAATAAAGGCAGAGCCTCCATTTTAATCGGGTGGAGCTAGAAATATGAATGTGTGCCAACGCAGACCATGATAGGCTCTAAAACGCAGGAGTGGAGGAAGGATCAATACATTAGTACTTTTTATACAGCATTGCTCATTCATCATTTACCAGACTGGAATTCCTTAACAAATGATAAAGTGCTTGAATTCTCCTACAGCCCATTACATTCATTTTAAATAGGAAGACTCTATTTAATAAGCTGTAACCAAAATTAATTTATTCCATTGTTTTTGGGTTATCTTCTCTGTTGTTCTCCTTCTTCTACCTCTTCTTTTTGTCCTCTGATAAAGATCCAAGTGATGACCAAAGCCTCCTATTCTTATGTGCTTTAGGCCGTAAAAAAACATCAAATCATTTTAACTGGTTAAGTGCAATAAAGTTAACTTTAAATTGACCAGCGCACATAAAATATGGCTTAATAACAATCACATTTAACAAAAACTTATAATAATAATAACTTTCAAGATTGTTTTTTTTGCAAGTCTCCATTTCTAGCTTAAGCCTATGGCATTTTCCTCTCCTCATAGCTAAACAAATTACATATATTATTCTTATAAGTTCTTACTCACCACTGGTTAAGTCACTGCATCTCTTGACACAACACCCCGGTTGAATTTTCAGCTTGAAAGTAGGTTTAGTTGAAACAAAGCAGCTGATTGAGAGCATTTCCGTAAAAGCTCGATAACAAGTGCAGTTAGATTTAGCTGTGGCTAGCTGACCACGTGGTTCTCACAAATAACGGCTCACTTCCCCACAGTTCTGTGTCTGTGTATGTCGCTAACTGCAAAACACTGTAGGTCAGAGGGTCCACCAATAGGCGAGAAGTTGACCCTTTAAAACACAGCCCCCCCTCACTTGCATAATGAGGCAGAAATGCATAAAAAAATAGAAAAAGGGGAGAGAAATAAATACCAATGGGCAATACATAGAGTAGAAAATGTAAAGGAAGAATAAAACAGACAAAAATATTCACACAGACATAAATAAATACATTTTAAAGAATAAGTAATCAATAAATAAATAAGGTAATTAATAGAAAAGATGAATATAAAATTAAGCTAATTAAAAGAGATTTGAGACATTTGTCTCATTGTATAATTTAATTAATGCCTACATTTATTTATTTACTGTATTTTTGTACATTTAATAGGATGTTTATTTATTTATTGAGCATTTATTTATTACTGTATGTATTTATGAATATGTCAGGATCAGTCCTCCATACCATGTGTGTTTTATTGTAACCTGTGGTTGGGTCTCCATCAGTGAGAAGTATAAGAAGAGACGCTGAATTTTCTCTGGGATGTGCATTCAGCATACGTGCTCCATCCAACACTGCTCCGTTAATGTCTGTGGCTGAAAGGAAATGAAAAAATTCCACATCACCGTTCTGCTGTCCAATGATAACATCTAAATAAAATCTTTATTAAAAACCTCACCTCCTCTAGCTTGAATATCCTGTGCAAATTTTTTAGCACTGTCCAGGTTTTTTTTGTTTGCCTGAACAAGTTCTCGTTTCCAGTGAAAAATGCTGCTATCAAAAGTGAAGAGACCGAAGAAGTCATCTTCTGCCAGGTCATTCAAGATATGGATTAAAGCTATTCGGGTCTGGGATAAAAACATTCACACATTAGAACTTTTATTCAAGTAAGAGACCATGTAATAATGTGTTTCTTAAGTTGTTTACTTAATAAAGTTGTCTGTAAAGTAAATCATTAATTGACACAAACAAAGACTCTTCAGATATTGTACCTGTTGTATTTTTCTGCCACGCATGGAGCCACTTTGATCAATAACAAAAACAATATTTTTTGGTATGCGTTGAAGACTAGATGGCGCAAAGTGATGAACAAAGTACTCAGCTGATATCTTAAGATAAGAAGAAAATTTGATTGGTTTGATTGTTTAAAAGACAAGGAAAGATAAAAGACCATTTAGCTCTTGCTCTTCCAAGAAATGAACTCTTACCGTACCTTAATGTTTCCAAGTGAGGTGTCCCTGTTGACATCATAAACAATAACCAGATCTCCATTCATACCCTGATCTCCACAGCTGTCACATTTCTTCTGTTGAAATGCACCCACGCCTGGAAACAGGATTAACTAAGTTTTAGAATCTCTTGGATTGAATGGATTGAATGGATTTCATTGGTCAAAAAATTAGTCCTTTCACTTTGATTACATTTGATTAGGTAGTGCAAAGGATGAACAAAATGTAACTTTGATATGCACAGTGTAAATAAGCCTGAATATAGTGTGTCCAGTGCCATTATTGCACCATGATGTATAGTATAGTAATAATAGACATGGGTCAGATAAGATAACAATTGAGTTGAATACAGAGTATTGCTTCATTGCATGCAGTACCTGTTTGTCTGCATGTGTTTTGGTGATGGCATTAGCGAGGGCTTTGGTGCTTAGTCCTCCTTTAACCTCGATTAAATTAATGCCGGCTTTCAAAAGTTTGAAGTCCTGACCATGAAAGATGTTCTTACCCCAACATTGTTTTCCTGGATGAGGAGATGATATGTGTATATATATATATATATATATATATATATATATATTTACATATTCTCTTAGGAATTTGGACATGGAATTCTATTTTCTTTGACTCGTCTATACGATTGGCCACACGCCTTGTGATGACAGTGGTGGCATAATGACTGGTCACTGTGGAGTTGATGTGAAAGCTGTAGATGTCCCAGTCGCCCTGAGCAAATACAGGAGGCACTTTTCACAATAACAAAAACAAATTGCTTTCACTGGCTGATGACCGGATGACCAAAGATCAGATGATGGTGAAAAACAAAGTGTTGGTGGATCTCATTGGTCTAAATGCAGAAACACCCCGTTTTTATTATTTTTCGTACAGTGACTTCACATGGCAATGACATTGCATCCTGCACGCTCACTCCCACTATTCCTTAACTTGAATATTTACAAAGTCTTAACCAGAAGTGGGTAGTAACAAGTTACATTTACTCTTTGGATATGTTCGTGCTACCTTTATTTATCTATTATTTTATTCATTCATGGTTCATGGTATGGCTTTCAAATGGTACTATCAGCTAATCTTTACAGATGAAAATTTAGGCATCAGGCTCCGGTTGTGAAATCAGTACATCAGAGGGCCGTGCTGACACTGAGCTGACAGAGAGCTGTGTCTGTTGTGTTAACGCTAATATGTTTAATAATAAATAAACACACACAGTATACCATATCTCAAAACTATTCCTGCTTTTTGCCATAATGTAAACATTCATGCTAACAGTGTATGATAATATTTTGTTATCACACTGGAGAGCTAAACACTGGGAATATTTTCCTGGTGTATATGTGGCATGTTATCTAATCAGGAAATGATGACTTGTCTTTTCCTCACAAATAAATACAAGTGTATTTTCGCTTCTTTCCCTTTATCTGTGGAAGACAGTGACTGAAATATTTCTAATCACATCCACTTCAAACACAATACTTTTTATTTCTATTTCTATCTTTTGTACTCTACTTTTACTTACAGTTTTGGGCTACTCTATCCACCTCTGGCCTTAACCCTTTGATTTAATGATTGAAATCACAGGAACCAACTTTTGTCCCCAAAAAGGAATCAAGTCCCCCCAATGTAATTGTGTAAACAGATTTATGGCCCCACATTATAAGTGATATACATTCAAACATATGTCACACAAACACTGTCACTTTAGCGGACATTGCATTGTAGACTTACAATAATTCCCTGGAATTTTACTGCAATCTTACCTAAACCTTTACCAATCCTAAGTCTTAACTCTAATATTTAATGGATCAGGTTAATGTGACTTTGTACACACACACACACACACACACACACACACACACGGTGCATTGATATGAACAATATGAAACAACTAGGAAGGTGTCGGGGCTGGTAACAGAACCCAAGAGCAGACTGGAGCTGGGGGATGAACAAGAGAGCTTTATTGATAAAATGACAGAGGGAAAACTGATGGGGGAGAGGGGCAAGGTCCGGGCTCCATAGGAGAAGGCAAGCAGGGGAAGCTGGCAGGCGAGGCGAGGCGGAGGACACTCCTGAGGGTTGCGCTGACTGGCGGGGAAGACCTGAGATCCAGGGCAGGTTTCCTGAAGATGAGAAACAGATATTGTAAGCAGGCAAACAGAGACACAGTGTTACTAGACTGATCTGAGGCTGGGATGAAACGTACTATAGTTACACAACAATCCAGCAAGGACAGGTGAGTTGGCCAGGGAGTGGTGATGAGGCAATACCCAACAGGTGCGCCACAGCTGTGAGGAACTGAAGACCACACCCACCAGCTCTGGGAAAAAAGGAAGGGGAGACAGACAAACACCAGGTACACGGCAAACACTCAAAGGGCAAAAAACAAATCAAAAATCATTCACCCATACACACATTGTCACTGGAGAGGATCAGGGGCCGGGGGCCGTGACAGAAGGTAGAGCTAAATCAGGTCCTTCAACTTGTGCTTTGTGACAGAGATCTGTTGTGACTGACAGAAAGATGGTGAAATACACAAAATCATGCACAAACCTCATATATTTGTTAATTTGTCAGTGCTAAGATACCAATATATTCAATTCAAGCACTAAATGGTTTAGGGCCAAAATACATTTCCGATCTTCTGCTTCGTTACAAATCATCCAGACCTCTCAGGTCAGCTTTCTGTCCCCAGAGTCAAAACTAAACAAGGAGAAGCAGCGTTCAGTTATTATGCTCTGTATATTTGAAACAAACTGCAGGTCTGCTGAAACAGTCAGTTCTTTTAAATTAAGACTTTTCTTTTTACCACTGCTTTTAATTAAATATTTAAGATTTTTCTTTTTACTGATAACTTACATTGCACTGTAACTTTTACTGTCCTGTTTTCTTTGTTTTTTAGCTTTTTATTATTTTCCATTTAACTCTTTTAACCCTGATTGTAAGACTGTAACTTTTATTATATTTTATGTTGCTTTTAAACTTTTACATATTTCCCTGTTGCTTCTATGTTTTATGTAAAGCACTTTGAATTACCTTGTTGTTAAATTGTGCTATACAAATAAACTTGCCTTGCCTAGTGTGGTAACCAAAGCCAGCAGAAGCCCAAAGAGGGCGATTTGCACCAACGCCCTCTCCATGACTTCTCTCACCAGACTGCACCCCAGGCAGCTGGGGAAAGCACATCATTCTTCTGTTTTCAGAAAATGAAATGAGGCATCAATGAAAAGAACAGTCCCTACAGTTATGGTGGAGGTTCACTGATGTTTTGTGGTTGATTTGCTGCTTCAGACGCTGGACGTCTTGACTGTGTGCATGGCATTATGAAATCTGAAGACTACCAAAGAATTCTGGGGCGCAGTGCAGTGTCAGAAAGCTGGGTGATGCCTCTTACAGCAGGACAATGACCTAAAGCATACTTACAAAAGCACCCATAAAAGGTTTACGACAAAGCAATGGAGAGTTCTGAAGTAGCCAGCAATGAGTGCAGATCTAAATCCCATAGAGCACCTGTGGAGAGATCTCATAACAGCAGCTGGGAGAAGGAATGCATCAAATCTCAAAAACATGAAGCAATAGGCAAAAGCAGAGTGGTCCAAAATTCCAGTACGGAGGTGTAAGAAACTCATTGATGGTTACAGGAGGCGATTAATTTCAGTAGTTTTTTTTCCAAAGGGTGCGCGACCAGGGCGGTGCGGTGGTTCAGTGGTTAGCGCTGTCACCTCACAGTAAGAAGGTCGTGGGTTAAAACCCCGGTTGCCCCGGCCTTTCTGTGTGGAGTTTACATGTTGTCCGCATGGGTTCTTTCCAGGTGCTCCGGCTTCCTCCCACCCTCCAAAGACATGTAGGCTAGGTTGATTGGTTGTTTGTCTATGTGTGGCCCTGCGATGGACTGGCGACCTGTCCAGGGTGTACCCCGCCTTTCGCCCGATGTCAGCTGGGATTGGCTCCAGCCCCCCGCGACCCTGTACGCAGGATAAGTGGTTGACGATGGATGGATGGATGGTGTGCGACCAAACATTGAGTTTGTCCAGTACATTTTTACAGTTCTGTGTGGAGTTTCTCAGGTTTGGCTTTTTTCTCCTCTGCTTTTTTTGTGTTGTTCCAATGCAAAAAAAGAGACCAAAGCATTTGTGACTGTGAACATTTTTTGGAAGAAGTAGTAGTGACAGACATGCAGGGGTGCCCATATTGTTTGTCAATGACTGTAGCTAAAAGAAAGTGTTGACAGGTCAAGCCTTCCCACTTTGCCAGGACTTTGTTACCACACTGAAAGCTTTTCATACAAACACAGACCACACTGGTTTGAAAACTTAAAGTGATAGAGGTACAAAGAAACAATTTTACTCCATAATGACACACGTACATGACTAATATGTTGATGAATTTATTATTTCTGTCTGGAAGTATGTACTGCTTTTGTGAAAAAGCAGTACATACAACAAGTGATACAACAAGCTAAAGCAACCATACACCAAACTTTCATTGCAAACATTAAAGAGATCTAAGAAAGTCATATTTGCAATTGATTCAACATGTTTCCCAGTTAAAGTTGTGTAACAATGAAATCATCCAGTCGTCTCTGCAGGGCAGACTCAGCAGACATGAACCAGCAGTCCAGTGTCAGGGCAGAGACAATACTGTAGTCAACAGCATTAGATCTACAAAAGAAAGAAATACATGGTCATATATATGTGTGTATCAAAATAATAATACTTTTATTACTCCCAAACAGCTCTCTTTTTTATATATCAACTAATAATACAGAAGAAAATGTACCTGGTAACATCAATCTCCTGGTCTTTGATCTTAAGTTTTGTTGAAGGAGTTTGCTGCATCTCCTCATAAACTGCTGGCTTTAAAGCTGGACACACAGAGAATAAACAATAAAGCAGTGGCACTGAAAAACTGACACTCCATGAGACACAGTACAACATATTTGCGTCTTTTTAATGAATTATCTCAATTTTATCAACCACCTCATTTGGGCGCAAACACTAATTCAATATATTGTTAACTTGAGATTAAAACACACAAGCAAATCCAGCCTTTTTACCCACCTAAAATTCCTGAAATGTTGTTGTCTGATGGCTTCTGTCTTAAAACCGGCCAGATGAATTCTTTGTCACCTCGCTTATGAATCAAGATGACCATGCGTGTGTCTCCAGCTGCAACATCTATTTCCTTGTCCCGCCTAATCACTGTCAAACTAGTAAAAAGAGCATCTCCTATTAGCTTTCTTTTGGACTCTTTTTAAAAGCCCTGCACACCCACACAGGTCATTTCGCTTATCTTAGCTGATTACTCAGGCTTAGGAGCTACAAAGCTATCAGGGTGGTCCCCAGAATCAATGCACTAGAAAGTAGGATGAAGGTGTAATTTGTCCCAGGTGCAACAAAACTAACAGGAGAGTGAGGAAGATGTCAATCAAACAGTGATAGAAATATGTTTTTGGAGACATTGTCAAAGTCTAATAAGCTAGCTGGAAGTTTTCAAACCGTTCTCTCTAACCCCAAGGATTTTGTGATGAATACAACATAATGACAAGCGTGTTCTCTTCGTTAAAGTACTGCCTATAATATAGTAAGTTTTTAGAAGTGCACACTTTTGACTGTAGGTTTTGGAGATATGAGACATCCTTTCCTCGGAAGCATCTTGAAGCGTCATCCGTTTCTGATGACAGCGGCAGCTGATCACAGTTAGATCAGCTGTCAGTCGGCTTTAACAGCTGTAGAGACTTTTCATGGAGCTTGTGTCTCCACACATGTGCGCTGTGTTGGTACTAATAAAGTCTCACAGTTATCAGTGCAGATATTCTCTCTGTAGTTGTCACCTTTTTAACAAACAACAGCACATGAATAATTACAGGTTAGCCTACTGTTTGTCCTGCTCAGAGGCACAGGATCATTGTGAATTCGTTAGGCTATTGAATAGCCCAGAATATGATCAGGTATCTTTTAATGTTTAAGGGAAATTGTAATGATGTAACTCATATCAAAGTCAACAAACAGTTTTGGGTTTTCCGTTTATTTCCTCTGTTTATGTAATTAATTGGAGCTGGTGTGGGAGGTAGAACAGTACCAGTTAGAAACTTTGGCTCACCTCTATGCGAGTCACAGAGAGGAGGGCTCTGACTGTTTCACCACATTTGGTGGATTATAAATAGTTTCCTGAAGCAGCAGAGAGGTACTGGGAGGCACCAAAAGAGCAATTTAATGAGCTCCTGAACCAAATGAATTAGCATAGTAATTGGTTATAACATTTTAGGAAATAGTTGATTGGCTTTCTGGTGTAGAGTACAATGATAGGACTGATACCATTTTCATGTCTGTAGGTAAATATGAAGCTACAACCAGCAGCTGGTTAGCTTAGCTTAGCTTAGCGCAAAGACTGGAAACAAGTCAGAAACAGCTAGCCCAGCTCCTATCTAGGTGTAAAAACAACAAATCACCCAACTGTAAAAAAGCGATGTAGGCCTAAGCTAAGATGGATGGATGCTGGTGCTAGGTTTATACTTAGCATAGGGACATTACAGCGAAATCCATCCTCTCCTCTAACACTCAGCAAGTGAATCAAACTATTCCTTAAAGCTCTGATGTGACCTTAGGCCACACATGAATACTTAACTCTGCATGCAGAAACAGTGACCATGTGCATTTTCATCCCTGCATCAGAGTCTGTACACCACTGAGTATCATCATAGCGTAATTCCTGCCATTACAATGCAAAGTCACCTTCCAGCTGTGATGAGATCCTGTCCCGTGTGCAGTGTCATCGTCTGTCCCTCTCGTACAGTGATTCTCTGGGTGTCAACCTCAATATGCAGGTCAGCTTTGAAGTGGATGACAATCCTTTTGAAGCCTCCATACGCTACTGAATCAAGCTCACCATTCACAGACAGCTCTAGTACAAAAGAGAACAAACACAACTCAACACCACACTTCAAACTAGCAGTGGTGAAAGAAGTGCAAGTACTAGCAAAACAATGTAGATTACAAATAAAAGTCCTTCACTCAAAATCTCAAAACCTACTTAAGTCAATGTACAGAAGAATCATCAGTAAATTTTAAGTACTGTACTGTGGCCAAGTGATACTCAATCTAGAATTGTTTAATAAGACTATCATGTAAAATCAATGTATTTAAGTTACTTCCCACCACTGCAAACTAGGGGATAATTATGGGTTATTACACAGTATATAACTGACACAAAGATCCTAAGGAGAATAGAAGAAGAGTGTTACACATAAAGCAACAGGCAAAATAAAAGGTGTTAATTGATTAGGTTGTAAATAATGGAGGGGAATTAGTGATGGCACAAAGAGGAACATTACTGACCCCTGTTGGGATGGTGTAGTAGTTTAAGGCGGACATCTCCAGTGACATCAAAGCATAATGGAAGAGACCGAGTCTCAGTTTTTAGCAAAAACCTGTGGATAAGAGGAACTACAGAGGAACACAGAGATACAGAGACACACAGCGTCACAAGAGAAGAAGAGGCAGTTGTTGTTTTTTTTTGGACCTGATTTGCTTATATGTTTGTGTTTTGAATCAACTTACTACTTAACTCACTAACTATTAATTACGTGAAGGAACAGGGGAAAAACAGAAAGCTAGATCAGTATATTTGTCATTAACTAATGAATGCTAACATAGTGATAATGACAAGCAGGTTCTCTTCATTAAAGTATGGCCTATTATAGTACATTTTTAGAAGTGCACCCTTTTTCACACCACAAAAAAATACTTTTGACTTTAGGTTTTTAAACTGTTTACAGATACATTATGTGTGTTGCACTTGTTTATGATGCTTTATTTAACCAGATAAGTCATTTGAGAACCATTTCTCATTTACAATGTCGACCTGGCCAAGAGGCAGACGCAAGGGGCAAGTCGACATTAAAACATAGATACAGAAAACAATATTATTAAATTAAAACATCCCAATACAGTATATACAACAACAGGGATCTATTTACTGTGAGTAATTAACAGAAGGTGTGCCTGTGGATTACATTTATGTTGATTTTGCCATGGATTACTCCAGCTAACATCACCAGAAGAAGAACAAATCTTTAAACAAACAAAAAAGGTGATGAACTAAGCACTGTTAAACAATACCATGAATTACATGCATGAGATTCTTTACCAGTAGTTGCTGTTTCTTGCACTTTGCCGTGAGCCACTACAATACTTAAAGAATCAAAACCAGGATGAGCAGCTGTAAATACATTTACACAAAGCAAGTTATACACATTTATATTACAAAGCTTCAGAGAATATTGTATTAATAAAGCAGGGTATTTGATATCTATATTCTGACAGTTAACCTCAGCTTCAAAACAAACCACTAAATTCACACAGACTTCATCTAACATTAAATTGTAAACTGTATATCAAAATGATACAAGTCACAATGTGTTCTTGTCATAGATTTAACCTACAAACCCTAACCTACGCAGAGTAAATCTATATATATGTAAGTCAATGTTTTTTTGTACCTGTATTTAAAATGTTCCGTTAAGTAACATCCCATAAATATCATGGGATTGGCATGTTTGATGATTGCCCATACAAAAATACTAATAGTCTTTTATGCAAGTTTGCAATATTAAAATGTGCGTATGTAAATGTAAGTAATACATCTGAATGTAGTGGGGGTATAAACAAATAAAGTCAGGAAAAGGGAGCATTATACCTCTACTAAGGATGTTGTTTTCTGCCCTGTTTGGCTTGTAAGAAGCATAAAATCTTAAAAACTACTGAAAAGACAAGGGGCATAAATTACATCAGTAGTTTTTAGTGGAAATTTAGATCCAACAGCAGCACTATGTGGTTTATTTATAAAGCACTTATTAAAGCAGTTCATTATAACTCATGAAACGTGAACTAAAAACAAGTTAGTACCCACTTCACAATTCTTAGAAACATCAATCAATGGCCACATCTATTTCTGCCCAAACAAATTCTGTAACTGTTGGAAATATTTCGCAAAACACTTTTTGTTGGTAAATATTTAACTCAACAAATTTTTAAGCCTGGGGTGTGGGTCATTTGCTTTATTTTTTTATTTTTCATGCCTATTACTGACCCATTTGGCTATTTGATATAAGCACTTAAAACTGATTGTCTTTCACTGTATTCGTTTTTTTATCATTAGAAGACCAGATTTGGAGGACTGTCCAGCCTTGGTGGGGGTATTTGCTGCCTAGTGCTTCAACATGGGTGGTTGGTACCATATTTACAAAATAAGAACGATGGATCAGAACTGGTACAGAAAAATAATTTTACCTGTAGATTTATCGCTAATGCGTTCTTCTTGTAGAAAAGCAGTGGAATCCACTACTACATGATGGGAAATGAATAAATTTAAAAATTAAATGTCTGTTAAGATCTTACTTGTACGTTTTCTACAAAAAATATACAATATTCTAATTGTTAAAACTGTAGTAATATTCAGAATAATTTCCTGAATAATGCACATTTCAGTTTAGCATTTTGCATTCATCAAAGTAAACATTTCAAAAATAATTTTAAATTTTGTGATCATGAGATAACTATTTCAAAATGAAAAAAAAAAAATGTAAGCGTTTCATTGTAATTATGAAAAAAGTTTACAACTCTTGTTTGACTCAGGAAATGTGAAGAAGTTATGCTTTTAAGTGCAGATGTGTACACTTGTCTTACCTTGAAAAATGGGACCACCAACGGGATCATCATAATGATTCAAATCAGCGAGCACTGCTGTGAAAGAAAAAAGATAAAAAAATAAAAATGATAACATACAGTTGTTAATTTCTTTACCAGTTTACTTAATACTTCACTCATGTTTTGTTCACTCGTACCTTCCAAAGTGTGTAGGAGGGACTTTCAGGTCACTCCTTGCTGATCCATAAAAGTTTTTGGTAAAACACATTATTGCCTTTGTGCATTTGGATATAAATTGATAAAACATTTTAGATATAAATGTTGTATCTGTGTGTGTATATTGCCCCCAGAGCCTGAGCCATGGTTCTGCTTAAAAGGAAGTTTTTCCTTGCCTCTGTCGCCTAGTGCTGTGAGATAACTGTTGTTGTGTTTTGGCGCTATATAAATAAAATTGAATTGAATATAAATTGATATTTTACACAATAGAATTTTGCAAAGATACAACATCTGTTTTCATGCAACTCTTTGGTTGAGATTCAAATGTTTCTGAAACATATTCCAAATTGTGCAAAATGCAAAAATGTACATGGGAAATAGTGCAAAGAGAAGTGCGTCTGAAACAGCTTGTAGTATAAATAACACATTTTACTGCAAAGAATGAGAACATATACTCATCAGAGAGAAAGTATGCTATATGCCATTGGCTAAATATAAAATGTATAATTATTATTTAAAGTTGGGGTAATGATTCTAAGCCAATATACTTCTCAAAGTCAGTGAATATCTCTTCATGGTCTGCAAGCTGTCCCTTCTGTGTGTGCACTAAAAAAAATCTAGTGTTTGTACTTAGCCCTGGCTCTCTAAATGGGAAACAAAGTGAGCCACACAACACTATTCCAACCAATCAGCAATAGGTAACATTTGTGCTCATGCACAGGACAAGGGGTTAGTAGGAGCATGGGGGTTGGAAAATCTGGCACATGCTAAAATGTAATTGCTTTGTCAAAAAGGAGAGATGGCAAAAAAACAGGCAAACAGGAGGTCAGAATAAAAAAAGAAGAAGTTTTATGAACTGGGGCCTGTACCACAAAGCAAGATCAACATACGATATCTTTTCATTGTCAGACTTCACTAACCCTAATAATTGCGTTCAGGCTAAGCAGTCACACAAAACTGGTTATCAACTTGATAAGTCAACCCAGGGTTTCCCGATCCAGCCATGAGCTCATTCACATAAAAAAGGTGGTGTTAGCAGCAGATGACCAAATGTAAACATGGACAAGTCTACTGGCAGCAGAGCGTCATATATTACCAACGAAGAGCAAGCTGTTGTATTTAAAAAATTGCCAATGACATAGGAGCCTATAAGGAATGCAAAGTCCCTCACTCACCATTGCATTCTTAATGATCTGGTGGGTTGGACATCACTGACCAGCCGCAGGAAACAGCACTGGTATATTTTTATATATAAAGCTATGCTAGGTAAACTTCCAGCTTACCTCTGTACCCTTCTCTGTCTCAATTCTGCTAGTTACCAGCTAAGCTCCTCCAAGTGGTTGCTTTTTAATGTACCCAGGGTTTTGACAGATCTGGTGAAAACTGCGTTTTCATACTATGCACCCTGGGCATGGAATAATTTGCAAAAAAAATCTTAAACTAGAAACACTGCTGTTCGAGTCCTCACTAAGACCAAAAAAGTGGATCACATCACTCCAGTTCTGAGGTCTTTAAATTGGCTTCCTGTATGTCAAAGAATTGATTTCAAAATCCTGCTGTTAGTTTATAAAGCACTAAATGGTTTAGGGCCAAAATACATTTCTGATCTTCTGCTTCGTTAAGAACCATCCAGACCTCTCAGGTCGTCTGGGGCAGGTCTGCTTTCTGTCCCCAGAGTCAAAACTAAACAAGGAGAAGCAGCGTTCAGTTATTATGCTACATATATCTGGAGCAAACTCCCAGATAACTGCAGGTCTGCTGAAACTGTCAGTTCTTTTAAATTAAGACTGAAAGACTAGGGTAGGGTTAGAGTCCCTAAGTAACTAAAGGGGGGGTAGAGTGGGAGATGGGGAATCAAGGAATAAAATAAGCAAAGGTGGGAGACCTGCCCGTTTTTATTTTCTATTTAACTGTTATACTTTTTTTTCCCCCTGTTGCTTTTATGTTTTATGGAAAGCCCTTTGAATTACCTTGTTGTTGAAATGTGCTATACAAATAAACTTGCCTTGCCTTACTGCACATTTCTGAGAAGAGCTGCGTGAATGGTGTGTGTGTGTGCTGATTGATTGGCGCCTGTGATGATCGAATGAGTGTGTTTGGGCCGATTGTGTGTGTGTGCATGCTGGGCCACGTGTATATATAATTAGATGTTAGATAAATGCATTTCAGGACATTTCTGAGAAGAGCTGAGTGAATGGCGTGTGTGTGTGCTGAACTGCAAGTGTATATAATTAGATGTTCCTAAATACATATTCTTTCAAGTGTATATGTGTTTCTTATATTTTTTATATATATACTTCTTGGGGAGGATTTTACCATAATAGTGTATGTGTCATATTATACCTGGAAAGGCACCTGCTGTTAAAAAAAATATGATGACAGTTATTTATTTACTTTAAAATTGATCTTCACAAATTGGCAAAATTGTGTGTCATACGTTTTCATATGCAGAACCATCACCAACTGTCTACTTTTGTTGCAGCATTGTAGTATTTGCAATTAATTGTTTACATTAATTGAATGTTAACTAATAATGTGTTAACTATATAATAGCATACAATTAAAGCAATTAGTTAATCAATAAGTTAATCAATTAATTACTTGTATTCTATGATACATATGTTCAGTTCCTCAGCCAGACTTTAGATTGTAGAAATTTGATTAATCAATATAAATGCCACCCACAAATTGGTCTAAATCTCTAGTTCTTATTAAATGTAATAATTGTATTTATACATTGTAATAACACCTGATACCAAATCATGCAGATGTGTCTTACCATATCCATGTAACTGCACTGATAAAAGAGAAATGTTGAAAAAAAAATGTTGGACATTTTGCATTGTGTTTTCATTCAAATGTGTGTGGTTCACTAGTAGAACCTCTGTTGCCCATGGGGCCAGCGTTTGGCCTTAAGTTCCACTGACCAGATCCTGCAGGAGGTTGCTGTGCCTGTGGTGTTGCACCTTCTTTGGGTTTATGGAGCACATCCGTGTTCTCCCCCAGAGGCTTGGTAACCACCATGGATGTCAGTGGGGTCACAAAGCTGTACTTCAGCGACAGCTCCAAGGCCTCTTTCTTCACATTCTCCTTTTCAGGTCCAGAAAACTGCAGCCTGTGTCACAAGTGCGTACGAATGTTTTAAACATGACCAGTGCTTGAAGTGGAAAAAAAAAAACTATCCTCAACCTCAAGATGAAACTAGTAAATATTATAGTACGTAATGTTAATATATTTACAGGTCACACTTTATTTGGATAGTCTGCCTACCTGTCATTCATTAAATTATTGTGCAAGAAAAATGCTACATGGTAGTTGGTCTCTGATTTGTGTGGCTAATTAACAATATTAATGTAATAACTTAAACTTAACTAAAGAGGTGAAGACATAAGGGCTCAGATTAGGGGTGCGATGCTGAAATATTTCAGTGGTGGGGTCTGGGGGTCCTCCCTGAGAAGACTTTGAGCATTAAACACACAATGTCCTGCATTCTGGAGACATTTCTGCACCAATTTATGGAGGAAATGTCTTTATTTATATGAAGGGGAAAAAATTAAGGTGGCAAATGACAATTCAAAATATAATGGAATATAATGCAGTAATCAGCAGCTTGTTGTTTTAGCTTAAGCTTTTTTGGACAATTCACATTTTTTTCTTCAATATTTCAACTGCTTTGCATCTTACTGTGCGTTGTTTCATTTGTTATTTAACCTTTCTAGTTGCAAGCCGTTTTTCAGAACATTTTTAACAAAAGCTTTCAAAAAGGGATGGAGACATTGTGATTCTGACATGTCTCCAGCGTCCCCAGTATAAATAACACCTATCTGTCAATATTTTTAAATGTCCCGCCCCATCCAGGCTGTGATTGGTCCATAGGTGTCATTTACACTGGGGACGCTGGGGACATGTCCCCACCACTTTTTGAAATGGCTGATTTTGTCCCCATCACTTTTTGAAAGCATTTGCTAAAAGTTTTCAGAAAATTAGCTTGCAACAAGAAATGTTAAATAGCAAATAAAAAATGTATGAGAAAGGTTTGTAAATATGGAAGAAACAGATCTGCCTTGTCCATAAAAAGTAACTTACAGCCTATTTCATCAATGACTATTTTTTCTAAATTTCTTAATTGTCCCCACAACTTTCCAACACATGGATTGCTCGGTTCAGGAAAGAAAAATGACATTGACGAGCTACATTCAGCACACGGCTGCTTGAAAGGCTTCTCTTCTCCCTTGTCTCTCTCTGCCGACAGAAATTAGCAGGCAGGGGGGAATGGGAACATGTGAGCGTCACGTAGTGACCATAGAACTTGATATGGAGAGGGCAGAGGAGAGTACCAGCAGCTTCGTTCCGGCCCACTTCAAGAACTGAATACGACAGTATGATGTTATTTAATGGCTAACGATATCTTTTGATATTATTTTTGTTGAATCCTCAGTAGCTGTTTGGTTAGTTGATAAAAAGCTTTAGCATTAACTTAAAAAGGGGGGTTTCACGTCATGACTGACAATTGAGTCAGCTAGGTATGTGGGGTCGAGACTTCGATACCGTGGCTCCAACCCGCACTACAGTACAGACTGGCTCCAAATTACATCACCAGGGCAAGATGGCAGCATCCGTATCTGGGATATTTGACGATATTTTTGAGTATAGTACAGTAGAAGGAAGTGGAGACATGTTCTTTTCTTAATGTCTGGCTGACTAATTACATTGACAATGAACATTACAAGTCTGCCTACATCTGTGTGAAAAAAAAGACCCATTGTTTGAAAAATTACACTGCAAATATTGAGCAGGAAATCTGGCACTGTTATCAATGTAAACTGCGTATGTGCCCTGTGAAAACGTAAAGCTTGAAAAGGATAGCAACAGAAACTTTTCTGACAAGTGATAACATTTTTGGTAATTAAATTGTTTAAGTCAGGGAAATTGCTGAACATTCTCTGGTTCAAACTATTTAAATGTGAGTAGGCTTATTTGCTTTGTTTTACTTGGTTGTAAATAAAAAATTGGGGGGTTTTGGACTGTTTGTCACACAAAACAAGCAATTTGAATACATTCATCCTGGGCTCTGGGAAATTGTGAAAGGCCAATATTTTAATATTACATTTTCTTTCAATTTTATAAACTCAACAATTCATGGATTAAATAGAAATATGAGGTTTGCAGCCCTTCAATAAGTATTTGATAACAAACAAGAACATCAAGAAAAAATGGTCAGCATCACACTCACTCTTTCTCTAGAAGCTGTTTGACTGTGAGGTAGGCCCAAACCCTCTGGATGTGGCTGTCAGAAACTGTTCCAGTTGACTCCCCAGTGTTTGTGTCAGAAAACACCACCCTTGTATTCCTCTGTTATAGTTAAATGAATTGTTATGAGTGTGCAGAGGGACTTTCACAAACCTTTCAGAAGATAACAGCTAATGTGCAGTGTGGATGATCCTTACCGAAATGGCCACAACTTGTGGATTGAAAGTTTCGATGTCGTTGTCAGTGATCTGACCGGCCACCACAATCTCAGAGCCATTATAATACTGGCTGAAGTTAGTCTGGGTTAGATTGTGCGCACCAGCATAGATCATTGTCACATCTGTCAACAGAGGAGTGGCCACCTCTTCATAGAAACCCTGTTGACATACAGTATGGACACTGTATGAATGTTTAATCTCTCCACAGGCACCCATGATCAGTTATGTAACAAATCTATAATTTGTGAGAAGTACAAGTGATTTAAAAAACCTTCAGCTGTAAATCAGCATCAGAGTCTTCATAAATCCGTCGGGCTGCACCATTGTTCTGCAGCGACATCTTCTCAAGGAACTCAAAATTGACGTCAAAACCAAAACCAAGACAGTAGAGAGGGAATTTGTCAGCAATAACCCCTCTTACATTTGACTGTATTGTTTCAAGATTTGTCACCCCTGCAAACACACAAGACAGGTGGTTTAAAAAGGCAAGCTGAGCTACAACTATTAATTGTAAATAACGTTAGTGTTATTTACAATTAAATGTCCATAATCTTTGAAGTCCCATATTATACAAAATATCTTTTCAAACTAAATATGTGTCCACAGTGTGACTAAAGACCCCCAAATTATCTCTCTTTTTTTTCCTGCAGGAGGGAATCTGATGGACAGAAAGCTTTACTTGTTGTTGGCAGTTATTTTAGCTGCTAACTCCTGTTAACTACTACTGTAGCTGCTGTTATCAGCTGGCTCAGCCTGAACTGGGGGCTCCCAGGCATGCAAAGCTTCCGTATTAATGTTAGATGTTTAAACACCAACAAACCGGTGAGCACCAAGCTTTTTGTCCAGGCAATAGGCTGTATAAGAAGTGGACGTAGTTATTGTGACGTCACCGCTGTCATTTTAACCAGGATGATAATTTTGTCTAGCGAAAAACAGGCTTAAAACTAAATGTACTTGCCAGAAAAAATTAACAGCCAACTCCTAATAAGCTTTTCAACGGCGCTGGTAAATTTTACACATTGCCATGGGTCGAAGTCACTCTAGCTTGACTGATAGGTTGCCATGGTAACGACCTGTCAATCACACAAGTGTTTGCACCTATTTTTTTTATATATACAGTCTATGATTTGTGCACATGATTGTGTGCTGTCCATGTGTGTTTTATTGTAACCTGCGGTTGGGTCTCCATCGGTGAGTAGTATAAGGATAGATGCTGAACCTTCTCTGGGATGTGCATTCAGCATACGTGCTCCTTCCAACACTGCTCTGTTAATGTCTGTGGCTGAAATAAATGAATAAATGTTTCCTCACCGCCGTTGCTGTCAAATGTTCACATCCCTTTAATAAAATATTAAGTAAAAACCTCACCTCCTCTAGTTTCAATATCCTGTGCAAATTTCTTAGCACTGTCCAGGTTTTCTTTGTTTGCCTGAACAAGTTCTCGTTTCCAGTGAAAAATGCTGCTATCAAAAGTGAAGAGACCGAAGAAGTCATCTTCTGCCAGGTCATTCAAGATATGGATTAAAGCTATTCGGGTCTGGGATAAAAACATCATTCACACATTAGAACTTTTATTCAAGTAAGAGACCATGTAATAATGTGTTTCTTAAATTTTTTACTTGATAAAGTTGTCTGTAAAGTAAATCATTAAATGACACAAAAAAAGACTCTTCAAATACTGTACCTGGTGTATTTTTCTGCCGTACATGGAGCCACTTTGATCAATAATAAAAACAACATTTTTTGGTATGCGGGGAAGACTAGATGGAGCAAAGTGATGAACAAAGTACCCAGCTGATCTCTAAGAAGAAAGTTTGATTGGTTAGAAAAGATTGTAAAAAAGACAGGGAAAGAAAAAAGATCCAATTAGCTCTTGCTGATTATGTATGTGCAATGCTAATAAACCACTGAAAGACAACAGTTAATGAACTCTTACTGTACCTTAATGTCTCCAAGTGAGGTGTCCCTGTTGACATCATAAACAATAACCAGATCTCCATTCATACCCTGATCTCCACAGCTGTCACATGTTTTCTGTTGGTCCTCTGTCGGATAGAAATGCACCCATGCCTGGAAACAGGATTAACCAGGTTTAATGTCTGCGTTAAACACGGTCAATCCTTAATTAGTCCTCTACCGTTTATTAAATTTCATTAGATTCAACTTGATTGTCACTGCACAGCGATTGGCACTACTGATACAACAACAAATTGTAGTGTGACATCCAAACTGTTTAAAAAAGTGCATATAGATATACAGTTGATAAAAATAAATGGTACTAAAATATGTGCACGAGGATGAGCAATATTTCAAAATATAACTTTGATATGTCCATGCAGTACCTGTTTGTCTTCATGCGTTATGGTGATGGCATTAGCGAGGGCTTTGGTGCTTAGTCCTCCTTTAACCTCGATGAAATCGATGCCGGCTTTCTCATGAATGTACACATCAACCTGGCATTGAGAATAAAATAAAATTGCCTCAACATTGTTTTCCTGGATGAGGATATAATTAGATACCAAAAGAAAAGGGTTACACACACACACACACCTTGAAGTCTTTGACAGGCTGCATGGGTCGAGCGTGGATTTGTAGTTCGTACTTGCCGAGCTTGCGTTTCAGCAGTTCCTCATATGTGAGTTCAAAAGTGATCTTATTGTTTGCAGCCACAGTCACGGAGGTCTTAAATTCCTCAAGGGTCCTCCCTACAGAACTGCAGCAGAGACAATAAGGTTCATCACATGTCATGGCCTTAATGTAGATATGAGTTGTGAGTAGCTCAACTAAAGAGTGATGATTTCCTTCTCAGATTGTTTAAAGGATATTCACTAACAAGGACCACGCCAATGTTAGATTTTATAGTGGTTTATTATGATGAATAGTTATGAAAGGAAGGGGCCAAAAGAAGAGGGCTGAACAGGGGTCGAGAGAAGAGGGCTGAACGGGGTAGAGGGGAGAGTTTAGGGTTTGGTGGCCGGAGCTGTTAGGGACCTGAGGGGTCGAGATTCAGGGTGGGGGCTCGTCTCGATAAGCAGCTTGGTCTTATGAACCCTCCTGTGGTTCCTGTTGTAGAAGAAGACAAAATGATAACTAGGCAGAATTATGGATTTTAGCGTGCATGTCTTTCATGGTGGGAGGAAGCCGGAGCGCCCAGGGGACACCCACTCAAACGCGGGGAGAACATGCAAACTCTGTGCAGAAAGGCCTGTGCTGAGCGAGGTCTAAACTCAGAACCCATTGGGCCACCGTGTTGCCCATTAAAAGAGGTGAACAAGCAGGGTTTGGGTGGGAGGGATGTGAGAACTGAGAAACGGGAGAGAAAACGGATTAGACAGCTTATATACGTGAGTGCATGTGACTGGATTTGAGAAGCACAGGTGGATGGAATAAGTGAAACACGGTTGGTTGATTGGAGGAATTGAATGAAGCTCAGGTGGTACAATAAGTGAGAGAGGCGTGGTCCTGTTCCTGAACCTCAGTTTACATAACTCCATTTCACTAACAACGACCACACCAATGTTAGATTTCATAGTGGTTTATTATGATGAATAGTTATGAAAAGAGGGGTCGAGAGAAGAGGGATGAACAGGGGTCGAGAGAAGAGGGATGAAGAGTTGTTTAAGGTTTGGTGGCCGGAGTGGCTAGGAACCCAAGGGGTCGAGATTCAGGGTGGGGGCTCATCTCGATAAGCAGCTTGGTCTTATGAACCCCCAAATGAATGACGGATTGAATGGAAACTGATTCGAAGAACATCTGTATGGTTGTTGCGGACGTAGCTATGGTAGGCATGGGAGAAAGACGGATGAGAATTCGGCAGTGTGGTCTAGTGCCCAATACCAAATTAGTGACCGGAGAATGGGTCCGAAAAATCTTGAATTATGGGATAGGCAGAGATGGCGACCAGGAGTGTGAGACGGCTCTGCCTGATTCAGTGGTGAAAGTGGGCGCTGCAGAGCAGTCTGGTAATCTAGTGTGTGGTTGTCTGTGTGTGCCAGGATGGCTGGACCTCGTGCCCCCACAGAATGGCAGCGGTTCGAAATGGTGGAGGAAGGAGGTAGGGTGTTGACTGTTCTGGTGGCTGCTCGGATGCGGGCATCACCTCCTCAGCGATGGCGGCAGTGAGGGTTTTGCCTCTGTGTAGTCTGATGTCTTTGGGTCAGGCTGAGTGGTTTTCGTAAAGAAAGGGATGCCTTCCAAGAAGAAGGAAGTCACGATCGCTTGTTTAACCAGTGTCGTTGGGTACTGTGTGATCGTGGACAGACTGCGCTGCGGCTGATAGTAGCGGTAAGTGGGAAGGAGCGGATCGGCCTTGTGGGATGATGCGAATGTGGGAGTTTAGGTGTCCAATGGAGAGAGAGAAATAGGTGCTTGGTATAACAATGCGACAGGGGAGATAGTTTGGGATGTACGGAGAAATGTGAGCTTGGGAAGGAGGCTTGAAAGGGAGTGGATTAACCTTTTGGTACTGGACCTGCCCGATACTGGGCAGGTAATCGATATTCGCTGTTTTCCGTCCAAAAATGGCGGTCCTTTGTGTCAACGGAGACCATCTGGCGGGCCCCCATCTTGGTGAGGTCGGCTTAGCTGATAGGTTTTGTTTCTGTCGTCAGAAGTATAGAAGAAGAGTTTGCTTTGGCAGAGGCGTCTTTATCGGGAGAAGAGAAAAGCCTACTTAGATCCCTGTAGGATGTTCTGTTCTCAAGCTGTGGCCTGTAAGCATGGGAGTGCTTTTGGTCGTGTGGATATTGACTATTTTTTTTTAATCAATATTGTATATCAATATATTTTGGAAGCTTTATGTTATTGGAACGTGGTTGTATGGAGAGAAATAATGTTTGAAGACTGAGTGAACTAGACCATTCTGAGAATGCTCAAAGAAGGAAATCTGGGTGTATGGGCAACGCCAGGGAAGTGCTGGTAATGACAGATTGGCCAAACGAGCGTTGGCCGGCAAGAAGGCTGAGGTTGGTGTCACGTGGGTGGGTTGCATGGTGCTTGGAATATGGGACTGAGGATGGGGCTATTGGTGCTTGGCATAGTGGTGCCAGGAGGGAAGAGAGATGAGTCTATGCCGTAGTGAGTCCTGGTGGTGATGCTGATGCCTGGTGCGGTGGACCTTATCGCCAAAGCGATCCTCGTATGTGTAAAACACTACTAGGCAATAAAGCTACTTCTGATTCTGATCAGGGATAGCCTCAATATCTGGCTGGAACCAGGAGTGGAGGTGAACGAACTAGCGGCTGATCTGTCTTCAGCGTATTTAAGGCATCGATAAGACGTAGTCTGGGGTATCTGCGACCATAACCGTGCTGGGTGGGGTCATGGGGGTGGCAGGTTCTGGTGTTGACTATGCAGGGCCCTCATGTGAGAGGGAGCAGCGGAGATACTGGCATGACGGCTGGAGGGGGAAACTGGGGGGGGGGGCACGTGGAGAATGCCTATACACGGATCCGGAGTTGGCACTACGGCCCTGGGTGCCCCAAGTGCCCTGATTAATTGCTGG
>NC_060167.1:20410081-20427619 GCF_021292245.1 Micropterus dolomieu
GGGGGGGGGGGGGGGGGGGGGGGGGGGGGGGGGGGGGGCACGTGGAGAATGCCTATACACGGATCCGGAGTTGGCACTACGGCCCTGGGTGCCCCAAGTGCCCTGATTAATTGCTGGAGGTGGAAGGCCGCATGCAGCCTGGGAAGCAAGATGGACGTGATATGGAAAGAACCCAGTGCCGAGATGATTGAAAGATAGTCGTCCGCCCTACGATGGGGGAAAACTGAACAATTGTGTCACGACAGAGGGAAAATGCAAACTCGACGGCTGTAAGTTCTCTGGAGCGAGAAGAAGCTGTACAAGCTGAGCAGAACCTAGCAGTGAAGAGAGCTCCCTCAGGAGGCAGGACCTGTGGAGGCAGAAAAAGAGAGCGAGGTCAATGACAGCGCCTGATAGAATCAACTGCCTGAGTGAAGGCGAGACCGGTGAGAGGCGCCTGGCCGATGGAGGGTAAAATGGGTGGTTAGCGGATGCTAGTGTGAAAGGTAAGGTGGGCGGTATGAGGGAGCCTGGATTAGCTGTGGAAACAGAAAACATGGGGAATGGGGAAAGGAAGGGGGAAGGGATGGAGGAAGGGAGGGGTTGGATGGCAGGGAAAGAAAAGGAGGGAATTGGGTTGGTCCATGTGGCGTAGCGCCTTAGCTAGCTGTGTATGTAGAATGGACGAATGGAGAATATGCTGAATGGACAGCAACACCAGTGGCAGTAGCTACACGAGAAAGAGAATGAGCCGCCTGTTCGGGAAGAATGGCGAGTGAAGAGGAAAAGGATGTCAGGATGAGGGGATGTGCGTGCAAGGGTAGGGAGTGCAGCCTGCTGAGACGTGGAAGGGGGAAAACAAATTAGAAACATCGGACGACAGGGGAGAGCTCTTTCCTGAGCTCTTCCAACGGTCCCTCAAAAGCGGGAATTAGTCTCATTTGATGTTTAAAACAGTGAATAAGCACTCTTAAAAGAGTAAAAATGTGCATTTCTCTCAGGATCATAGTTATTCGCTATTGTGATGGTGCTTTCAACGTGAACAAATGTAACGCACCGCCAGCATCCCCCGGAAAAGCTACAACTCTTGAAAAAGACCAAACCAGGGGAAATCAAAGACCCGGCTGAAGACGTTGGTATGAGTAAGAAAATACTAGAAGCTGTAAATAAATTGGCAGATAGATTTGATATCCAAGAAAAAAGAATGGAAGAACTTTCCAGAAAGGTGGAGGAGAACTGTAGCTTGGTTGCCGGGTTACGAGAGGAGGTGACAGAGTACCAGGTAAAAACGGTGGAGCTACAACAGCAAGTGGGCACACTCTGGGAGGAGATGAAGGGGCTGACAGAGAGGTGCAAAGAACAAGAGAGATACAAGAGGAGGTGGCATTTACGTGTTAAAGGCTTGAGAGAAAAGGAAAATGGAAACGTCATGCCAGCGGTGATCTCTCTGCTGTCCAAAATTGCCCCCGGAGTGCCGTGGAACGTGGAAGACATGGTGGACAGCGTTCAACCCGTCGGTAAGAAAGAACTGAACCGCTCAAGGCAAGTCATCATCCAGTTTGTTAAGAGAGAGTGCAGAAATGACATCTGGAAGCTTTCTAAAGACTGTGATGTGGGCAAACAGGTTGGCATTCGGTTTGCAGAAGATTTAACAAGAGAAGCAAGAGATCAGAAGAAGAGGGCTTTCTTTCGTGGGCCCTTCGGCTTCATAGAAAATGTTCAAATATTCCCATAAAAGGTAAAAATGGACAAGGAGAGTATATGCTGTAAATTCTTGAAGTGACTGAATGAGACAAAATGTTTGGTCTCGAGGGACCAATATAATATTTTCGTTTCTTTAGGCTACACAGATTTGAGCACCCTCAGGGAGGGGGGTGACTGTTAACTTGTTCTAATTATTTGTTCTAGTTATGATAGGCTCTAAGGTTTCTTTTATTTCGTTAAATACCAGGGGACTCAAGGACAACACCAAGAGAAAAGCCATATTTTTATTTTGCAAAGAACAAGCACAGTGTGTCTTCTTAGAAGAGACTCATTCCACTGAAGAGGACTCTACATTTTGGGTTAACCAATGGGGAGACATAATTTTGTTTAGCCATGAAACTAACAGATTAGCTGGTGTGGCTATTTCTTGAACAATTTCCCAGGAGAAGTCATTGAGTTTGAAGGAGATACAGAGCGACACTGGATTGCTGCCATTTTGAATATGGAAGGAACTCCAGTCATTGTTTTGAATGTTTATGTATATAATGGAGGTTCTAGGAACAAAACTTTACTGGAACAAATCTCAGATACTATTGGAAAATTTAAAGTTAAGTACTCAACTGATTATATTTTAGTGGGGGGTGATTTTAATTGTGTACCCGATGAATGGTTGGATAGACTCCCTACAAGATATACAAACCACAAATACAACAACCAATCAATCAACAATTCCGTAATTGATGCTTGGAGACATATTAATCCAAATTTAAGAGAGTACTCATGGGTAAGACCTAATGGAAGTTGTAAGTCAAGAATAGACTTTTGGTTGGTTACTCAGGACATTTTAAAATATATTTCACAGGCTACCATCTCTGCAGCTCCTACTACTGATCATTGTATTGTTACTGTTACAATGATGCCTGATAAAGATGTAACATTTAGACAGAAATATTGGTTTAATAAGTTTAATACAAATCTTCTAAATGATGAATATTATTGTAATATGATAAGGAAAATATTATCTTCAGTGAAGGCAAATGAGGAAATCGATTCTTATGCAAAGAAGTGGGAAATTTTTCAAATTTAAAGTAAGAGAATATTCAATTGACTATTGTAAAAGAATGAGAAAGAAGCAAAAAGAATTAGAAATACAACTGATAAATGACATGAGTGTTGTAAAAACAATGGGTTATGTGATATAAATAAGGAAGAACTAATTAGGTTACAAGCTAAATTAGATGAGTTATATCTGAATAAAGCAAAAGGAGCATATATAAGATCCAGAGCAAGATGGCTAGAAGATGGTGAAAAAAATTGCTCTTATTTTAGTAGACTGGAAAAAACAAGACAGAAGAGAAATACAATCACAATGTTGAATGTTAACGATACTAACCAAAGAAATAGCTAATGAAATACTGTATGTGGGTTTTATCACAATTTATATATTTCCAGAAAAAATGTTTAAAACATTACAACCATACATCCCTCAAATTGACCCAGTTTAAAAGGACATGTGACGCTGACTTAAGTATTGGGGACCTTGATACTGCTATAAAGAAAATGGCTCTGGGGAAAATCATCAGATCAGGATGGGTTAACAACTAACTTTTATAAGTTTTTTTGGATTGATGAATTACTCTTTGAAGCACTGAAAGAATGTTTAAATGGTAATATGCTACTAACAACAATGAAACAAGGTATAATAACATTAATCCCAAAGACAAACAAAGACAAAACAATTATAGATAATTTAAGGCCGATTACTTTACTTAATTTTGATTATAAAATATTTACTCATGCTATGACTTCTGGGCTTAAAAGTGGTATGGATACAATTGTCAGTGAAACACAGGTCAGGTTTTCTTCAGAATCGCTTAATACATAACAACACCCGGCTTTTTTTAGATCTGTTGGACTATTGCATACTTGGTGGAGGATGACAGTATTATCTTAATTTTTGGATTTTTTTTAAGCTTTTGACAGATTGGAACACCCCTTTATTTTACAGACACTACAATATTTTGGGTTTGGGAAAAAATTTATTGAGGTTATTTCTATGTTGTACAAGGGTATAACAAGTGCAGTCTTTCTTCCTACAGGAACTACAAGGAGATTCAGTGTTGAAAGGGGAATACGACAAGGAGACCCAGTTAGTCCTCTTATTTTTATTTTAGCAGCTGAACTGTTAGCAGTGTATATTAAAAATGATAAAACTATAAAACCATTGGATGTTATGGGTAATCCCTTGATAATAACACAATTGGCAGATGACACAGTACACTTTTTGAAAGATTCTGATCAAATACCTAATGCCTTAAAAGCTGTATCTATTTTTTCTGAAGCTTCAGGGTTGTACTTAAATTTAAATAAGTGTGAGATTTTGACTATTCACGACTGTGCACAACCTTTTATTCATAACATCCCAGTAAAATAGGAGGTTAAGTACTTGGGAGCAACTATCAGTAAAGGCCATAGTGACAGGGGAAACAGTCACATTCAAGATGTTTTGCAAAAAAATCAAAGAATCTTAAATAGCTAGGAAGATTTTTGTTAACGAAGATGGAAGCGATTTCGAGACTAGTTTACCCTGCATACTCTTTAGCAGTTCCAGACAGATGTATTAAGAAAATAAACTAAATGCATTATAATTTTATTTGGAATAATAAGCAGCATTTGATTGCAAATGTTTATAAAACAGGAACACTTTTTATGGTTTAGTTTTCCAGCTTATCATTTTCAAAGGGTAGGAGGAATTAATTTTCTGTTAAAATGTGATTTTGACCCATCAAAGTTGCCATTTAAATTATCAGATTATCATATGCAGGTATTACTGTATTGGAAAATGATGTAGAAGCATCATTTTTCCCCTCATAAGGCTACAATGTGGAACAACAGGTACACCTTACACAAGAGGAAAACACTATTTTATATAGATTGGATGGAAAAAGGAGTGTGGGCTATAATACATCTAATGGATGAATATGGGAATATGTTAAGTCATGATGAGTTTAAAACTAAATTTAATTTGGATTGCTCAATTAGAAAATATTTCTTAGTAGTCAATGCCATTCCTAAGGGTTTGATAAACCAGATAAAAGGAATGTTACAATACTCTGCTGTGATTCCTACATCGGCTAATCTCTTTGTGGATAAGTGTAATTTCTGAGATAGTAAATGTGATAACAAATTTTTGAGGTCATTGATGACAATAGACTGTTTTCCTCTACCTGTGAAAAGAAAGGTTTTGTTTGAAAGACTTTCAAGAGTTCGAACTAGATTTTTATCATTTCCATTGTTTCCTAAAAGGAAAGAGGTTTATTTCAAAACAATTAATGATATTTATCCATGTAATGAATTCTTAAGAGTAACATTTAATTTAGATTGTAATGTTTGTACATTTTGTCAGACTGATATTGAATCTCAGGAGCATCTTTTCTACAGCTGTAATGTCGTTAAATTGTTGTGGGACAGAATATTTGATTGGTTAGGTACAAAGAATGTAATACCTGTGTTTGATTACCATAAGGTGAAGTTTGGTTGTTTTATGGAAAACAAAGACATTGAGTTCTTGTGTAATAATATCTTCATCATAGCAAAATTTAAATTCATAAGCGTAGATCTTTAAAAGCTACACCAAGTTTTAATGCATTCATTAATGATTTGAAGATTCTTTTTCTGTCATTGAAAATGCTGGAAAAGAATAGTGACTTAAGATTCTCTGAGTTACTTTGACTTTCAGTAAATACCCTTAATTTATGTTATTTTATTTTATGTTTATTGATTTATGTATTTGTAGCTATTTATTTTGCGCATTTATTTATTTTTGCTTATTTACTTCTGGTTGTATGCTGCTTAGTTGTAGTTATATGGTAGGTCTATGCAATGTTACAATGATGCCTGTTTGTTTATTGAAAATGCAAATAAAGTGGTGGCGAAAAAAACAAACAAACAAAAAACTGGAAAACCTTTTGGTGGAAAGGAAATCTTTAAGGCCCATTTATACTCCTGCGCAGGGTCTTGCATTTATACTTGTGCGTAGGTGTGTCCATCATTCTGCAATTACACCCCCAAACGCTAGTCGGCGGTAGCGCTACAGCATCCATTGTGTTGACCTTTGCCGGCCGAGCAGGCTAACTTACGGTTAAGCGCTCCGCTAACGTAAATGGGACAATTAAAATTGTAAACGTGCGGCTGGTGTAGCGTTTCAAATGTTACCGACCGAATAGATCACATTCTGATAGCGAAACGAGTCATTTTGCTCGGGTTGCGACGGTCAAATATATTGATTCACTGTGTTACAGCCGTCGTTTTGGTCGCTAGTAAATGTTACTTTAAAGTGCGGGGTACTTCCGGTCGGCTCGGAGGCATTGCGAGGTTACTCAGTCAACCAATCACAGAGCTTACGGTCCGTGTCGACTCGACGTGTAGTTACATTTCGGAGGAGGTGCACGTCAGGCGACAGCGTATCCTCTGCGTAGTCCCGTAGCCTACGCTGTCACCTACGCCGTCGATTTGACGCAGAAGTATAAATAGCACTTTAGACAGCTTATATACGTGAGTGCATGTGACTGGATTTGAGAAGAACAGGTGGATGGAATGAGTGAAGCACGGGTGGTTGATTGGAGGAATTGAATGAAGCACAAGTGGTAGAATAAGTGAGAGAGGCGTGGTCCTGTTCCTGAACCTCAGTTTACATAACTCCATTTAGAGACCTGAATATGTGCCAGGTGAAGTAGCCAGTATTTTGCAAGACATATGCTAAAGGACCCACAAGACTTAAATACAACACCTAAAAAACACCTGTAATAAACACCTGTAAAAATATGATCCATGTACCTGACAAGTCCAGCGCTTTGGCCACGGGACACAGCCTCAGTGTACTGCTGCTGAGCTTGCTCCTTAGCTTTCACAACCCCATCGTACTCCTGGCCATCTATAAGCCTGAAAAAGACCAAAGAAAAGTTTTTGACATACTCCGGAGTGACCTGTGATTTAGTTTCCTGATTCTTTATTGTGTAATTCTTTCTGTGCAAATTCCTGTAAATATTAACAGATAATTTTTGCTTCACACACATTTTGAATTTACTGATGAAGGCGTTCTTGGGAATCCGGACGTGGAATTCTATTTCCTTTGACTCGTCCATACGATTGGCCACACGGCTTGTGATGACAGTGGTGGCATAACGACTGGTCACTGTGGAGTTGACATGAAAGCTGTAGATGTCCCAGTCGTCCTGAGCAAATACAGGAGACACATTTCACAATGACAAAGAAATGACTTTTTTGATCCCACTGGCTGACGACTGGCTGACCAAAGATCAGATGGTGGTGAAAATCAGTGCATCAGTGAAATCTCATTGGTCTAACTTCAGAAACACCCCATTCCCGTTTTTTTTATATCCAGTGATTTTACATGGAAATGATTTGTTCACTCCAATATTTACCAAGTCTTAAACCTTTAATTTATTGATTGACACAGGGACCAGCTTTTTGTCCCCAAAAGGAAAACAAATTTATGGCCCCCACACCATCAGTAATACACATAACAATGATTTTGAAACTTAAGAGGACCTTGCATTGTTGACTTTTTATGAATTTAGCCTTTAAGTTAAATGGATCATTTTAATGTGACTTTGTTCCCAAACAAGAATAATCAGAGTTCACACACATACAGTGCATTCTTATGAACAATATGAAGCAAGACTGAAGGTAGAACGTTTTTGATGTTCACTCTGTTGCAACTGACAAACAACAACAAACAAAAAATCTTTCAAATATCTGTTAATTAATCAGTGCCAAGATATCAATATATTAAGTTGATTGAGTGTCCTCACAGTGAGGTGCTCTGCTCCTAAGGTTTTGTGACCTTACCTTGTTTGGTAGTGTGGTAACCAAAGTCAGCAGCAGCCCAAAGAGGGCGATTTGCACCAAAGCCCTCTCCATGATTTCTCTCACCAGACTGCAACCCAGGCAGCTGAAACTGTCTTTTACACTCAATCCAACAAGGAAAGTATTGGCAAACTCTTTTTTCTCTCTCTCCTCTTTAAACTCTCACTGACATGACAAAAACCCACCCACACACAAAAACACACCTCTTTTCCCCTTTGATGCTGCCAGGAAAAACACACATAGCTAATTGTTGACATGACAGGTTAAGAAAGCAGAAACTTATCAGAAATTCAACTGCTTATGTGAGCTTTACTGTTGACATACAGAGTCTCACTTTGCCAGTGTAGTGGGTTGATAACCTTTAGAAATCAGAGAGATGTTTTTTTTTGTTTATTTTAATTGATTTCATCACTCACATACTTCTTCTACATTTTGAGTCACCACACACCTATGCCACTAGAGGGCGTATTACACTTGGGTGGTATAGGGTAGATTCCAGGCTGCAGAGGCAGAATTAATCCTCTGCCAGCTCCTCGCGTCTCTAAGGGAGCTCCGATCAATCGGTCACCGATCATAATCGGCCGATAATGGCTTTAACTAGTTTGATCGGTGGTCGCTAAAAAGGCTGATAGGAAAAGCCGATCAGATGATGCAATACTCGCCAGACAAATTTTCAACGGCAGCTAAAATATTTCAGTACACTGTCTGAGCGGTTTTCAAAACTAGCTAGCACCAAAGTCCTTCTCAAACAAGAAGGGATTAACGTGCCCACATAATCATTTACAATTAGACACAGCGCATCAGGCAGAGAGACTGATCCTTCAGTGTGAGTTTCCTGATGCAAAGAGCGGTGCCACTCAATCAGGTGACTGCCTCTCTCTCTGTTTTCGTTACAAAAACCTCCCGTCCAGACTAAAACGGTGAATCAGAAGATGTTTGTTTGAAAACGCTGCTGACCCGATGGACAAAACAGAGGACTTTATAATACGATGACACACACTCACATTTAGCTTTATGAGTCGGTCTTATCAGTCATGCAAAGCAAAAACACGACAGTTTTTTGAGTTTTAGTTTTGGTATTTTTATTAAAATATAAGTACTGTGTCCCAGTCTGTTTTCCGCCGCCGTCTCTCGTACTCCCGTGTTACTTTCAGTAACAGTTCCACTTCGTTGTCGGTCAATGCAAAAAAAAAGAAAAAATCCTGGTGTGGTTCTTGGTCTGTATTACTTTCTTCTTTCACTAAATCATCTGCTACTGCGGAGTAGACCATCTGCTTCATGTTTACACTGGCACACGCATGCTGAGAGATGCCCAGTGTAGCTACCTGAACGGCCACTAGATGTGTGTTTTCAGTCGTTCTATTATAGACAGAGATCAACTCTGATACGCAGCTAAAACGCTGCTGTTGCCGGAGAAGATAGTTTTTGTTATAAAACTGTTTTAAAAACGTAGCAGTGTGGATGTAGCCTCACATTACCCCACTCCTCTCACTACTCCTCTCATGTCAACCCTCCCGTTTTCCCCGAGATTCTCCCGTATTTTTCCCTTCTCGCCCGGTATCCACCCGTTAAATGTTTCCACGTAAATCTCCCGTATTTTTAACCTTTTATGAAATCAAATAAAAACCTTCTGGCCATATTTAAAGTGTTTGCTACTCTCCCTCTGGTAAAGTCAGTGGCAGCATGTAAAATATGTAGACTGTTCTTCTTACACAAGGATATAAAATGAAAACAATCCACTGAAATGATATAAGGCCTATAGCCTAATGGCAAACAATATGAAATTATAATGAATATAGTAGCCTATGTAATATTAACAATTGCCTGAATAATATGGAATTTACATTGTAGCCTATTTATATTTATTTAAATTTTCCTTATTTTCAAATCTCACTGAAGGTAGTTTTGACTCCTCTCTGTAGCCCTTCTCCCTCTCTCTGCTCCTCTCTCCAATCCTCTCTCTCTCTCTCTCTCCTAAAGCCCACAGAACCTGCCTGAGCTTTCCAGAACAAAAAGCAGCTACTTCAGAGTTTATCATCGACTCCAAGATGGCGCAGAGTATAGCTGGCTCGGTGTTCGGGGCGCTTTGTTTTGTTTAGTTTTTGTGTGTTAAGTCAGTTTTCGGCTGTGATTCCCGGTGCTCTTTCACCAGGGAGGAGCTCATGAACATCAGGGGAACAACTCTAGCGGATTTAATTCCCACTTTTGTTGTGTCATCAGTGGAATTATTGGAGATTTTTGTGAAGGGCTCGCTCGCTGTTGTTCGCGCTGTGAAGCGCCGGGTCACTTGTGCATCTTCACCGGCAGGGACTCACACACCGCTACTGGCAATATTTCTCTCCAACGTGCGCTCACTGTGCAACAAACTGGACGAACTTCAGCTTCTGGTGGGGAAAAACTGAGACTTTTATTCATCTTCTGTTCTGTGCTTCACGGAGACATTGGCTGTGTGAGCTGATACCGTACTCCGCGCTGCAGCTGGCTGGCTTCCAACTGTACAGAGCAGACCGCGACACAGAGCTCTCAGCCAAAAAAAAAGGTGGAGGTGTCTGTTTTTATATTAACAATGACTGGTGTACTGACGTGACTGTGATTCAGCAGCACTGTTCTCCTGATCTGGAATTTCTTATCATAAACTGTAAACCGTTTTACTCCCCACATGAGTTTGCTTCATTCACTCTGGTCAGTGTTTATATCTCGCCGCACGCCAACATTCAGGACACACAGAGCATGCTGGCCGACCGGATGCTCTGTGTGGAGCAGACAAACCCGGACTCCCTTGTTATTGTTCTCGGTGACTTTAACAGGGGAAATCTCAGCCAAGAACTCCCCAAATACAGACAGTTTATAAAGTGTCCAACCAGAGAGGGGAACACTTTGGATCACTGCTACACCACAGTTAGCAGTGCCTATCACGCCATCACATGCGCTCCACTGGGACACTGATCACGTGATGGTCCATCTGATCCCTGCTTACAGGCAAAAACTAAAGCTCTGTAAACCTGTAGTGAGGACATCAAGGAAGTGGACTAGTGAAGCTGTTGAGGACCCAGGCATGTTTGGACTGCACTGACTGGGATGTTTTCAAGAAGGCTACCAACAATCTGGATGAGTTTACAGAGGCTGTGACGTCCCGCATCAGATTCTGTGAGAACAGCTGCATTCCAACACGGTGAGTTATAACAATGACAAACCCTGGTTCACAGCTAAACTCAGACAGCTAAGGTTGAAAAACGAGGAGGCATTTAGGAGTGGTGACAGGGCCGGGTGCAGGGCGTTACAGGTTACAGTACAGGTTTAGCAAGGAGGTGCGAGAAGCTAAACGACTGTACGCAGAGAGACTAAAGAACCAGTTCTCTGCAAACGACACCACTTCTGTCTGGAGGGGGTTCAGACAGATCACAAACTATAAACCCAAAGTCCTCCACTCCATAAACGATTCTCGCCTGGCAAATGAGCTGAACCAGTTCTACTGCCGCTTTGAGAGTCAATCGGACACCATCCCCCGTGACTCCTCCGCTCAGCTTCAGCCTCAGTCCACCACATCTTCCCCTCCCTCCTCAGAGCTGGCCAGCTCCAACCCCTCCCCTCCTCTCTCCATCACAGAGAGGGAAGTCAACGGTCTTTTCAGGAGGCAGAAACCCCACAAAGCAGCTGGGCCGGACTCTGTCTCCGGTGTTCACAGACATTTTTAACACCTCACTGGAAACATGCCATGTGCCAGCCTGCTTCAAAGCCTCCACCATCATCCCTGTCCCCAAGCAACCAAGGACCACAGGACTAAACGACTTCAGACCCGTCGCCCTGACCTCTGTGGTTATGAAGTCCTTTGAACGCCTTGTGTTGTCCCACCTAAAATCCATCACAGACCCACTCCTGGACCCCCTGCAGTTCGCCTACAGAGCCAACAGGTCTGTAGTTGATGCAGTAAACATGGCCCTTCACTACACTGCACCTCCAGCACCTGGACTCCCCAGGAACCTACGCCAGGGTCCTGTTTGTGGATTTCAGCTCTGCTTTTAAGACCATCATCCCGACCCTGCTGCAGGACAAGCTCTTCCAGCTGAACTCCACCTGCAGGTGGATCACAGACTTCCTGACGGACAGGAAGCAGCACGTGAAGCTGGGAAAACATGTCTCTGACTCCAGGACCATCAGCACCAGTTCCCCTCAAGGCTGCGTTCTTTCCCCCCCTGCTCTTCTCCCTGTACACCAACAGCTGCACCTCCAGTCACCAGTCTGTCAAGCTCCTGAAGTTTGCGGACGACACCACCCTCACTGGGCTCATCTCATGTGGGGACGAGTCCGCCTACAGGTGGGAGATCGACCATCTGGTGACCTGGTGCAGCCAGAACAGTCTGGAGCTCAACGCTCAGAAGACAGTGGAGATGGTCGTGGACTTCAGAAAGCACAGCCCCACCCACCCCCATCATCCTGTGTGACTCCCCAGTCACCAATGTAGACTCCTTCCGCTTCCTGGGCACCATCATCTCCCAGGACCTCAAGTGGGAGCTGAACATTACCTCCCTCACCAAGAAGGCCCAGCAGAGGATGTACTTCCTGCGGCAGCTGGAGAAGTTCAGCCTGCCAAAGACAATGATGGTGCACTTCTACACCGCCATCATTGAGTCCATCCTCACCTCCTCCATCACCATCTGGTACGCTGCTGCCACTGCCAGGGACAAGGGCAGACTGCAGCGCATCATTCGCTCTGCAGAGAAGCTGATTGGCTGCAATCTTCCTTCTCTTCTGGACCTGTACGCCTCGAGGACTCTGAAGCGAGAAGGAAAGATTGCAGCTGACTCCTCCCACCCCAGACACAAACTGCTTCAAACTCTCCCCTCTGGCAGGAGGCTGCGGTCCATCAGGACCAAAACCTCTCGTCACAAAAACAGTTTCTTCCCGTCTGCAACTAGCCTCATCAACAAGGCCCGGGTCCCCCACTGACACTCCCCCCTTGCAAACGATACAAATGTCTCTTCACATGTAAATACCGTTTCATCTCGTGTCGGGCTCAGACCTGGCACGTCGCACATATTTGTTGTTGATTGTTTATCTTTGTTGTTGTATATTTTTATGTTGTCAGTTTATATATTTATATGTACACAATATTCTCTTCCGTTACGTTACTTCTGCACGGCACAGACTATGTATATATCTGCAACGTTGTTCTTCAATTCCATATTTATATATTTCCACATTTATTTATGTTGACTATGTGTAGCACCTTATCACCACAGCAAATTCCTCGTATGTGTAAAACAGTATTTGGCAATTAAGCTCCTTCTGATTCTGATGATGCCTGTGCTCCTTTATCACCTAAATATTTTTGCTACAGCCTTCTTTTTTATTGCAGTGTTTATGGTTGTAGTAAATGAAAGATGCTGTTTGTTCTATTTTTGTAGTCTATTCCACAGTAAAGCTATATTTGTTAAGCTATAAGATGTTCACAGTAACCAGGCAAAGGCTGCTACGGTTTAAGTCTCTAACACAGATTGAGCGGAATTTGTTGCCCATGTTTCCTGGCAATAAAATAAACAGTTGTCATTTCATGATACTTTATCATCTGTTAACTTTAACACTTAATACATTGTTTTTAGGACCAATTAAATAAATATACAGTACACTGTATAATGCAACATGATAAATAAAAGGCTCCAGTGATCGGTAATCGGTATCGGCCGATACTGCTTTCAGCAATCAGTGATCGGCCCAAAAAATCCTGATCGGAGCACCTCTATCTCTATATATTTATCACAGGTCAGTAAATATGCTATAATTTGAGTGTACATGGTAGGGTTTAAGAGTCAAACATGTAGTTTATTTTATCATTTTACACTGGTCAGTTCACAGAAAGTGTAGCTACAGAATTCTGTGTAAACTGACCGAGAACGCTGTATGTAACTGGTGGACCTGTGTCAGGTGGAGTTAGAAACCCAACAGAAACCCATGTAAACTCACTAAAGCACTAAAGTCTTTAAGCACTTATTTCATGAAGTTGTTTTGCATACAAGAAGTTTTCTCCTGCTTATTGTATTTTGCCATAAGGACATGTGTTTAATGGTTTATTGCCAAATAACTTTGACTTACAATTGACTTATTGTGATGTAGTTTGTTGTAAAGCATGATAAGAGACACAGTGCCTTAAAATGGTTGAATATAATTTTAATAGTTGAACTCTGAGGTAAATTGTGTCTGCCTGAGGTTATATTGTGTATATGAGGTATATGGCCACACTTTTATACAGCTTTTGGAAAGCTTGTGTTTTAAGGAAATTAAAAGTGAGTGTAAGATATAAAGTGAGAGTTGTGTGACCTGTAAACACTGAATTCATTTATTTGGGTCGCAGAAAATATTGTGAATTGATATGAATTTGTTCTGGGTGGCAGGAATTTACCAACTTGAATTAAATATTCACACTTTAAAAGGAGGAAAGTGTTAACAATTATCATTAATGGTCATTTAATTGCTTACTCTTGGTAAAATGCTAACTCAACTGAGTTCTTACATTACTCATGTAAGGAGTGTAATTTTGTTTTTACTTTAGCCAAACTGTATGAACCAGTCCATGATGTGACAGGCCTTTTTAGGCCTACGCATTTATTATTTTTCTTGGACAGGGAAAGTGATGGTTTGGAACAGGAAAATATATATGTATATATATGAAGTGAATGTGTTTGAAGTAGCCTTATTAGAGTTATTAGTTTTATGAAGTAAATAAATATATGAAGAAACTGTTACTAGCTCAGTGCTGTAAAATAGCCTTGAGTACGGGACTACACCGAATACTATATGTTACCACTGAAATGTTTGTACTTGAAGTATGTTTGGAGAAGCAGAATAAATCTTCTTGCCGTGAAGTTAACACCAGCTCAACGTGTGTGTCTCTTCTATTCTTTATCACAGTCAGATCGAAGGACCTACTGCCACCCTGGCCATGAAGTTAGGGAGGCAACACCAGAACCATGCTTTTGTGTTTTTATGCAAACACAAATGACAAAGAGGTACACAGAGACAAATTGGCTTCATATTGACACAAGTACATGACTAATCTGTTGATGAATTTATTATTTCTGTCTTCACGTAAGTACAGCTTTTGTGAAAAAGTACTAATCTGACGAGGCCAGGAAATGACCAGAAAAACATATGATACAGCAGGCAAAAGCAACCATACACCAAACTTTCATTGCAAGCATTAAAGAGATCTAAGCTTGTCATATTTGCAAGTGATTCAACATGTTTCCCAGTTAAAGTTGTACAACAATGAAATAATCCAGGCAGACATGAGCCAGCAGTCCAGTGTCACGGGAAAGACAATACTGTAGTCGACAGCATTAGATCTACAAAAGAAAGACATATATGGTAATATATCTGCATGTATCAAAGTAATAATACTTTTATTACTCCCAAACAGCTCTCTTTTTTATGCCAACTAATAATACAGAAGAAAATGTACCTGGTAACATCAGTCTCCTGGTCTTTGATCTTAAGTTTTGTTGAGGGAGTGTGCTGCATCTCATAAACTGCTAGCTGCAGAGAATAAACAATAAAGCAGTGGCACTGAAAAACAGACACTCCGTGAGACACAGTACAACATATTTGTGTCTTTTAATGAATTATTTCTCTGTCAAGCACCATATTTGGGCACAAAGACTGAGTGAATATATCGTTGACCTGATATTAAACCACACAAGCAAATCCAGCCTTTTTACCCACCTAAAATTCCTGAAATGTTGTTGTCCGATGGCTTCTGTCTTAAAACCGGCCAGATGAATTCTTTGTCACCTCGCTTATGAATTAAGATGACCATGCATGTGTCTCCAGCTGCAACATCTATTTCCTGGTTCCGCATAAACACTGTCAAACTAGGGGAAAAAAGGACCTCATATTAGCTTTCTCTTGGACTCTTTTTAAGAGCCATGCACACCAAGTCACCAATGCCAGGTCATTTCACTTATCTTGGCTGACTACACCCTGCACTCAGGCTGAAGAGCTATACAGCTATACGTGAGGTCACCAGAGTCATTGCACCAGTAAGAAGGATGAAGGTGTAATCTGTCCCCCCCTGGTAGGTGAAACAAAGCTAATGGGAGTGAGGAAGATGTTCATCGACATCATCTACAAACTCCTCATCATCCCGTAGGTGTGCAGGGCCATTAATGTAAGTGTCAGTTGTAAATAGCAATTTACATTATAATAGTTAAGTAATAATAAATTTAACATCACGAATATCATCGGTGGCGTGGAGCGTTTGGAGCTGCCCTTCCCCTTTTTCCTCTGTGCTGAAAAGCTCTTTTTGTTCAGACAAGAGATTATAGGCTCCCCAATAAATCGCCACCTCAAAATGGTAGAACTATTTGTGTTTCTCTGTGATACTGGGAGCTGTGTTGCCAGAGCATATTTATCACACAGCAATCAAAAATCAAGTTTGTAATTAAAAACAGGCCTTTTTTTGTGTCACAAAAAGTTTTATTGTTAATATGTCCTCTTTGATTGCAAGTTATAACGTTTTCCTTGCCAGTCAGAACGTTTTGCAGGTTAAACTGTTTTTCAATTTGCAATTTGCTTCTTTAAAACATTGTCACAGTTTCTGCACCACAGTCCATTATAAACCACATAGTAGATAAAGTTTATACAAACACTGACAAGGGAAACACATTCATTCTCGCTGTGATTATGTATCCTCGCCAAAACTGCCGCCAACAATAATATCTGGCCCGCTGCCAGATTATGGTGCTTTGATAGCAGCAAAAAATATAAATAAATAAATACTTTGAAAGCAATGCTGAAATAGATCTCAGTCATGACAGCAAACAGTTACTCACATAATCACTTCCTCTTTAGTGTTTTTGACGACAAAATAAAATCGCAAGAAGCTTGTTTACTGCATCTCTGTATTTGGAGTTGAACTGAGCTTTTACTTTGGAAAATTCTGAACGACATTAAGAGTCTTTAGCCTGCTTGACACACCTCTGAAAGAGCTGTTAGAAAACGTGATTCTCCTCAATGTCCTCTGCCTGGAGATACTGGGGTATATCAAAAAGCGTCCATAGGTCGATGGATGCGGATCAAACACCTAAACAAAAACAGTGCAGCACATGCCATGATCTGAGAAACATTTGCTGCAGAATCCATTTGTTGAAGGGAGAAAAAAAATGTCCCATGGTGGGATCAAACACTCAACCCTTGGGTTACCAGTATTGCACCTTACTGACTGAGATAACCGAACAACATGTTGATGCATTTCAATAATATGCCTTATATTCTCATCCACCATCAAATGGCCTTTTCACACAGGGGAAGCGACACTCCGCCTGCATAGTTGCCTGGCCCCACGGGGTCGCTATGCGCTTCTCATGTGAACAGACAGCGAGACAAGCGCTCCGCGAGTAAACGGAAGGCAGTCAATAGATAGTAACCATGGCAACGGCTTCTGTGCGCCACTGTATTCCTTCATAGCCTAGCTTAAAGTAAAACTATAGGCTAAGTAATGTTAGTTTATAGGCTATATTATTCATATTCATATAGCTGATTAATCTAGTCATGCAAACGCCCTCCGGTTAATGTCCGGGTAACTGTTCAGTGAACACTTACACTCACCTAAAGGATTATTAGGAACACCTGTTCAGTTTCTCATTAATGCAATTATCTAATCAACCAATCACATGGCAGTTGCTTCAATGCATTTAGGGGTGTGGTCCTGGTCAAGACAATCTTCTGAACTCCAAACTGAATGTCAGAATGGGAAAGAAAGGTGATTTAAGCAATTTTTAGCGTGGCATGGTTGTTGGTGCCAGACGGGCCGGTCTGAGTATTTCACAATCTGCTCAGTTACTGGGATTTTCACGCACAACCATTTCTAGGGTTTACAAAGAATGGTGTGAAAAGGGTAAAACATCCAGTATGCGGCAGTCCTGTGGGCAAAAATGCCTTGTTGATGCTAGAGGTCAGAGGAGAATGGGCCGA
>NC_060167.1:20427719-20444384 GCF_021292245.1 Micropterus dolomieu
AAGGCTGTTGTTGGCTGCTCTCAGCCTTGGGTTCTCTCACTCTAAAATGCTGCTTGCTCTCTGTCTCACCATCTCTCCCTCATTCAACAAAAAAAAAACATGTCACAGCAAACTGAGTCAACTTCTACATCTGTTAAAGACAGACAGACACCAAGACATAGAATTAGTAGAAGTAATGAATCTATTGTTCTTTTTTAGCAACGACTGTTCACTTGTGGTTAATGGTTTCATTGCTGATTTTCCCCTCTGCGTTTGTTGTGGTAATTACACTGCACTGACTGTCAAAGCTCCTCGCCAGACACATGGACAAATGACTACTACACACGAGACATAACATGCTGTTTCACCGTGCAGTGTCAATACTGACCCTGCATATCTGTGGTAGAACAGCTTCCTTTGAGATGAACAGAGATATCCAGTTTTTTCAAGACTAACAAGGTACCAATCGAGTGACAGAGGAAGGTTTCGATGCTACAGCTCAAACAGAAGGTAGCTTATTGTTAGTCCTGCTTTTCGTTTTGCATTGCTAATGCCATTTGGCTCATCCTGCTAAACCTTCTTTCCATTCTTTCATTAGAGTCATTAAAGCCTGAGAGAAATAGAGAAACGAGAGACCTCTAAGCATTTCCTGGGCCTTTGCTGGGCCAAGCGCTGGGATTTCTCCATACAGGTCACCAAAGCCAGAAATGAACAAAGACATACACACACACACATTTGAGATTTAACTGATTGGCCCCGTCACTGCTCGTAGAAATAGTGCCTGAGTGCCGCTCACATATTGGCAGGAAAAACCTAAGTGAAAACAGATTTTGTGCAAATGCAGAAAGCAGAAGTTGAGCGTCCTTGTCTTGCTCATAGGGACCATATGAAACCAAAGTCGATCACATCTTTCAGGAGAGACAGAGCGGACGGAAACACATCCTGTTTTCCATGTCAACATGGAATAATCAAACAGTGAAGTGAAAAAATAAAACCAAAAATGTATCAAATGACTATCTCGAGCATTATGCAACCAACTGTGACAATGAGTATGTGTAAATAAGCACAGGAAGATGAGATTTGAGTGAAAAAAACATTCCCTCTGGAGTATCATTTCCCAATGGATTCAATATCTCTAATTCAAAGGTATTCAGAAAATCTTCCACCCAGCTGTCTTTATTCATCTATTTTTTTTATGATTTCTGTGGATTTCCTGTTCAGCAGAGTCCACCGACAGACCTCTCTTACTCTCTTTGACCTCTAACAAAACATCTGGAATGCTTTCAGCTAGCCATGTTCTGCCCTCAGGACACACACGCATTTAATAGATAGACATTCACCACACATGCTTGGAAGGCTGCAGAACGGGATGGGAAACTTGCACGGCATCTACAAATGTAATCTGAAACTGGCAAAACAGCAAGAAAACAAGTCTGGGGTGAAAGCGTGTCTGAGCTGAAGAGAATCTGTTCAAAGAGTTGACTCACTACCTGCAATCTGTTAGCTAATTTAGTATTTTTAACAAATCTCTAAGAATACTTGGAGTGTCGGAGATAACTTGAGTTTTTAGGTTAAAGCCGGTTATTATTTAGTCTACTAAGGAGGGGTGTTGGTGAGGCCTAATCAGCTTGTTTACACTGATAAAAAAACAAACTCATTGACTGAATAGTCTGACATTTTGGGAAATACACTTGTTCTTTGATTCTCCTCCCTTGTCTGTACACCAAATATGAAATTACTGCCAGCAGACAGTTAGCTTAGTTTAGCTTAAACACTGGAAACAAGGGGAAACAGTAAGACTGGCTCTGTCCAAAACTTTTAAAAAATCTACCTACCAGTACCTTTAACATATTATATCTTATTTTGTTTATTCTGTACAAAAAACAAAGTTTAAAAATGACATGAAGTGTTTTTTGTGAGGGTTATGCGCTGGACAGAAACCATTCATATATACTAAAATCACAACTTATCTTTTTTACAGTTCAATTTATTGATTTGTTTCTTATCAGACAGAGCTAGGCTAGTTGTTTACCTTTTCCAGTCTTTATGCTAAGCTAAGCTAACCAGCTGCTGGTGTTTGCTTTGTATTTACTGTGCACACATGATGCTGGTATTCATCTTGTCATCTAACTCAAGAAAACATAAAGCTTTATTTTTTGGAAGTAAAGAAATTCACAGGTTCCAGCATTTTTAACGTGAATATTTGCTTGAGGTTTTGGAGTGTTTTTGGACAAAACAGCTATTTTAAAATGTCAACATGGATTTTGGGAAATTGCAATGGACTGAAATTTCATATTTTTCAGACACTTTATCCAGACTAAATGTTACCAAACCAAACACAAATATCCACAATAAAATAAGTGTTAGCTGCGGCCCTAAGTAAGTTCTGCAGTTCAGTGCAGTGTAGTCCAAATTCTAGTCTGACAGATATTAGTACGAGGCCAGCTTTCATGAGCCTGAAAGCGAACCTCAGTTTCACTTCATACCAGCCAGGAGGCATAGGAGCTTTACCAAGTCGACAGAATAATGAGATACATTTGAGCAAGACAGGAGAACCTCACATAGTAATAGAACATTACTCCCTGTAGATCCACCAATAGAAACCCCCCTTAGAAATCACATACCATTAAGTCCATATTTTTATGAACCAAGAACAGCATTGCAGAAAATGAAAAGTCCTTGCAGTAAGTAGAAAGCAAACAAAGATGGTGATCATGATGTCAACAAAGTCGTTGTTGTTACTCTTTAATCCCACGTGTGGTGGAGGAACTGCTTACCTTCTTCGCAGCCTTTGATGGGGACCTCCTGGTGGGCTTCTGCACCTGGCTACTCGGTGTGACCGGTCGCTTGGACACGGAGCCGTTCTCTCGCTTCTTGCTGGGGGAGGGTGGGACCGAGGATGGGGGAGAAGAGGGGGAGGCTGGGGGAGAGGAGGACGAAGGAGGTGCAGCCCCGAGGACGGCCATCTCCTCTGTGGCTGTGAGGCGCAGGCTGCGCAGGCTTTCATGCGTCTCGTTGTCCACCACCAGCAACCTGGTCTCATTGTCCACAGCTTTGATCCGCTGTACCACCTGAGGGATGGAACGGTACGGCACGGTTGTAATTTACTGGTCAAAAACAAAGAAAGAACATACTGTAGGTGTCGGTGAGCAATAACTGTGTGAATAATACATAGTCAAATCACAACAAAGAGATTGTTATTTGGTTAACCAGTCTCTCTAGAAGCAGCAGTCAGCGCTAGAACATTTTTACAAAGTATTCAAAATATTCACACTTTTCTTCGACACGTGCCTGTAAGAGTGGTGATAGAAATATACAAACTCCAATGTCCAACCAAAATGTCAGTCTGTATGTCCTGTAAAATGGCAATTCATCATTTAAGCCATTCAAGCAAAAATAACAAACATTGGATGAATCCACCCTCTCAAATGTGGGAATTTGTTGCTTCTCCTTGTCTTAACACCACAGAAAACTGAATATCTTTGGTTCTGACAGAGAGCAAACCATTTGCTGAAATGATGGACTCTAGGAAACTGTAATGGCATTTTTCACTGTTTTTCATCAATTAATTGAGGAAGATTAGGAAAGAAAATTATTGTTACTTGCAACCCCAAAATATGATTCAGACAAGAAGAGCCCTGCTCTGAATCAATCCTTCACAGAGGTTTTGTCAGAAGCAGTCTGTAACAGTTGAGATGTAGGCAAACATCATTCTCTGACAACACAAGCAACTGAGCAGGACCATGATGCCCCATCATCCTTTGTGTTGACCAAAACTAAAGCACCAGGGCAGCTTTATAAAAGAAACCAGGACTAAACCTCAGCAGAAGAGCTTCAAACACAATAAAAATCGATGGGTTTGTTTTTTTTATATCTCCACTGCTGCAAGGTTACAGAGAAACCTAATACGCGCAGATGTCATTGCTGTGTCTGTGAGCTTGGTAAAATCTGAGCAAGCCAAGACCACATACAAACAGAGGTGGCCGATGGTGTAATGTGCAGTGACGGATTTATATTTAAACGTTTCTAGGTATTTACAGGATTTAACAAGTAAACAGTGACTTGCTGATTTTCCCAAAGAGAGAAGATAATGCCTGGAATAATCTGGAGCCGAACAGTCGTCTCAGCTTACCTGATGTCCTTTGTCAGTGCATACAAGATTGCAAAATCATCAAAACATTATACCTACTGTATAATATATGTATATATAATATATGCCATGTCATATACCATACCTTCTATCCCAACAAAGAGACTGTGCAGGTTAGTCACATGAAATGGCTCATGTGATTGGAAAGTGTTACTATGGGAGAGACAGGTTTGTAATCAAAGTTACACCTGGTTTTATGTGGGCAAACTGTCCGGGCTAAAAAGACCAATGTTAAAAAGTTAGTGCACAGTTGTTGTTTTTTTATCACGCCAGGAGGAGCGTGGTGTGGGTGCCTGGCTGGCCTGTTGTTATTGAAACCGTCCCATGCCACCGTGTCAGGCTGCACGCACCAGCCAGTGTGACCTGTTGATATAGGCCAACCACCGCACAGGCAACTAACGCTCGTGCTGTAACAGAAGGTAAAAGTACAAATATGCACATCTACTTGCCTGGTGGTGTGTCTCCTTCTCCACGTTAATCCCATTCACTGCCACTACACGGTCCCCGGCGCGCAACCCCGACGCTTCTGCAGGAGAGTCAGGCTCCACTTTGCGGATGAATTGTCCGCTCTTCCCTTTCTCGCCATGCAAGTGAAATCCATACCCGTTCTCCGCTTTTGTCATGATACAAAGTCGTGGTTTCCGCTCGCTGGCCATTTCCTATTGTCGTTTAGAACCTCTTGCAGTGTTCAGTTCAAGGATAATAATTAAAATACAACGATGAGAGTTTAAGAGAGCTTGCGCGGGGCTAAACTTCCACGGAGCGAAAACATTACTGCCCGATACGCACGCTTTTCCCCATTTTAGAGAAACGCACAAAACAAAAAACAAAAAATGTAATCCGATGCTAATGCACTTCAAAAGAAGAATCCAAACTGTTAAAATGCATGCGCAAAGGGCAAACTTTGAGAAAACGCTGCGACCAGTCCTCCAGATCGTTTGTCTTGTGTCAAGATGCAGCGCACTGCTGGCGACTCCAAAACTGATGCGTCGCAGCGCGCACACACCTCAGAGTCTCCAACAGAGCATCATTAAAGATACTGCAGACGTGTTAAAGTCGAAAAGATCAGCGGGCGCTCTCTTCTCCCTCGACATTTATCCATACCAACCGGCCGGAGAGGCTGCACGCAGTTCTGCTGTAGTTTGCGTAGGGTTAGCGCCTTGAGCGCAATAGCACCACCTCCCTCTTACCCGGCTACCTGTTTGTTCCTGTGAGAACACTGAAATATTCAGGGCAGAGACGGAGGATTCAAAATAAAACAATACTGCCCCTGGATGGTACAAAATGGCCTGCGAACAAACCGATAAATGTAAAAGAGTATTTCAAAGTAAGCAAGCAATGTCATACAGTTCTGCGCACTGAAGCCTATAGCCTACTGAGTTTTGTGAAGATGGACCATGAAATAAATGCGGTGAATGCGGTAAATTGAACACACCTCTTCTTTGTTGAATTAATTTTGTTCATTGATCAATTAACGAGATTATAATTTAAACCAATTTAAACCCTGTGGAGACCACTCCTGCTTATTTTGGATGCACCAGCATTTCACGATAGTACAACTAAGAAAAAATATGATACTTATTAGGCCCACTGGTGGTGCTGTTGTTGTTGTTGTTTGTCACATTCACAAAAATAACGAGTTGTAGGCCTATATATTGATATTGTGAACGACGATCTCAACCCCATTAACCATTAATTTAAGGTAGCGTTGTAGTTCCCTACTTTGGCCACTCGAGGGCAGTGAAACATCATGATTCTATGCACACTCAAGTTAACAGTCCACTTCTCTAAAGTCAGGACAGACGCAATAACATACTGATTCTTCCGGTCAAAACTAATCTAATCTGATATTGGATCCACGGCTTGTATATGTGGATAGACAAACGTTTCACTAACGGCAGAATTTTCCTGGAGTGCATGACATGGCGTGTTATTAAGCCTAAGTATATAAATAAAACAGATATTGCTGACATCAGTAGCTACATGACTATGAATAGCCTACCTCTAAATAAATTATGATGATTATAATAATAATAATAATAATAATAATAATAATAATAATAATAATAATAATAATAATATAACAACATTCAGACAGAATTTAGAGTCGGGATCTCTGTGAAAACTAAAGAATGACAAAACTGGTAATTAAGTTCTGTTTGGTCACTTATATTTATTTTGAATGTATTCACAAGAACTGTTTACTATTATTTCTACCTTGCTGCCGGGATGATTAGCTCTACAGGTCAGGCTGGTCTGTTATTAAAACATCACATTATTGACAGATTATTTCAGCCATATTTGTAATCAGTTGTTGTTGAGCATCATATGTCGAGGAATAAATATTCAGGTTTGTAATATGTAAACATCTGTCCTTCATACTTTGATGGACCATAAAACTGCAATGAAGACCAAACAGACAACCTCAGGTTTTTTTAGCCTTGTGTCAGATCTTCCTGTCCACAGCGATGGCGCCGTTGGCTCAGAGCATCATTTCCTCTATCATGTCCTCTGGGGAACATACACAAGCAAATCAGTGTTTGTCTGCACTGGCTCCCTCACTTTCATTTTTTTTTTACCCATACGCCCACTCACTGGTAGATAGTCTAATCTTACCATTTGATACATCAGTTTCCAGTCAATCAGGCCAGGAAGGATCATCCTTTTCATGGGTGGGACTTGAATTCAATTTCAGCAGAGACAACAAAATGACAACAACATTGTTTAATGTTGTTATTGTTCCTGCTTTGAGGTTTACTAGAATGGAGTTTGCATGTCCTGAAAATGTGACAAATCCATTTCTTTGTCCCTACATGAACCAACAGCAGTGAAGGTGCAAAAGATTAATTGCTAAAACTGGCAACAATTTTGATTCTTGATGCATCATTTTGAGTCTTTTTATTAAAAAGAAAATAAGAATTTTTTTCTAGTTCCAGCTTCTCAAACATGTCTTATGTGAATAATAATGTGAAGACTGTGAAAAAAAATGTGATCACTTTGGCCTCTGGCAAACTGAAAACAGACATTTTTCACTATTTTAAAATATTTATTATTATTATTACATTTAAAAAACCGGTGACATGACACATTTTTTACGGTGCACATTACAACATCTGCGCTGGGATGCAGTGAATAGCTGCATTAAAGCAAACAAAGATTCAAAATCTCAGAAACTCTGTGGGGGTCAAAGTAAGACATAGAGAGAGACAACAAGACAGATGCACATAATATTTTTCTCTACAGATGTCTTGCCCCGCCCTCCTCCCTCCATGTTGCACATTCTTTTCTTGAATTTCGCAAAAACATTTTCCTGCCAAACATTGTTTTCTTGCCAGGTTTCGGACCTGCCAAAATGCGGACAGATGTTCTCCAGCAGTGCAAGAAGTTTCTCATTCACAATGGTATGTATGTCTCAAAGAGTGAAACAATCAATTACAAGATTTCCATGAAATAATGTGGCACGTGCACTCACTCATACACGCACACAGACTCCCACACGCACAAACCTGCATTTTGAACGTCAGTTATTGCAAGCACATTAATCATGTTTGTCGAGCCTTGATTTTGGTGAAAGAGCTCTCAATCATGCCGTTGCACTCTATATATGTCTCTCTCCACACAGAGAGATTTAAATACTATAGAGTGCCACATAATCATCATCTTAGATACACATTCTCCTGCTCTATTTCCCCTTCCCACTTCATTGTCACATCAATGTTTCTCCTCTAAAAATGGTGGTGGGGGGGGGTTTGAAAGGGAAGTTCCTGGATACGAAAGGGATGTTTAGCAAATGTAAAGAATAACAGATGGGGAGTGATACTACGACCTTTTTGTGCTGTAGGTTGTCTGTCAGCTTTCTAGTCACGCACGCACACACACACACACACGCACACACGCACACGCACACACGCACACACGCACACACGCACACACGCACACACGCACACACACACGCGCGCACACACACACACATATTGTAAGACTTGTTTAACAGCACCAGCTAGGCATTTGGCTCCCCTGTGTTTATATTAAGGAAGACAGTGGATGCCATTAGGGGAGGATCCCTGGGGGGAAAGTCCAAGTTTAGTCTTTGTCACAGCTTCACCTAAATGGCTCATGAGTCAACAAACACACAGGACACACACAACCAACTCAACAGACAATGTTGTGTGAGAGCTCCAGGTTTTTTTTAGGCATGCGAGACAACAAATCTCTGCAAAATTTAGCTGTTCTCGGATATACGTGAATTTACAGTTTAGCAAGAAAAAAAGGATTTTTTTTTCATGGATGTACACAACTTATAAAACAATACATACAGCCTAAGACTCAGAGAGGTAGGTCTAAATTTATCCAACAATCCCTGACCTCTGCAGAAGATGTGATCCCTCTGTGTGCCAAGACACATCCTGACAGCTCTCACACAACTGGCACCTGTATTTTTGATCAATGTTGTTTCTTTTCTTTTCTTTGTTGGATCTGCGGGTTCCAAGCATTTCAAGTGTTTTATATGTGCATAATTTGATGTGGAAAAAGCCCAAACACGCTCTCTGCCACGTGCTTTTGACCAGGTTTAATTGCTACTGACATGCACTCCCTGCTGCGCCTCTCCTCCCACTGAGGTGTATTCAGTTCTACAGAGTCACCAAAATATCAAATGGGCGTAGCTGAGAAAGAGACCTGTGAGAAAAATGCCACTTTGTCTGCGCAAAGCTCCAGCATTCATCATGCTATGATGTGGACTGATGCTACGTGAACAAATATGGAACATGACAGTTTATAGTCCTAAAACCATCATCACTGGATTACTCTAGTAGTTGCAGTCCAAAGTCTCTAGGTCGCCGTGACAGTATTATATTCCTGCTATTATATCAGGCTTGTAGCGCTGCATGCAATTTTCTTGAGATGGTATCTTAAAAATGACTTTGGCTCTTCCCACATTCTTCCCACAGTCTAATTCCTTCAAAAACACATATGGAAATAGAGAAAGAGGTAAACAGATACTGAATGACAAAGAAGGCTGGTACATCTTAGTTTATTTATATACACATATCTTGGCTTTGTTTATTGGAGCAAATTTCACTTATGCATTATTGAAATGGACAGAGGCATCCTGTCTCTCCCCCCTGGCAGAGGGAGGAAAAGACACTGTCGGGTGGAGAAGGGCACAGCTCTCAGCTTTAATTAGCCACACAGGGAAACCCACTCCTCCGTCTCTTGCTTCTGATCCCCCCAATACTCACTCCTCTATATGCATACATTTTGAGTCAAAACCCACTGCAAACTGCATGAGAAAGTGTTTTTGACCTTCATGAAAATAAATGAACTGTTGTATTGCTATAGTGCAACAAAATATCATTACAGTCATAAGCCCCAAGCAGTAATGCTGCTCAAATGAGTTGAACTTCACAAGGCGAAGCTTTGCACCATGCGTGATATTTGATAAAGTTGTGATTATTGACTTCACTTGTAGTTGGTCTGCACATAATGGAGTCTTCATTCAGGTGCAGCACATTCTGACATTTATGTCTATACTGTATTTTAGGATCCTCTATGCATTAACAGAATTCAATTAATACCACATCGCAGTGAATTTGTCTGTTACACAAGACACACTGTTGTGTGATACACCTGGATTACAAGGCAAAAGTGTGTGTTTAAGCTTTGTTACAACAAACCACATTAATTCTGCTCTGTAAATGCTCTGCAAGGCTGTGCTAAATGCTGATGTCAGTATGCTAACATGCTCACAATAACAATGCCACCATGCTGATGTTAAACAGGTATTTTACATGTTCACCATCTTAGTTTAGCGTGTCAGCATGGCAGTACACACCATTAAGGTCACAGAGGTCCTCAGAGGTGTACATAATAAAGATTGTGAAATAACTGCCTAAAAATAAATTTACTGCAAAGATATTGTACTATGCCAAGATTACTGACTTGCATTGAATTAGCATCATTGCTTATGTGTACTGTCTGTGTGTTTATGTGTGTGTGTGTGTGTGTGTGTGTGTGTGTGTGTGTGTGTGCTTAAGTGGATAATCCTGTCCTTACTACAAAATCTTTAATCAACACTGTGGTTCTTTGATTATGTTAACAACTTGAGGAAACCCGACAGACATCTGAATCCATGCACAGTGTGATTAAAGGTAACTAGAGAATTTTACCTTGATCACTTATAGGTCAGCGCTGCTCATAACCAGACATCATCTGATGGATTGCGCCTGTGTGGTTGGTCTAGTTAAACAGTGACCATTCATCATGATGCTGGCAAGTCAGTTTCTCTTGAGTGAATTAACTAGCTTGCTAGTCAGCTAACATTAATTACATCCATCCAATGGCAGATGTATAAACTTTCAATGAAAGTTGAAATGCTTTTCTTTTAATTCAGTTTGTGTAAAGGGTTTAAATCCATGTTAAAATGATACCCCCATGAATTTTTCTATTTTCATTTCAAGATTTACATATAAACATCAGTTGACCCTGTGTTTACTTTCTTCACTGGGACAGACGAAAATAAACAGACTCCGTCAGTCAAAGCTCGGCTTTGGGTTAGAAATATATATGGGACAAGAGAGAAAAAGAAAGAGAAGGTAATGGAGATGAGAGAGGAAGAGCTGAATTATGTCCCTGTTCTGTTTAACACAAAAAACAGACCTGATCCACTTCAAACAATGTAAATATCACTGAGATGTATTCTTTGATACAGTGGAACCTAAAGCCTCAATTTAACAACACTAACACCTGGCATAATCATGTTTATGTACTGTTTAAGACACATTTCTGTTATCAAATCTAAAATGAGGCAAACTCAAACAGAAAGATAAAATCGAGAAGGTGTATGTAATTAGTTATTATAATAATAGTATATAATAATAGTAAGTTATTTTTAATACTCTTTGGCTGAAGAGACGAGTAAGGCGTCACAGAAGAACAGGACAGGCAGTGACTACAGAGTGTGAGAGAGACAGAAGAAAAGTAGATGGTGTCTGTAGTGTGAATTCCCCTTTACTTGAACAAACATTGTAAGGATTCATTTTCAGAAGTTTTGATATCATTTTAGCCTCTTCTGTAGTGTGGATCATTCATTGCAACATTTTAACCTGATTCTCATGTATTAGGCTGCTACTTGACACTGCTTCCCACTGACATGGTTTTAAAGGTATTGTTCCAATTTATGCATCCGAACAGCCTAAGCAAACTAAGTTTTTGGACCTTTGTATTTCTAAAACCCTGTGTAATTAGCACTAAACACACTGTCCAGCGGAGGCTGATGGGAATATCATTAGTTTTCCTAGAATATGGTCACCCGTCACAATGAATTTTTTGCCTAACGGTGGCACAAGGGGAACATTATTATCCTCTGGGGACCATGAATGTCCCCCCAACACACACACAAACACATTCTGTTCTATTATTTGCCCTTGATTAGTTAATTTAAAATAGATTCCTGGAAGGAGCTGAAGCCTCTACACCAACCATATAGCCATTATGACTGTTTAAGACCTTCACAATAATTAACCTTGCTTCAGCTTTTGTCTACTCATTATACACATTTCTTGGTGTGTTAGGGGTGTGTGAGGGGGAGGGGTGAGCATTGCCATAGGCTGGGGGAGGAGAAATAGTATTAAGTGTTTATCACAGAAATTTGCAATGTTTTACTAAACATTAGTAAATGTTTAATGAAAATTACATGTCGCAGCTTCATTGATGTATATGCTTTTAGCAAAACATCCACAAATAATTAACACATTTTTATTTTGAAAAAGTCACAGTGACAACTGTCTTTTTTTTCCGTAAACACCTGAAAGTTTTATATGTGCTTCAGCATCACCTCAATGTCCACTTTTGAATTCAGACGGTCCATTAAGAAATATTTTTAGGAGACTCTGACTCAGACCACAACGTGAACTTTTGCACCACTGCGAAACCTGGGACACACTGTATTACATGTCATCAAATCAGTGCACCTGACACTCACAAGGCTCAGTGTGCTCAGCACCGGATTCGAGAAGAAAAGTTAAACATTAAACGCTGCAGCTTTGTGTGAATTGTTTATTAGAATGTTAGTAAAACGCACAAGTTTGTCCACAGCTCCCTTTCTGGTTCCAGGTGACCCAGACTACAGTCGTCCACTGTGGTATCAGCCCTGGATCAGCACGGTTGATATATCTACCCCATACTTCCACAGAACTGCCTTTTCTGTTCATGACAAGTGCTGTAATTTCATTTAAAAGGGCATATGGGAGTTTCTAGCGGCCACTACCGGTGAAGTTCTAAGATTGCAACCAGGTGTGTGCTTGTATGCGTGCTCGCTTGAACTCATGAGCGAGCATAATCCGAAACACAACCACTTTCATACAGAAATCCTGCAATAAAAGCAGAAACACCAGCATGCAGGCTGTGGCTTTTCTCCAGACATTTTCAGGCTCTGTTACTTCAATGTTCCCGTCTCAGAGGCAGATCAACACCGGCGCCGTACCTTTCATTCAGAGCAGCCAGCCGCATATCGGCACAATCCTCCCGGAAAAAAGGCATTGACAGTGGCAATAGACATGCAGGGAGACTTCTTCACACAATATATTGGAAACTCAGGTAAACTCCCACTGCAAGGTTACAGTAATAGTTTTATCAGCTGCAGTTTGAACTAATCCATGCTTGTTACATGATCACGGTACATTTACTGCATTTAGCTGAATCATTAGCTCGCCTGCTGCTTTCAGTAACTATCTTTACTATCTGTGTATCTTTAACTGGAGGTCAGCAATGTCAGCACTGACAAATGTATTGGATGATAATGAAACGAGTAGTGAGCTGAACTGAATATTATAACGAGATTGTGTCACACTTTATGACAGTTAGACTGCAGTAAGTAACTTTACTGTAACTAGTGCATGGCTCTTCCTCTGTGATGTGTGACCATTTTGCTGCAGTGTTTAATATTATGTGGGTCACGTTAGTTACAGCGACTGAGAGGTGGAGAACCTGTGTACCTTCAGAACAAGCAAACAGCGGCAGGTCCGAGCTACTGTTGCGTTAGCTGGCTGCTCCTGGCTGCAACACTATAGGATAATGTTAGTAAACAATTTGCAGGCTAAATCAACAGTGGTACACAGGATAGTAACACGGGTCGCCTTAGTTGGTGAATTAATGTGGAAAGCGATATAACTTTGCACCGGATAACATTATCTGAACCTGTTTGGTCTGATGGGCTTCAGCACGTAAAACTTTATTGTTGTTTTGTATCCTTACGTGGAGCCTGTGTTTTGCTGTGTGCCGGTTGTTTTATGGTGTTAGTGTACTGCATGTCGTTAGCTACCATGTTGTCGCTGTAGTCTGAGAGAGGCTCGGGATCACGCACAGGGCTGAATCCGACCCAGAGACCTCACATTAAAAGCAGAATAGTGGCTGATGCAAGCAACGGAGAAAACAGGTGTGTGCTTCATTTCTGAGTGAGTTTTGAGCCCATTGACAATAAGGCAATGAAAATTTTATTAATTTCATTGAAAAACTTACATATAGTCCCTTTAATAAATCAGGTGCCAATAAAATATTTAACAGTTCCTACAGGTACAGTACTTAAAAGTAGGACAACGAAACTATAAAGAAAAAGGGAGCACTTTTAAAGGAAAGAAGAAATCTATAACCTAAAAAGTAATTATGGTACGATGTATTTCACAGTTACAATGTGCCACATACACAATATCAAAGTCAGATAGAGGGATTATTGAAAAACATTAAAAATATATGGGTTACATTCGCAAAATGACAGCAGCACAGTTTTGGGGTAGAAAGCTCAAAGATAAGGGATACAAATCTTGGAGTAATGAGTGACTTGTCAATCATTTATGGAGTAGGCTACAGCAACATTTACTGTGAACATAACAGGTCACGTGCTAGCCCACTGAAAAGGGGATTTAGTCCACCAGGCTGAATGGATACAGCGTACGAGCTGTGATGGATGAAGTAAAATAAACTTTGCTTGTGTCAGGTTTTAGGTACAACAAACGACAATCTTTTCAATCTGACAAAAACGGCGCTAGCTAGATATACACTCACCTAAAGGATTATTAGGAACACCTGTTCAATTTCTCATTAATGCAATTATCTAATCAACCAATCACATGGCAGTTGCTTCAATGCATTTAGGGGTGTGGTCCTGGTCAAGACAATCTCCTGAACTCCAAACTGAATGTCAGAATGGGAAAGAAAGGTGATTTAAGCAATTTTGAGCGTGGCATGGTTGTTGGTGCCAGACGGGCCGGTCTGAGTATTTCACAATCTGCTCAGTTACTGGGATTTTCACGCACAACCATTTCTAGGGTTTACAAAGAATGGTGTGAAAAGGGAAATACATCCAGTATGCGGCAGTCCTGTGGGCAAAAATGCCTTGTTGATGCTAGAGGTCAGAGGAGAATGGGCCGACTGATTCAAGCTGATAGAAGAGCAACTTTGACTGAAATAACCACTCGTTACAACCGAGGTATGCAGCAAAGCATTTGTGAAGCCACAACACGCACAACCTTGAGGCGGATGGGCTACAACAGCAGAAGACCCCACCGGGTACCACTCATCTCCACTACAAATAGGAAAAAGAGGCTACGCTTTGCAAGAGCTCACCAAAATTGGACAGTTGAAGACTGGAAAAATGTTGCCTGGTCTGATGAGTCTCGATTTCTGTTGAGACATTCAGATGGTAGAGTCAGAATTTGGCGTAAACAGAATGAGAACATGGATCCATCATGCCTTGTTACCACTGTGCAGGCTGCTGGTGGTGGTGTAATGGTGTGGGGGATGTTTTCTTGGCACACTTTAGGCCCCTTGGGCATCGTTTAAATGCCACGGCCTACCTGAGCATTGTTTCTGACCATGTCCATCCCTTTCTGGCCACCATGTACCCATCCTCTGATGGCTACTTCCAGCAGGATAATACACCATGTCACAAAGCTCGAATCATTTCAAATTGGTTTCTTGAACATGACAATGAGTTCACTGTACTAAAATGGCCCCCACAGTCACCAGATCTCAACCCAATAGAGCATCTTTGGGATGTGGTGGAACGGGAGCTTCGTGCCCTGGATGTGCATCCCACAAATCTCCATCAACTGCAAGATGCTATCCTATCAATATGGGCCAACATTTCTAAATGTTGAATCAATGCAACGTAGAATTAAGGCAGTTCTGAAGGCGAAAGGGGGTCAAACACAGTATTAGTATGGTGTTCCTAATAATCCTTTAGGTGAGTGTATATAGCCTATTTCAGGGAAGTCACAGACGGCAAAGATCAGTCTCTCATCCATCTATTTTTGTGCTGCGCGTCACGTAGGCTACAAAAAGTTCAAGTCAATTCAACTTTGGCAGGGGCGGGCGTGTGCATGAGACGAGCACGACAGTTTCACGGGAACACGCCCACTTGTCGCTACGCCTGTGGCAATGCCCGTGCCTCCCTTCCTACACGCTCACCTCTCATTGAAAATGAATTAGGCTACGAGGCGCGTAAATCGCTTCACGTGTGAAAAGGCCTTAATGGTGGAAAATATTGCTCCGATGCAACACTTATTTGACAACCCCTGCAGTATATTATTACTACTACTTCTTCTTCTTCTTCTAACGTGTATTGTAGAAAATGTACATGCAAGATATTAACAGATGTATACAATTTGACTGTTCATTTTCCAAAAAATGGCAGGGGGAAGGCCTGGTTATCTCATTCCTACATCGCCCATAGATTTCTCTGGATTGTTTCCTGCAGGTAAAATTCTTTTTCTGTACCAGTTTTGATCCATCCTGCTTATTTTGTAAATATGGTACCAACCACCCATGTTGAGCAATCAGGCAGCATACACCCCCACTAAGGCCGGACAGTCCTTTATATCTGTTCTTCTAATGACAGAAAAATGAATACGAATGTTCTGTTCTACATCATAACACACACACTGAAATACGACCTGATATAAATGGCTCATTCTAAGGTAATAAAAACATAATGGTTTATTATGCAAGGTCTTTACGCACCACTGAAAACATAGTTATGGAACTTACATTGCATTTCTGTCGATAGATTCTCAGAAATATTACACACTGAACCTTTAAAACTTTTTGTGACACAAAAAAGGCGATAAATATGCTCTCAAAATTCTTTTTTTGATTGCATTAAAAAGACACAAAAATATCATCATAGTGCAGAAGGTGGAGCAGTACCAGCTAGAAACTTTGGCTCACCTCTATGTATAGAGGTTCCACTACATTTGGTGAATTATGAAGGGTATCCTAAAGCAGCAGACACCTACCAGGAGGCACCAAAAGAGCACTTTAAGCAAAGGTGTCATTTACACTGGGGACACTGGGGACATGTCCCCACCACTTTTTAGGGCCCGAGCACGACCGTGCGAGGTCCCTATTGAATCTGCTCGGATTATTAGGGCCCGAGCACGACCGTGCGAGGTCCCTATTGAATCTGCTCGGATTATATTTTTTTTTAGGGCCCGAGCACGACCGTGTGAGGTCCCTATTGAATTTGCTCGGATTATATTTTT
>NC_060167.1:20444404-20473207 GCF_021292245.1 Micropterus dolomieu
TTTTTTTGATTGCATTAAAAAGACACAAAAATATCATCATAGTGCAGAAGGTGGAGCAGTACCAGCTAGAAACTTTGGCTCACCTCTATGTATAGAGGTTCCACTACATTTGGTGAATTATGAAGGGTATCCTAAAGCAGCAGACACCTACCAGGAGGCACCAAAAGAGCACTTTAAGCAAAGGTGTCATTTACACTGGGGACACTGGGGACATGTCCCCACCACTTTTTTCATTTGCATTTCAAGTATCATTTGCACCCCTTAATAAGACATAAGCTCCCCTAAAAGCATGATTTGTGATATTTTGGGTTGACAGCATGCTTTATTGACATTAATCTCTGTATTTCTCTATCATCATGGATCACGCGGAGCGTCAGACTTCATCCAGCCAGAGGTAACGATGACTAACCGTCCGCAGCGGGCCGGTCGCTCCTCTATCTCCTGGTCCTGTACGCTCCACCGCCACTCTCCCTCTCCAGTTTGGGTTGTGTCGCTAAGCACTATGAACGGTCCGTGATCGTTCCCTCTGGCTGGATAAATATTAAGCATAATCCATGCACTCCTACAGCTGGGGGGTCTCTGCAGCGCCACGCACTTTCTAAATTCTTCCCTCTCACTGAGAAAAGAAAGGTCAGGTTGCAAACACTGCCGTTGTGTCAAGCATAATTGTAGCAAAATGGCTACATATGATAATAATAATAATAATAATAATAGCCTAATTATTATTATTACAATAACATCGCCTACATGCTTGCAGCTATTAATGATTCAGCAGTAAGAATCACAGTCTGTAGTGCTGTATTCTAGCCTTGTTCTTCTCTTGACAAATGTTGGGCTGATTTTCACAACTGTTGTCACTTTGTAATCTTTCTAAAGAGCATAAAAGAGAGATCCTGTGTATGTCCTCATTGTAATAAGGATTTGTGTTGATCTGACCATATATGAGGTGTAAATATATATTGTTATTGTGCATCACAGTGATGTTATGCATTAATCCAAAAGTAATGTAACTAGTAGTGTAACTAGTTACTTTCAGCAGTGAGTAATCTAGTAAAGTAAGGCATTACTTTTTTAAAAAGTAACTAGTAACATGTAATCCATTACCTTTTTTGAGTAACTACCCCAACACTGCAAGTTAGCATACAGACATGAAAAGTGTCATGAAACTCTCAGCAAGTGAGTGAATAAGTGTATTTCCCAAAATGTCAAACTATTCCTTAAAGCTCTGATTTTACGTTAGGCCACACATGAATACTTAACTCTGCACACAGAAACAGTGACTATGTGCATTTTCATCCCTCTATCAGAGAGTCTGTACACCACTGAGTATCATCATAGCGTAATTCCTGCCATTACAATGCAAAGTCACCTTCCAACTGTGATGAGATCCTGTCCAGTGTGCTGTGTCATCTGTCCCTCTTGTACAGTGATTCTCTGGGTGTCAACCTCAACATGTAGGTCAGCTTTGAAGTGGATGACAATCCTTTTGAAGCCTCCATAAGCTACTGAATCAAGCTCACCATTCACAGACAGCTCTAGTACAAAAGAGAACAAACACAACTCAACACCACACTTCAAACTGGCAGTGGTGGAAGAAAGGAACAATGTTGATTACAGATAAAAGTCACTCACTCAAAAAATCCTATTTAAGTAAAAGTACAGAGGAATGAGTACTGTACTATGGCCCAGTGATACTCAATCTAGGATTGTTTAATATGACTATCATATGTTTTAATGTAATATCAAGTAAAGTATTGAATGTATTTAAGTTACTTCCCACCACTGCAAACTAGGAAATAATTATAGGTTATATGTTACACAGTATATAACTGACACAAGGAGAGGAACATTACTGACCCCTGTTGGGATGGTGTAGTAGTTTAAGGCGGACATCTCCAGTGACATCAAAGCATAATGGAAGAGACATAGTCTCAGTTCTAAGCAAAAACCTGTGGATAAGAGGAACTACAGAGGAACACAGAGATACAGAGACACACAGCGTCACACAGCAGACAGAACGCTAATAAACAGTATTTTCTTGTATAGGGAATATTGTTTAGACCTGCAAGATTTGCTAATATGTTCGTATTGTCTATTAACTAAGTAGGCTAAATTACTAACTAACTGTTTAATATAAAAGGCTATGTTCAGAGTGCAGGCAGAAGAGACCAAAATTCAAGTCAAATGGAATCTGATCTTTTCCAGTTTGGATTTAAGCCACTTTTATGTCTTGTCCAAATCCGTTACAGATTTTTAAAATGTGACCTCAGTCTGGAAAGTCAGATTCGAACTGATGCAACTCTGACATCACTCTAGAGCCACTAATTTTGCACTAGATAGAGCTGCGGTGAACCAAAAAGCTCCACAAAAGCCATTATTAAACATGTGGCTCTCTTTCTCCTCTACCTTGCAATCATCTGCCCACAAATTCCCTTCCAGCTGAAATCCACCGATGGCGAGATTTCTTCTGAGTCAAGTGCATGCTACTTGTCCGAGCGGAAACAGTAGAGAGAGAGAGTTAATTGTGGGGCATATGCATTGCACAGTGCCAGAAACAGTAATGAATGTAATTAAAGGACAGAAAGTTGCGAACACTTTTCATAATTTGGGAGAAATGTGCCCCCAGGAGAGGGCAATGAAATACGGCCCACAATGAAAATCGGGACAGTAGCAAGTAGGAGCTAACCGGAGCTAACCTCTGTGGCTCCTTGTTTACTTCTGTATGACAGCGTGCTGCATGTGATGTCATTTTATTTTTCTGCGCATGTGGGTCACTTGCAGGTTGTGGACTATTCACACTTCAGTCTGATATGGGCCATATTTGAAAAAAAATGTGAACTATCATTCAAAAATATCGAATTGGAGAAAAAAATTGGAATTGAGCATTAAGTCTTTGAGCCTGTCAAACAAGATGCAATAGGCCACAGAATAAAAGGCCAGGTCAATTAATACAGCCACACAGCATTCTCTTCTTTCTGACACTTGCAGAGACACACCCTTGGTCGGTCCTCAAGCCAAACTGCATGGTGGTTAAATACTGTGTAACTTCAGTTGGTGGGTGAGTTGTGTATTGACCAGTTTCTCAAAGACTTGGGAAAGGCAAAGCAAGATGGCTGTCACCCCCTTTAAAGAGTAGGATGTCTGCAGCAGATTTCCAGGTCTGATGGAATTCATAGGTCTGCAGGGAAAGGTTTAACAGACAAGTTATTGGAGCTGAGCCTCTAACTACAAGAAGAAAGAGTACAGAGTATCCAGTCCAGATGATTTAAAAGGATCTAGTTTGAGCCTTTGCTTTGAGAATTCTACAATCAAATGATGAAATGTTTTCATATGCAACAGAAACAGATAGACTGTATATAATCCAGTGCTTGAAGTGGATAAAAATAAGTGTCAGTTCTCCCCTTATTCACCTTTCACCCTGGATGAGTAACTATTAGACGTACAATACTGCAGTTTAAGAAATACACAATCAACATTTATCATTTTTGCAGGTCTTTCATTAAGTCCTTGTGCAAGAAAGGTCTACATTGGTAGTTACTCTCTAATTTGTGAATTCCAAGTTATTACTTGTCAATAATCACAACACAATTCTTGCACAACAGTGTTGTTCGAACATTTGAAAGTTTACTGTTGCACGTCAAGCTTTTGATAATGTCCAGGCTGTGATTGGTCAGTTCACAAAAGAGACATTGACAAGTGACTGGATACTTTCTCTTCTCTCTACTTTTAGGATGTTACACAAATGATCAGCACCTGGCAGGGTAGAATTTTACTTTTGAAGCTCTGTTGTGTCATCCTCCCCATGTTCATGTTCTCTTTGTGCCCTTTTGAAGCCAGGATTTGTAAGGTTTATGTGATGTTACTTAGACTAGTCGCCATAAGAGAAAAGCAGACAGGCGAAAACAAGTGTGCATAATACAGTGCCCCCTGGGTGATGCAGTTTATTTAGGGCCTTTATGATAAGTGCCGGTTCGCAAGAAAAATTCACACCAAAGAGTAAAAGGTAAAAGTGCTGGTACTGCGGCCCCACTTCAAGCACTGCCTTTATTCTTTCGTTGCACAAATAGGTGCGTTGAGTTTTTCTCTCGCCCATGATGATTGCATTTTGATTAACTTCATAAAATCCTTTTCTCTTTTCAGGGAGAATACATTTATGGGTCCAGTGGGAAGCTATTTCTTACACCGCAGCTGATGGCTGCTGGATACACAGATCCTCCAAGAGTAACAGAGCACTAGAGCTGCAATGATTAATAGATTAATCGATTAGTTAACGATTATTAAATTAATTGCCAACTATTTTGATAATCAGTTTGAGTTTGTAATTTTTTAAGAACAAAAAGTTTACAATTCTCTGGTTGTGGACAAAACAAGATATTTATTAAGACCTCATCTTGAGCTTACACAACATTTTTCTCCATTTTCAAACAACTAATTGATTCAAGATTGTATTAACTGACATCCATTTTCTGACACCTAACCTCAGCTTCACAACAAACCACTAAATACACACACATGCTTAATCTAAAATTGATTTAAATACTCACAACAAATTGTGATTAACAACTGTAAATCAGTTTAAATTGTTTGAGATTTTATATTTCATGCCTACATTTTGTAGTACTATTCTAATCTACAACTGATTGTCTTTCAGTGTGTGTGTTATGATGTAGATGCAGAACATTTGTATTCATTTTTCTGTCATTAGAAGAACAGATATAAAGGACTGTCCAGCCTTAGTGGGGGTGTATGCTGCCTGATTGCTCAACATGGGTGGTTGGTACCATATTTACAAAATAAGCAGAATGGATCAAAAATAGCACTGAAAAATAATTTTTACCTGCAGGAAACAATCCAGAGAAATCTATGGGCAATGTAGGAATGAGATAACCAGGCCTTCCCCCTGCCATTTTTTGGAAAATGAACAGTCAAATTGTATACATCTGTTAATATCTTGCATGTACATTTTCTACAAAAATATATTTTACAACTTACTGTTTGTTATAACTGTAGCTAGTAATATTTAGAAAAAATAGTCACTATTAGTCAAAAATAGTACACATTTGAATTTTGTGCTTTGCATTCATCAAAGAAAACATTTATGAGATAACTTTACACTTTGTGATCAGAAGAAAACTATTTCAAAATAAGAACAACATTTAAGAAAAAAATAAATTGTAATTATAAAAAGTATGGTATGAATGGTATGACTCAGGAAATGTGAAGTAATGGTTTTAATCAGAACAGTGCAGATGCGTACCCATGTCCTACCTCCAGTGATTCCACTTCTGCCTGATTTGAAAGAAAAACATGATAACATGAAATTAGGGTGCAGTAAATGTAGTTACCAATGATCTTAAACAGGTGGTATTATGCTTTTTGGCTTTTCCCTCTCCTTTGAGTTATATGTGCATGTAATAGGTTTGCAAAGTGAAAAAGCCCAAAGTTTTTTGCCCATATGTGACTCAGATATGATCTTTTTATGACAGTGTGAACAGGCCAAGTCACATGGAATCTGATCTTTTCCAGTTCGGAACTGGACCACTTCCATATGTGGTCCAAATCCGATACAGATCAGATCTTTTTAAATGCGACCTCAGTCTGGACATCAGAATTGATGCGACTTTGACATATACATATTATCGTTGTCTTCCTCCTCTACCTCACTATCATACCCTGCTCAAAAAAATAAAGGGAACACTTAAATAACACAATGTAACTCCAAGTCAATCAAACTGTCCACTTAGGAAGCAACACTGATTGACAATCAATTTCACATGCTGTTGTGCAAATGGAATAGACAACAGGTGGAAATTATAGGCAATTAGCAAGACACCCACAATAAAGGAGTGGTTCTGCAGGTGGTGACCACAGACCACTTCTCAGTTCCTATGCTTCCTGGCTGATGTTTTGGTCACTTTTGAATGCTGGCAGTGCTTTCACTCGAGTGGTAGCATGAGACGGAGTCTACAACCCACACAAGTGGCTCAGGTAGTGCAGCTCATCCAGGATGGCACATCAATGCGAGCTGTGGCAAGAAGGTTTGCTGTGTCTGTCAGCGTAGTGTCCAGAGCATGGAGGCGCTACCAGGAGACAGGCCAGTACATCAGGAGACATGGAGGAGGCCGTAGGAGGGCAACAACCCAGCAGCAGGACTGCTACCTCCACCTTTGTGCAAGGAGGAGCAGGAGGAGCAGGAGGAGCACTGCCAGAGCCCTGCAAAATGACCTCCAGCAGGCCACAAATGTGCATGTGTCTGCTCAAACGGTCAGAAACAGGAGGGCCCCACGTCCACAGGTGGGGGTTGTGCTTACAGCCCAACACCGTGCAGGACATTTGGCATTTGCCAGAGAACACCAAGATTGGCAAATTCGCCACTGGCGCCCTGTGCTCTTCACAGATGAAAGCAGGTTCACACTGAGCACATGTGACAGACGTGATAGAGTCTGGAGACGCCATGGAGAACATTCTGCTGCCTGCAACATCCTCCAGCATGACCGGTTTGGCGGTGGGTCAGTAATGGTGTGGGGTGGCATTTCTTTGGGGGCCGCACAGCCCTGCATGTGCTCGCCAGAGATAGCCTGACTGCCATTAGGTACCAAGACGAGATCCTCAGATCCCTTGTGAGACCATATGCTGGTGCGGTTGGCCCCGGGTTCCTCCTAATGCAAGACAATGCTAGACCTCATGTGGCTGGAGTGTCAGCAGTTACTGCAAGAGGAAGGCATTGATGCTATGGACTGGCCCGCCCGTTCCCCAGACCTGAATCCAATTGAGCACATCTGGGACATCATATCTCGCTCCATCCACCAGCACCACGTTGCACCACAGACTGTCCAGGAGTTGGCGGATGCTTTAGTCCAGGTCTGGGAGATCCCTCAGGAGACCATCCGCCACCTCATCAGGAGCATGCCCAGGTGTTGTAGGGAGGTCATACAGGCACGTGGAGGCCACACACACTACTGAGCCTCATTTTGACTTGTTTTAAGGACATTACATCAAAGTTGGATCGGCCTGTAGTGTGGTTTTCCACTTTGATTTTGAGTGTGACTCCAAATCCAGACCTCCATGGGTTGATAAATTTGATTTCCATAGATAATTTTTGTGTGATTTTGTTGTCAGCACATTCAACTACATTATGTTCACAAATTCCCTTTCTTACACCTGAAAGATATGTGCATGCTATCTGTCGAGCGGACACAGTGGGGAGAGAGAGAGGGAGTGAGTTGTGGGGCAGATTGTTGTACAGCGTTGTACAGCGCCAGAAACAGTAATGAAAAGAACAGAAAGTTGAGAACACTTATCATAATTTGGGAGAAATTTGATCCGTGAGGATAATAAAATAATAAAAAACGGGAAGAACAGGAAATCCTTTCCATTTCACTCGGCTAGCTCCTGACCACCTCTTTAAAAATTACTATACTCATGACTTGTAAGTTCACTCGCAAGGTCTCTCCCACTCCTTCTTGCTGATCTATAAATGTTTTTGATTAAACACATTCAAATTTCGTTTGCCTTTGTGGATTTAGGTCTGTAACCCCGGCAACTTACGCTGTGAACCTAACCTGCTCGGGAGGAGGTTTACTTCAACAAACGTCAAGTTTCTTTCTGATTCCTCCCCTCCTGCAGAGCCTGAAGCGGCTGTCTGCTTTTCCTCATTCAGACTGTCGATATCAAAGCACATATTGGAACTCAATTATGTCTTTAGAAACATCGGCATCGGTTTGATAGCTCAGAGTTCGTCAACCCAGAGTTCAGGTTTACACTCAGATTTTGTTGAACCTGCTTTCTGAAATGGGGCCCTGGTGGCTGGCTGCAGTATAGGTCATAAACCTTGCCTCTTTCATGTTAGTGGATCAAAATACAGGTCAAATAAACTTTTCCCAAAGATGGTTTCTTTCATTTTAGTTAGTTCTTTAGCTTCATTGGGAGGGCGTCCATTTTTATGAAAATATCTATGATTTGTTCACGTTCTAAATGTCTTGTTGACTAGTCAGAGTGCTTGGAACTTATTGCTTCTTGTGCCCTATATCATGGTATTTCTCAATACAATGTTTGTAAAGGATTTTATAGTCATAAAGGCCTAAAAACACAACTTTGTTTTTAATATGCTGTGTTTTGGATACTGTGTTTGTGTCTTACTTGTCTGTTGTTCTGTGTCCAGTCTGTGTTTATGGTGAGCTCTGTCGTTTTGTTGTCCGTTTGGTTCTATGTTAATCTGTTTTTGTTTTCTTATCCTAGTCTGTTGACTGTGTTGTCCTGTTATCTTGTCTCCCTTATCCACACTGTGTTCTTGATTCTAAGATTTGGGTTTTGCATCTACATTTTAGTTCTGTTCTCTTGAGTTTAGTTCATTGTGAGTTTACTTACTGATCAGTTTGGTATCTGTTATTCAGTCTGGGTTATTATTCATCTGGTTATTATCTGTCAGCTAATATTTTTCATTATTTCCATTCTGTTCCTTGTTGAGTGTTGTCCAGTTTCCTGGTTAGTTCTGTCTCTGTTCCCCTCTGTGTAACAGTTGGTCCATGTTTTCTGGTTTGGAGTTTTGTTCCTTGTCTTGTGTTCTCTGTATAGCCTTGTTTATTTCATTGTTCATTCGCAGGTTCTGTTTAGCTCACTTTGTACCTCTCTGCCATGTATCTTAGATTTAGCTCTGCATTTTGGTTCTGGGTCCTAGTTTATGTCTGTGTTTAGCGTCCAGGTTGTGTCCGTTCCCCCAGTTATCACTCTGCCTGCCTGCCTCTCTGTTTTCCCCTGGTGTCTCTCTGCCTCGTTAGCCCTGATCTTGATCATGTGTGTTGCTTCCACCCTGCTCGTTAGTCCCTGTGTAGATAGGTTTGGTATTTCTGTCCATTCATTGTAGCGTGAATACGCTCTGTCGTGTGTTGCTGTTTGTCGTGTATCCTGTATATGCGTTCAGTGGGAGTTTGGATTACCTGCTTTATTTTGGACTTTCTCTGCACCTTTCTGTGTACTCCCGTGTTAAATTGAGTAAGTGTGAATAAAATCCCTGAAATGTATATCTGAGATAAAAGAGAAATGTTAAAAAAGAAACGTTGGACACTATTGGTTTTGCATTGTTTTTTTCTTCAAATGTGTGCTGCTTACTAGTATCTTTGTAGCCCATGGAACCAGCGTTTGGCCTTAACATCCATGGACCAGATCCTACAAGAGGTTGCCATGCCCGTGGTGTTGCACCTTCTTTGGGTTTATGAAGCACATCGGTGTTCTCCCCCAGATGCTTGGTGACCACCATGGATGTCAGTGGGGTCACAAAGCTGTACTTCAGCGACAGCTCCAAGGCCTCTTTCTTCACATTCTGCTTCTCAGGTCCAGATAACTGCAGCCTGTGTCACAAGTGTGTACAAATGTTTTAAATATGACAGCTGACATGACAGTAAAGTATGATAATGTTAATGGTTTAATTCAGTGTTGGGCAAGTTACTCAGAAATTGTAATATATTACCAGTTATTTATTACGCCTTAAAAAGTAATATTATTCTAACATTGGACAGGTTTGTGCAGAGAGAGAGAGAGAGAGAGAGAGAGAGAGAACCTGAAATATTATCTGGTTATCAACCAAATAACCTGTGCAGAGCAGAGCTCGGCCAATACCCCCTTACTAAAAATACAGAAATGATCACTTAAATTTTACAATCACTTAAAATCAGTTAACCCCCATACATATCATCACAAAGCCCTCACATACCAGGAGCTGAAACCAGAGAAGAGTCCCCTCAGTCAGCTGGTCCTGAGGCTCTCTGCAGTAACAAGTCCCCAACAGCCTCAGGACAGCAACACCAACTCAAGCAGACCAAACCAAATTATCAGCAAGCAGAAAGAAAAATGTATTTAATACTGGAAATAAATTACCAAAACACAAAGTAAATTACAATGTTATCTGACCCTAAAAAGAGAATTCACACTGGTAAATTACCTGAGTACAATAAAATGTCCCAAACTAAGAAAAATGTTGACAGCATACAGACTGAGTGACCATAGAAAAGGGTCGCCAGGGGACAGTTAGAGACAGAGCTGCACTTTCTAACCCCATGCCCCAAATATAAAACACTAAGACAAAAACACTTTACAAACATTTCCCAAATATACCCCGAATTCGAATTCATATCAGACACACAGAAACTCCCCTATTTACTGGGAGAAATGCCCAAATGTGAAATAATTGCTGCAAAATATGTCTCCTCATGCCATGAAGTGATGACAACCAGTGGAACCTCAGACTGATAAATAATTGTACAGATTTTCAAATTATTATTTTGATTGTTTAATATTTTAGTAATTGTTTTGTTTTTACATTTGATACTGATTTTTTTTTTAAATTTATTTTTTAATCAATTAATTATTTTTTAAATTTGTCTATTAATACACACACACACATGCTTACTGTTTATTTATTTTAATTTTTTATATATTTTTTAAAATTGTTTTTAACACAAACTAATTACTTGTTTAATGAAATGTATGGGGTTGATTGTTCTTATGTAGTATGTATGATGCTTTGGCAATATTGTTGTTACACATTCATGCCAATAAAGCTATTTTGAATTGAACTGAATTAAGAAAGAGGCAGCAAGCCAGGAGGTGCTGCACGAATATATGCTCCTCAATACAGCTCCTTAATCAACATTGATTTTAAATACACCAAGTTAAAATTTAGAAAATCAACATGTGGCCGCATTGATAAATACACAAATTACAGGCTAATTATGGGAAACACTGCTTTCCCTACCACCCCCCTTCACCCAAACAAAGCAGTCTCTCCTGACTATTTAACTAACATCATATCCATAACAGCAGTTGAAAGCTTTTTGCTGGTCGCACAGAGTTTACAGTAGACAACAATGTTCTTTGCATCTTAGACTGCGACACAATAATGGCAGCAACTACTTACAACTGTGAACAGAACGCCTCTCTCCCTCGTTCTACATTCTTCCTTTAGTGTTTGGCTATCAGCGGACATGAACAACAAAGTCGGGTCCCGCTGTGCTGTCGCACAGTCGTGGATTTACGTCAAGGATGGTGCGTTCAGTAACGAGTAAAGCAGCGTACTTGCCTTAGTAACTAGTAATATTACTGTTTTTACATTAGTTACACTACTTAGTTATTGGGGAAAGTAATACTATTACAGCAACGCGTTACTGCCCAACACTGCTTCTGATAATATTTTTGTTGTTTCCTCAGTAACTGTTTGACTTCCCCTAAAATGAATGTGCACCAACACAGATATACACACATAGGCCTACTACTCCTGTTACTCTTGTCAACTGTTGATTAAATAGAAATATGAGGTTTGCAGCCCTTCAATAAATATTTGATAACAAACAAGAACATCAAGAAAAAATGGTCGACATCTCACTCTCTCTTTCTCCAGAAGGTGTTTGACTGTGAGGTAGGCCCAAACCCTCTGTATGTGGCTGTCTAATGTGCAGTGTGGATGATCCTTACCGAAATGGCCACAACTTGTGGACTGAAAGTTTTGATGTCGTTGTCAGTTATCTGACCGGCCACCGCAATCTCAGAGCCATTATAATACTGGCTGAAGTTAGTCTGGGTTAGATTGGTCGCACCAGCATAGATCATTGTCACATCTGTCAACAGAGGAGTGGCCACCTCTTCATAGAAACCCTGTTGACATACAGTATGGACACTGTATGAATGTTTAATGTCTCCAAAGTCACCAATCATCAATTATGTAACAAATCTATAAATTGTGGGAAGTACAAGTGATTTAAAAGTGTAATGATTAAAACCTTTAGCTGTAAATCAGCATCAGAGTCTTCATAAATCCGTCGGGCTGCACCATTGTTCTGCAGTGACATCTTCTCAAGGAACTCAAAATTGACATCAAACCCAAAACCAAGACAGTAGAGAGGGAATTTGTCAGCAATAACCCCTCTTACATTTGACTGTATTGTTTCAAGATGTGTCACCCCTGCAAAGACACAAGACAGGCACGTTGAGGTAAAAAAATAAAAAAATGTTATTGTTATTTAAATGTATGTGATCCTTAAAGGTCCCATATTATACAAAAAAAAATTTTTCTTGTCTTTTCAAACTAAATATGGCTACGTTCAGACTGCAGGCAAAGGTGACTCAAATCAGCCCAAGTCACATGAAATCTGATCTTTTCCAGAGGCGATTTGAGTCTTTTTAATATGAGAACCAAATCTGATTTTCTGAAAAGCAACCTCTGACATTCAGATCGGAATTGATGCAACTCTGATGTCCCTTTATAGTCTCAATTCTGCGCTAGATGGATCCATGGTGAACAAAAAAGATCCACAAAAGCCATTATTAAACATGTCTCCTCTACCTCTACCACCTCTGGCTCTCTGAGTCACGTGCATGCTACTTGTCCAAGCGGAAACAGTATAGAGAGTACAAGAGGGAGAGAGTTGGGGCATATGCCTATATATATTTATTTTTTAGTAATGAATGTAATGAAAAGGACAGGAAGTTGTGAACACAAATCGAGAAATATGAGGGTTAGCAAGTATGAGCTACTGAACCATTATGTTTTTATTACCTTTGAATGAGTCATTTCTATCTACATAACCACAGGTCCCTCCTTCCGTCGACGTCGCCATGTTGTGCCGCCATGTTTCTACAATGGCTGAAAATGGACAAACAGCGCTACAGAGCGCCTTTTGTCACTACTTTCTTCTTCTTGTAGAATTCTGGCAGTGTAGACGCTCATCATTACTTTGAATACGTACGTTCATAGAAGAAGAAATAACAATATACAGCAGTGGTTGGCAAATAAGTTTTGCATCGGAGAAATTTTTTTTATCCAATTGTTTTTATCCAATTTTATTTATGGTGGGTGAGAATATAAGGCATAATATGGAGACAACTTTTTATGGTGTTTGGTTAGCTTAGTTGGTAATGCGCAAGACTGACATGTGGAAGGTTGTGTGTGTTTTTTCCCCCCTTCTTAAATAAACTGATCATGAAATGACTGTTTCATATGCTCACGTGGTGTTGAATGCCGCCTTGACTTAACTCCTTCCCTGGCCAACCTCCTTATTAGGCTTAGGCAAGACACCTGTGTTCCCTTGCTCTCTCTCTGCTTCCTGATCTTTCCCTGCTGTGGTTGGTGTTTGTGGCTCAGGTATGTGAAAGGAATAGTTTCACATCTATTTTCCCTTAACAGTTGATTATGTTGCTTACCTGCACTTTGACACTGTTAAGAACCTCCTTTTCTCCTGCCCTGTGACCACTGATTGTTGTATCTTCATGACCCATCTCAGAGTTGGTTCCTTCTTGTTTTAGACCACTGCTGTTTTGCCTACTTAGTTTATTTAGTTTCCTGTTTTGCCTATTTGCTGTTTTGTCCCTCTTTGGTTAGTACAGTTTGCAATTGTTCAGCCAACTGGATTACTTGGTTGGTTTCGTTACTTTGTTTGTTTCTTCTGTATTCAGTTTATATACTGAGCAGGGTGCCATCTTGTTGGGAGGCTAGACACCCGTGGCAAGGTCCCTTCACTTTTCTGCATTTGAGTAATGGGGGCACTACATGGACTGCACCATTTTTCTGTGAATAATGCTGGGAGGTTTGTAGTGCTGCACTTGAGGTGGGTCGGATAGTGCTAGCACTCCTGGGCACTCCTCAGCATAGTCTGCCTCTCCACAACTGACCTCGGCGTAGTTTTGGTTAGTTATTTCGGGGCACTGGATTTATATTAAAGCTGTCTATTGTAACAAAGTAGTTTTATCTACCTTTTTTATCATAGTTTTGTTGCTGGTTCACATTTCTTTTCCTTTCAGCAGTTCCAGTCCCCAATTGTTTCTTCACTGATTTAAAAAATATATTTTCAATCACGTCTCTGCCTCATCAGTAACGTTCCTGTGTGCCTTTTTTCTCTTTATTCTCCTTCAATTAATCAAGGTTTAAATAGTATTTCCTGGGGGGCAATTCCCTAGGTGGCATTGTTGGCTTTCATTCAATTCCTTCCCTTCCCGGTCCACAAAATGCACACAATGCATAAGCATGCGCTGCGTTGTGAGTGTTCCAGTGTTTCATCTGCATCCATCAAACTAGAGGAATCTTGTTTTCTGACGGTTCTTTCAAAGTGACTGTTTAGCCGCTTTTCCATTACCAGTACCACCTCGACTTGACTCGACTTGACTGTTTGGCCGTGCTCTATTTTCCATTACAGACCAGACATAGGCTGTTTCCCAATACCGAGTTTGCCAAGTTCGGACTTCTGTACTTTAAAGCTCGCACTTGGCAAGTTCGGCTCGGGAGTACAAACTTCCAGGAATGGTCATTCAGCAATTGGAACAGCAGCGGACTTGATGACGGCCGGACCATTAGCAGACGGGACCTCACATCTCCGAAAACGTCATAGCAATTTTTTAAATCACCTCTGTCTTGAGAAACATATTTGGAGTTTAAACAACTATATTCCCGCATAAAAAACTCTTAAAACTACTATATGCGACACAAGAACAGCAGTATTATAAGTTACAGTTCTGAGTTTTCTCGTCCGACATTTCAGCTTTTTGCCGGCGAAATGCATTCTGGGATATCTGGCTATCCGAAGTCCACACAAGTCACCACCAATGCAGGCTCCATAAAACGGGCGGAGCGAGAACACATCCGGGTATTTGACTGTACTTGGCTAGATGTGGACTTTTGAATTGAAACAGTACTCTTGCTGCAACTGATGACGTTTCACAAGTCCACAAGAACACAAGTACAGAAAAGAACGCAGATTGAGAAACAGCTCTCAAGGCGCATTTTAGTCCCTCCCACCCGAGATGTGAGCTTGAGGAGTCGAGGAGGAGACGCGAGGAGAGAGGAGTCGAGGAAACGGGCATTTAACGAAATGAGATGTCCTCTCCTCGGAGCCGTCATATTTTAAAGTGACGTCAATTAAATATGACCTGTTGCACAGCTGCATCATCTGTCATCTTGCCACTAAAGGCTAGGAGATTATTTCTTCATAATCCAGAAACATGTCTGTCAACATTATAACATGTAGAAACATCTCGAGGTTCCAGTAAACATTATACCATCTGTTGAAAACAGCAGACTAATCATTCACTAGGCTACACAGTAGACTAGGCCTACCACTTTTTTGCTGTGCGCCTTTTGCCTGTAAACAGGAGATCATTACAGCCCTCAACTTGATGAGATGAGCGTTTCATCATCAGTCCCTTTACAAAATGACACAGTAACATTTATCTCAAATAGCCCCAATTACAGCTGTCATCACAGGACTCTACTGTTGGAATAACGTGCAGACTACATGGGCCCTATTAGGCTATTAAAACATGAAACAGATCAGTGCTGAATGCTCTGGTGTATATTACAGCCTAATAATTTGACTTCAGCAGCTGTTTTGTCACGATTATAGCAGCTGAATTGATGTGATCCGCAGATCGGCTCGGACATGCGCCTAAATCATCCACCTGCCCCTCATCAACTAATTATTTTATCAGATTTAGAGACAAGCATCTGCATGGACGTTTTACCCCCACCTCCACCGGTCCCTGTAGCTTTCCAGGTTGTTTCTTTCTTGTGTGTTATATTGATGTATGAGTTTTTTCTTTAACGATTTACTTTGATTAGAGAGACTGCTGTCAGTTATTTAAACGTTTCCATCCGTGCAGTAATGTCACAGCAAATATCGTGGGCTAAAACAGAAAAAACCTGCAGTAATAAACTTTAAGCTTTCAGCCTCTGTAATCCATGTTTAGACTGATGGAGCTTAGGGTTGTTCAGGAGGACAGCTGCTTTACTCCAAACACTTTTACTATATGAAACTGGACTGTGTGTGAGACCGTTTGGATGTGAAGAAGAACACAGAACATGAATTAACACCAGATCCTGACCGATCCTATCGGCATGTCGAGAGATTATTATTCATTTAAGTTGCTGTGACTCGTGCGTAAATGCGCAGTGTCACTGGGGAAACACTTCATACAGCCGCTATTTAATGTTCATTTTTACAGTCCTGCTACCCATCCACACATCACATTCAACAATCAGTGATATCAAAGTGAAATGACATTAAGGAATGCAGTTATGAGGCGCTACACAAACAATGAAGGGCAGAAAGTTTGATCGTGCATTTGATTATTTTTAATAGGACTATGGGTTGGGTGCCAGCTGTTTGGCACGCCTCTTGTAAACATCACAGCGGCTGAAAAGACTTCCGCAAAGGATGATCTCTAAGAAGAAAGTTTGATTGATTAGAAAAGATTGTAAAAAAGACAGGGAAAGAAAAAAGATCCAGTTAGCTCTTGCTGATTATGTATGTGCAATGCTAATAAACCACTGAAAGACAACAGTTGTCCAGGAAATGAACTCTTACCGTACCTTAATGTCTCCAAGTGAGGTGTCCCTGTTGACATCATAAACAATAACCAGATCTCCATTCATACCCTGATCTCCACAGCTGTCACATGTTTTCTGTTGGTTCTCTGTCGGGTAGAAATGCACCCACGCCTGGAAACAGGATTAACCAGGTTTTAGAAACTCTTGATAGGACACCCAGGTGAAAAAGAAATATACTTCAGTAGCACTTTTTTTGGATGCACTTATCATATTTTAATTGTACTATACTAAGTGTATATTAAATATGTTATTTTGGAACAACTTCAAGTATGTTAAGTGTCATTTTAGAAATACTTAGTCAACTTAATTTAACGTATTTAAACGTAATTTAAATATACTTCTTTAAATTGAACTTAAAATATCCTTTTGTGCTATACTTGAACAGTTTAAATATATTTTAAATGTGTTCCCTGAACATTTTTATTAGCATTTCAGTGTATTAGTAATTTATTACTAGTATACTCCAAGAGCCACTATTAATATCTTGGGAAGCTGCTTTATGAAACCATTCAGTATGAGAATAATTCATTATTAGTGCATTAAAAATACCTTGCAAAATGCCCTTTTTAATAAAAATCAGTTAAAAAAAATTATTTTACAACACTCACACACACACACATACAGACAACTAAAAACTTTAATTTTGTGTACATTACAAAAATTTATTCCAGACATTAAAAGGTACAGCAGCATGTATCACATCTTGAGCAAAATAAATAATCAAATAAAATATAATCAGTAAAATGATGACATGACCAGTATTACATAAAAATACACTATATACATCCCATCATTAATGTTACCCATGGGGGTCCTTCATGCTGTTTGGACACTCAGATGACCTCACAGCAGGCCATCCCACTTCTGACACCATATGCGTCACCCTGCCCAGATTCAAACACAGGTCTACAGGATACCAAACATGCAACTTTGACAGCAATGCCAAAGAGCCAGGCTCGTTGGTATGGCAGTCCAAGGGCTTACTCAACTGTAGTGAAGGTACTTCGTCACAAGCTTACAGTACAAATGGTGAAACCAAACTGAAACTGAAAAATGTCACAATCCTTATCCTTCAAGTGGAGGGTCAGTTATCTTTGAGTAGGACTCGTTGCATTTTCTGCGACTGCAGATACTATGGGATTTGGAAACTGCTTTATCACACAGCATCTGTGGAAGGGAAAAGGAAATATTTTGTCTATATCAAAGCAATACTACCTCTAATTAACTAACTACCATTGTGTGATTTTTTTATTTTGTTTAAAGTTGCTGAAACACAATATGACATCATGTCTAACTGTTCTGATAATGCTAACTGTTTAGGTTCAGGTGAAATGGTTTTCCACAAGTGACCCCTCTCAGTTAATGCTCAGTTCTTCCATTACAACATGATCAAAAACATTACATAAACACTACTGTACATTCAGCCAAGGAGCTGTATATAATAAAATGTTATTAAACAGGTACAACAAATAACAGACATTCAGACTTGCTTAACAACTGTGCTGTCTACATGTCATTTCACATCAACACAGCAGTCAATTTGTTAAGTACAAAAGTAGCCAATTACTTAATGTATAACAATATTTTTAATATAATTATTTTATCACAAGAATATTTGTTTATTTAGTCTGACCCCGTTGACATGTAGTGAGAGCAAAAACAGTGATGGTGTGCAGGAGCCAGACATACCTATGAGCACATTGAGATCCCAGGAAGAAATGCAGTTTCAAATGAGTTTAAATATTCAGTTAGGCCAGTACTTCCACCTAGTTTTGTTCTTCATTTGCGTATCATTATAAACACTGTAATTCTATTCTTATAGAAAAGCTTTATTATTATTCTTTATTTAATTTTCTTGAGCTAAGGAAGGAAATTCCAACTCTGGGTTGTTTAAAGTTAGGTTCAAGTTTTAAAAGTTGAATACAGGATCTAGGACCATACAAATGGACATAAAGTTGACCAGTATTTTATATAACATTGCATGCTATTATTGTGTAGTCAGTCATTGCAGGACATAAAAACATTATAATTATATTATAAAAAAAATCTCACATAAGTTGTACACTTTAACATTGCTGTTATAACTGAGTTATTGCTCACTGTAACTAACTTTAGCTAATAAATATATAAATCCACGTGCTAGCATTAGCTAATGCACACCAGAGCTATCCACCAAGGAAAATATTTTCAAACCCAGAGTGAGCGCAACTTTAGTTAATTTACACAATTGTGTTGTCTTGCTAACAATAATAATGTTAAATTTACCAAGAAAGACGATTTTTGCTGGCAGTATCTGCGTCTGTCCTCTCCTGCTTGTACTTGCCAGGCACCTTTAACGTTAGCTCTTTTCACATTTAACTTCTGCAGGGAGCTGACCGGATATTCTTCTCTTCTGTGTTCTTTTCCTATTATGTCTGTGGTGTCCACCTTCGAAGTCCGAGTAGGTAAAGTAAAACAAAGGAAACCTGAGAAACAAAATAATTTCTGGCCAAAAATAGCTTCCCTCTCACAGACAGTTAACACCTTAACTTTCGTGAAATGGACTGTGTGATCACGCTGTGTGATTGGGTCCTCGATTTGAAACCCTTGATTCTGATTGGTCCAATTGAATGCACTGCGCTAGTGGGCTGGGCGGGAGGGCACACTACTTCCCTGTGTAGCCATGTGTTGTTTACAAACAGAAACAAGTATAACAACATTATGATTTAAAGTATGCTTATTACTATACGTTGTTTGTTAAGTTAACATGTGCTGCTTCCTTCTTGGCCAGGTTACCCTTATGAAAGAGAACTCTGATCTCAACTAGCTATTTACCTGATTAAAAAAATATAAGAAATAATATGCTTTTGAAAAATATATTTTAATGTTAAAAAAAATATGTTTTAAAAATCTTACTTCTGGAATCAGGCTGAAACAAGTGGCAATTACATAAATATTTTGCAGTAGCCTACACAATTAGCATATTTGACATAAATATATTTGTAATCCACTAAAAGTGTAATTGTTTAACAATGTACTTCCACAAAGTACACCTAAATAGTATTTACTTAGAGTTAAATAAATGTATTTTTAATAAGTACACTACAATGTTGTGAAAAATAGTTTTATTTAAGCATATTTATTAAAAGTTTATAGTATATAGTTATTACCAATTTCTTCAAAGTATACTTTTGAGAAGTATGTTAAAGCTCAGGAGAATATATCTGTAATATACCTTTAATAAGCATGTTTGGAGTATGAATGTACTATGCATACTATGTGAATTTCTAGTACATTTTCAATGCCTTTAAGCGCACTTCTTTTTGACCTGGGCACAGAAGGCAACGAATGGATTTCATGGTCTTCTTCCTTTGATTACATTTCATTTGATTCAACTTAACTGTCACTGCACAGCGTTTCACAGCACTGGTGCAACCATAAAATGCAGAAGTGCAAACGGTACATAAAGATTTGCAGTAAATAAAAATGTGTGAATGGTACTAAAATATGTGCGCATGGATGAGCAACAAGTTCAAAATATAACTTTGATATGTCTTTGTAGTACCTGTTTGTCTGCATGTGTTTTGGTGATGGCATTAGCGAGGGCTTTGGTGCTTAGTCTTCCTTTAACCTCAATGAAATTGATTCCGGCTCTCATGTACACATCGGCCTGGCATTGAGAATAGCATAAAATTGTTAGAAGCACTGACCATGTAAGATGTTATTACCCCAAAATTGTTTTCCTGGATGAGGATATAATTAGATACCAAAAGGAAAGGGTTACACACACACACACACACACACACACACACCTTTAAGTCTTTGACAGGCTGCATGGGTCGAGCGTGGATTTGTAGTTCGTACTTGCCGAGCTTGCGTTTCAGCAGTTCCTCATATGTGAGTTCAAAGGTGACCTTTTTGTGAGCAGCCACAGTCACAGAGGCCTTAAATTCCTCGAGGGTCCTCCCTACAGAACTGCAGCAGAGACAATAATCATAGTATTAAAACAGAGGTTCCCAACTTTCTGGCTTGTAACCCCAATAATCAAACAATGCCTACTTATAACCCCCCATCACAGATCATGGCCTAAGTGTGGATATGAGTTGTGAGTATTTGCACTAAAGAGTGAAGATTTTCTTCTCAGGTTGTTTAAAGGATATTAGAGACCAGAATATGTGAAAGTAGCCAGAATTTGAAGAAAAAGGTATCCCAAAGGACACACAAGGCTCTTCTACAAATTAATTATATAAACTCATCTGTATAAAACCTGGTAATAAACTGATCCATGTACCTGACAAGCACACCGCTTTGGCCACAGGACACAGCCTCAGTGTACTGCTGCTGAGCTTGCTCCTTAGCTTTCACAACCCCATCGTACTCCTGGTCATCTATAAGCCTGAAAAAGACCAAAGAAAAGTCTTTGTTTACAGACAAACTCCGGAGTGACCCGTGATTTATTTTCCTGATTCTTTAATGTGTAGTTCTTACTGTGCAAATTCCTGTAAATATTAAAAGATGATTTTTGCTTCACACACATTTTGAATTTACTGATGAAGGTGTTCTTAGGAATCCGGATATGGAATTCTATTTCCTTTGACTCGTCCATACAATTGGCCACACGTCTTGTGATGACAGTGGTGGTATAACGACTGGTCACTGTTGAGTTGATGTGAAAGCTGTAGATGTACCAGTCATCCTAAGCAAATACAGGAGGCACATTGCACAATAAAAAAAAATTGACTTAGTTGATCCCACTGGCTGATGACTCGCTGACCAAAGATCAGATGATGGTGAAAAACAAAGTGTTGGTGGGTGGCATCAGTGAAATCTCATTGGTCGAAATGGAAAAACACCCTGTTCTCATTATTTTTCATCCAGTGATTTCACATGGCAATGACTTGTTCAGTCCAATATTTACCAAGTCTTAACCCTTTAATTTAATGATTAACATCACAGGGACCAGCTTTTAGTCCCAAAAAGGGAATTAGGTCCCCCCAGTGCAACTGTGTAAACAGATTTCTGGCCCCACACTATCAGTAATACAAATTCACACACATAACAATGACATGAATTTGACACTTAACATTTCATTGTTGATGTACAATAAATTCCTGGGGTTTTACTGCAACTTTTACTAAAAACCAAGTCTTAGTCCTTAAATTAAATTGATCACACATATATATAAACAATATGAAACAGCATTGAAGGTAGAGCAACATCAAATCCTTCAACCTGCACTTTCTTCATATGCAGAGAAAAAAAATAAATGCCTCAAATATCTGTTTATTGATATCAATGCTACGATTAGGGCTGAAACGATTCATCAATTAAATCGATAAAATCGATTAATAAATTCGTTAAATTCTTTAACAGCACAGTGTTTCACACAGAGATTTATTAGTGTCGCACATCGCGCTTACGCTGTGAACACAACGTGATTATAATGGAGCTGTTTGCAAAGTAGAGGAAGAGAGAGAAAAAAGAGGGACATAAAGAAAGTGTCCAAAGTATGGGATTATTTCAAGCTAAAGAAAACAGCAACTCTGTAATGTTACCGTCCGTCCACCGTAAAACGAAACTTATGTCTACTCCGCAACAGGACGACGGCACCTGAACAAAAAGCAGCCGGTGTTCTGCCAGCAGACCACACTTCTTAAACAACTCTATGGAAGCATATAGGGGACTAAATTAAAATTATCATGCAAACTTGAAAATGAAAATGTAATCCCACAATAACATTATCATTTCCACATATGTATGTGTTAGATAGGTAAAATTTAAATGAAAAGGCAATCATTTTCATTTTCACATACTTGTGTGAGCATTCTAGGACCATATTAAAATGAAAATGGAAACAGCATTTGACATTTCATTTTCAAAGACTTAGTCTGCTCTATAGAGGACTTTATTCAAATGCAATGAGTGAAACAGCGCCCCCAGTCTATTGCATAGCATTTACATTTACAAGCAGCTTTCCAAGGGGCACAATGAAAATGAAAATGCAATCTGTCAGTCCTCTCATCAAGGCGGGTCCTCAGTTAAGACTTCACTTCCTCTTCAGTTGGAAGGCCATTTCAGGTTCTCATGGTTCAGTTGTGTATCTACCATTCCACAACACTAGGCTGCAACTTCACAACCAAATGAAATCTATCAACCGAACAGCTCAAGGATGGATCTATACCGACTTCAAACTTGGAACCTGTACATTTTGCCATTGTATTGTGATATTAAGCCCACACACCGTTGACTGTATGTGTGTCTGTTGCTGCAGTAGCCTATGTAAGTTTACCTGGTCGATGCATGGCACGTGCAAAAAAACGATAACTTGCTCATACCCAAAAGCTGTAACATCAGTGTCCTGCTGGGCAGTGTCAAGCCCAGGCTAATACAAACCCATTCTCATTCAGAGATATACTTCACATTATTGCAATACTAGTATTAGTGACAATACCGCAGCTCCGTCACAGTTAATGTTATAGAAACAGTCAGTCAGTCTGTCTGTCATATCAACTATATAGCTGTAATAGTTACACCTATGAACAGTGCAAAACCGTTATCATAACTACACAGATGATATTGGACTAAACTATAAGTGTTTCCTGCAGACAGGCCAGCAGAGGTGTTTCCTGCCAGGCTGACAGAAGACAACAGAGGACTCCTCACTCCCTCTCAAGTACAGGTTTATATTTAGCTGTTGAACTCATGTTAATACTGGAAGTGCATAAGACTTTGTAAGATCAGTAACCTTCAGTTGTGCTGAAATGGTAATTTACAGCATGTTGCACTCATTTCGGCCACATGTGTGTACATGTGTATAAGACAAGGAGTGGCCACAGTAATCACTATACTTTTGTTTGTTTAGTATCTGTATTTTTACCAGAAAAGTATTATAACTACACAGATGATATTGGACTAAACTTTAAGTGTTTCCTGCAGACAGGCCAGCAGAGGTGTTTCCTGCCAGGCTGACAGAAGACAACAGAGGACTCCTCACTCCCTCTCAAGTACAGGTTTATACTTAGCTGTTGAAGTCATTAGTGTGCGAGCTGTAGCAGCTCTCACACTTTTGTTCTCTTCACTCTTTATTATTATTATTTATTCTGCCATTTTTTGGCATCTATCTTCTCCTGTACCGTTTGTCGTACAAACTTGGTTCCAACTTCCAATTGTACATCTTCTTCATGAGATGGGTTCTATTACCTGTGTTGCTGATATATGTGCAGCTAGAGACTCAATTTGAGATGTTGATCTTTCAAAGTTGTATTTGGTGTTTGCTAAAAAAAATGTTTAGTTAAGGAGCTATGCTCTTCCAAAGTGAAGGGTTTTCCAGCTTTTAGCAGACTTTACCAGTGTGTCATGTGATCAGTTAGAGTGGAGACAGGAGGATTTTGCAGACCAGACATTTTTTTGTAAACTGCTGCTAGTCGCGTATATTTATCTCTAAACACAAAAAGGCACCAAAATGTAGCCACATGCTTTTTCTCCCTCAAAATGTCAAAATCCTGCTCAGTGGACGTTTAGTTTTTTATCTCTGATCCTTAATTGATTGGAAAGTCTCAGTTGTTTCCCATTCACTACCTGTTGTAGCTGCAGGCTGAGGTCTCCCCCTGTCACTAATTCTTTAACTTGCTGTATCTTCCTCCCTGTTTGGAGTTTGGACACAAGAGGTATATTTTTATGCTGTAAAGCTTTTTTTTATTAAGCAAATACACTTTTTATATCAACACCACATCAAATTGTATCATTACAACCAGGCTGGCTGGTGGTGCAGTTAGTTAGTGAGTGATCAGTCTCTAGAGCCACACCTATTCCAATTGAGGGTTTGAATCCTGCAGCTGGCAGCAGTGTTAACTGGTTTCAACTTTAAACACCTGTAGCCTATGGTGTTTGAACTTAATGATATGTATATGTGTTGCTAAAATTTGCTAATAAGTCTCCTATTTGTTTGAAATACAAAACAAATACTTTGTAATACTTTGTGATTTATGTATTTGTTAAATGTGTCTGCTTAGAAAATAGTGTTTTATGTTGGTAATTGTCATTCTTGTGGTGGTTTACTATTGAAACCAGGAGTGAAGTGCTTGTTTCATTTGATAAATATGGCTGCACTGATAGCTAACCTGCAGCCAGGTTTGAGTGGACTCTAGTAGTAATATTTGGCTGTCTTTCTCTTTGCTCCTCCAGTTCTTCAGCTTGTGTTCTCTTTCTCTGTAACTGTGGTGAAGACCTGTGCTTTATATTTTTGTGCTCAGCTACTCAAGCTGTAACTCAAATTGCCGAAATGACAGCTGAAAAGTTTAATTTTTAAGGCAAATGCACCTTACCATCAACAGTACTTCAAAAAGCCGTGTGATCCAATAGCGTAGTGGTAAAGAGACAGTCCTCGGAGCACCACCAGACATTGATTTGATTCACAATATTAATTTATTGTAGCTTGTGGATTTACACAGCTTTTTGTTGTTTGAACTTGATGCTTACAAAAGGTGGAGTACTTACTGACTTGCAGTGGCTACTTTCAGAACTCCATGTTGTTAGTCTTTCTATGTGTAATCACTGTTTACTGTACCTATTTGTTTGAAACACAAAATTTACTTTGTAAATAGTGTTTTTTGTTGTAATTGTCATTCTTGTGGTGGTTTACTATTGAAACCAGGAGTGAAGTGCCTGTTTCATTTGATAAGAACAGCTGCATTGAGAGTTATATAGAGACAGTCCTCGGAGTATTAGTTCATTTGCCTGACATTTGAATCACAATTTTAATATATTAAAACTTGTGAATTTATAGAGCTGTTTGTTGTTTGAACTTGATGCTAACAAAATGTGGAGTTATTACTGACTTTTAGTGGTGACAAAGTTAATTGTTGTTATTCTTTCTAAATGCTATCATTGTTAACATGATGTTTAGTCTTTCACAGCACAATTCTTTGCTTGTTCATTTATTTTATTCTTCAACAGCGGAGTAGCCATCACAGAAAATATGTTTATAAGCAAAACATGCCTTCTATTGGTGCTTAGGAGCCATTTTTTTTGTGAGAATAAGACATGATTTCCAAAGAAAGTTGAAAGCCTTTCCTTCACAGTGTATCTGAGTAGTCTGGTGGTTGAGGTCTTGCTCTTGCTCCGGATCCGGATCCAGAGATTGATGGATAAAACCCTGCTCACAGCATGCTAACGAAAAGGGGGCCAAACGTAACACATATGTTTGCTGAACAAGTGTGCAGCACATCATTGAGTCTCTTAGCTGATGGAGCCGCACATTTCACCGACAGCAGTAGCAATCGCAAAAAATAGCTGGCAGTTCTCACACGCATTTTCTTAAGGAAATGCCCATTCTAGTGTTAATACTGCTATTAACAGTGGGTTTTTTTGTTTCTTCGTGTATTTTTCTGTAACATAAAGTAGACATTATTTCCCACTTTTACCACTAGAGGGAGTATACTGTTTAGTGAGTCATTTTAGGAGCAGTTGTAACAATGTGTTAGTGCTTTGCTGTAATGTGAGTCTGAACAGACCATCTGCTGGTAACAATCTACTGATCTTCTTGCGTATGTTGCAGGTAAGCAGACATAATACATGTAAGAAATAGTGTCTGCAATGCCTGTAACATGACTGTACATGCAGCTGTATAAAATAGGAGCCACAATACCGATCTGTGTAAATATAATAGTGTCAAATGTATTTCCTTTAATAAAATGTTTATTGAGTAATGTTAGGAGCAGTCGCAACAGGTTGTGCATTTCTGGCACATGAGTCTGAACAGACCTTGGACCTGGAAGAGGAGGAGGGGGAAAGCAGGACTCCTCACTCCTCCTCAAGTACAGGTTTGTACTTAGCTGTTGAACTCATGTCAATACTGCTATTTATGTCTCTGACACGATGATAGCTTAGTATCTATGTATTAACTCTCACTATAAATATACACTGTCTTTTATATGTCTTTACAGGTAGCATACATTTGGGAGAAGTGGTGTGAGCCGAGTGAAATAGAAAGTATTTGCTAGGAGATAGAGCGGTAACATATGAAAACACGGAGGCCTACAGTTATTGTTAGGGTGGCGTGTCAAGTAAGATATGAAACAAACAGAAGATGTGAAACATTAGTCAAATATTTTTCTGGTAAAAATACAGATACTAAACAAACAAAAGTATAGTGATTACTGTGGCCACACCTTGTCTTATACACATGTACACACATGTGGCCGAAATGAGTGCAACATGCTGTAAGTTACCATTTCAGCACAACTGAAGGTTACCGATCTTACAAAGTCTTATGCACTTCCAGTATTAACATGAGTTCAACAGCTAAGTATAAACCTGTACTTGAGAGGGAGTGAGGAGTCCTCTGTTGTCTTCTGTCAGCCTGGCAGGAAACACCTCTGCTGGCCTGTCTGCAGGAAACACTTACAGTTTAGTCCAATATCATCTGTGTAGTTATGATAACGGTTTTGCACTGTTCATAGCTGTAACTATATAGTTGACATGACAGACTGACTGACTGTTTCTATAACATTAACTGTGACGGAGCTGCGGTATTGTCACTAATAGTAGTATTGCAGTAATGTGAAGTATATCTCTGAATGAGAATGAGTTTGTATTAGCCTGGGCTTGACACTGCCCAGCAGGACACTGATGTTACAGCTTTTGGGTATGAGCAAGTTAACGTTTTTTTGCACGTGCCATGCATCGACCAGGTAAACTTACATAGGCTACTGCAGCAACAAACAGACACACATACAGGCGACGGTGTGTGGGCTTAGTATCACAATACATAACAGAAACAGCTTGATGTTACAGTTAGCCACATTAGCTGCAGAATATGGTAACGCCAAGTTCAACAGGCAAGTGTTCAAAAAAACAGAAAACCTACATAAAAATGGCAAAACTTACAGGTTCCAAGTTTGAAGTCGGTATAGATCCATCCTTGAGCTGTTCAGTTGATAGATTTCATTTGGTTGTGAAGTTACAGCCTAGTGTCGTGTAATGGTAGATACACATTTTCAATGAAATTTTTACCTAAATAACACATACATATGTGGAAAATGATAATGTTATTGTGGGATGATCATTTTAATTGAGTCCCCTATATGCTTCCATATACGTATCAACGAATCGTTGAAATAAGCTTCGAATACTAAAATCATTTTTAGTTGCAGCCCTTGCTACGATGTCAATATATTCAATTGACTGAGTGTCCTTACATTGTGGTGCTCTGTTCCTAAGGTTTTGTAACCTTTCTTTGTTTGGTAGTGTGGTAACCAAAGCCAGCAGTAGCCAAAAGAGGGCGATTTGCACCAAAGCTCTCTCCATGATTTCTCTCACCAGACTGCAACTCAATCAGACAAGGACAGCATTGGTGTGTACTTGTGTTTTTAAAAGAGAAAACTCCTAATTATACCAATACATTTATTAATTTTCTTGCTAACCCAGTCAATTTGTGTTTTCCAATTCAAATTCTCATCAAGAAAATTTCCCAAGAATCTTGTTAAGACTTGAGATATCTCCACAGTCTCTATTATGACTTGAGAGGTCCTTAGAATATGATTTTTTGCTACTAAAATTTATATTAGATTTTTTTGTATTCAGAGACAAATCTGAACCATGTAGCATATGCAGTTAAACCAGCATTAACATTTTTAATCAGAGAATTAAAATTTGAATGAGAATGAACTAAAGTTGTGTCATCCGCAAACATTATTGGAAAAAGTATTTGAGACATTTGAGAAATCATTAATGTAAATAAGAGTCCGAGAATGGACCCCTGTGGGACCCCACAAAGTAGTCTGGTTTTGTTGGAATAGCATCCATTAATACAAACAAACTGTTGTCTGATTGAGACAGTTTAACCATTTAAACGTAACATCATGAAAGCCATATTTTTGCAGTTTTTCAATAAAATATGATAGTTGACTGTATCAAATAATTTTGAAAAGTCGATGAAAATACAGGTAAATTCATTATTTTCTAATGCAGAGGTAACTTTGTCAATCAAATGAAGCAAAACCATATAAGTGGAATGACTTTTCCTGAAACCATACTGCTTATAAAGAATTAAATTAGAATCTAAATGAGAAACGATCCTTTTGTATATAACTTTCTAATATTTTTGAATAACAAGGCAATACTGATGTTACTGTCAGGGTTTGGTATGGGTGAAGCAGGTAGTAAGTTGGAGGCAAGACCTCTCCAGAGGTCGGCACCCAAAGCTCTGGTGCTCTGGAGCTGGAGCTGGGCTGAGGACCATGGAACGGACACGAGGAGCTGGAGTCGGTCTGAACACCGACTGAGCAGCTGGGCTGAGGACCATGGACCGGACACGAGGAGCTGGAGTCGGTCTGACCACCGACTGAGCAGCTGGGCTGGGGACCATGGACCGGACACGAGGAGCTGGAGTCGGTCTGACCACCGACTGGACAGCTGGGCTGAGGTCCACGGACTGAGCAGCTGGGCTGAGGACCATG
>NC_060167.1:20473227-20474121 GCF_021292245.1 Micropterus dolomieu
GAGTCGGTCTGACCACCGACTGAGCAGCTGGGCTGGGGACCATGGACCGGACACGAGGAGCTGGAGTCGGTCTGACCACCGACTGGACAGCTGGGCTGAGGTCCACGGACTGAGCAGCTGGGCTGAGGACCATGGAACGGACACGAGGAGCTGGAGTTGGTCGGGCCACCAATGGAGCTGGTGCCGGTCGGACCACCGACGAGGGAACAGGAGTCGGCTGGGCCACCGGCGAAGCAGGTGCCGGTCGGGCCACCGGCGAGGGAACAGGAGTCTTTTCGGGTTCCCGTGGTGGTCATCGGAGGCGACCAGGTCACCAGCAGCGACTGGTCTGCAACCAGCGTGATCCCAGGCCAGCTAGTGATACTAGCTTTGTGCCTGCCCACCTGCCTGATCCCCGGCAGGGCCACCAACGGAGCTGGAGTTGGTGGGGCCACCGACGAGGGACCAGGAGTCGGCTGGGCCACCGGCGAAGCAGGTGCCGGTCGGACCACCGACGGAGCACGAGGAACAGGAGTCGGCTGGGCCACCAACAAAGCTGGTGTTGGTCGGACCACCGACAAGGGAACAGGAGTCGGCTGGGCCACCGGCGAAGCAGGTGCCGGTCGGACCACCGACGAGGGAACAGAAGTCGGCTGGGCCACCAACGAAGCTGGCGTTGGTCGGACCACCGACGAAGGAACAGGAGTCAGCTGGTGATCAGGCTGGCTGCTAGCAGCGCTAGCAGGCCGGGGATCAGGCAGGTGGGCAGGCACAAAGCTAGTAGCACTAGCTGGCCTGGGATCACGCTGGTTGCAGACACAAAGCTAGTAGCACTAGCTGGCCTGGGATCACGCTGGTTGCAGACCGGTCGCTGCTGGTGACCTGGTCGCCTCCGATGACCACCACGGGAACCCG
>NC_060167.1:20474141-20487991 GCF_021292245.1 Micropterus dolomieu
GCTGGAGTCGGTCTGACCACCGACTGGACAGCTGGGCTGAGGTCCACGGACTGAGCAGCTGGGCTGAGGACCATGGAACGGACACGAGGAGCTGGAGTTGGTCGGGCCACCAATGGAGCTGGTGCCGGTCGGACCACCGACGAGGGAACAGGAGTCGGCTGGGCCACCGGCGAAGCAGGTGCCGGTCGGGCCACCGGCGAGGGAACAGGAGTCTTTTCGGGTTCCCGTGGTGGTCATCGGAGGCGACCAGGTCACCAGCAGCGACTGGTCTGCAACCAGCGTGATCCCAGGCCAGCTAGTGATACTAGCTTTGTGCCTGCCCACCTGCCTGATCCCCGGCAGGATCTGGAGCTGGAGTTGGTGGGGCCACCGACGAGGGACCAGGAGTCGGCTGGGCCACCGGCGAAGCAGGTGCCGGTCGGACCACCGACGGAGCATGCGGAACAGGAGTCGGCTGGGCCACCGGCGAAGCAGGTGCCGGTCGGACCACCGACAAGGAACAGGAGTCAGCTGGTGATCAGGCTGGCTGCTAGCAGCGCTAGCAGGCCGGGGATCAGGCAGGTGGGCAGGCACAAAGCTAGTAGCACTAGCTGGCCTGGGATCACGCTGGTTGCAGACACAAAGCTAGTAGCACTAGCTGGCCTGGGATCACGCTGGTTGCAGACCGGTCGCTGCTGGTGACCTGGTCGCCTCCGATGACCACCACGGGAACCCGAAAAGATGGCCAGGCGACTTCCCTCGAAGGAGGACTCCGGGGGGAGCCTAGCCTCCAGGCTATCAGGCCATAGGCTAGCTGGTCGACTCCGAGCTGGTTGGCTGACTGGTTGGGAACTAGCAATCCTAGGGCTCTCTGGTTCTAACGGCAAGTCCATCAAAAAAGAGACCAGAGAGCTAGATGTCCAGGAGTCCCCAACCAGTCCGGATCATGGAGCCAACACAGGAGGGAGATGACCAGGCGGGCGGCTAGCAGCACTAGCCGGGAGGGAATCAGGCGGGCGACTAGCAGGCTGGGTGCTAGAAGGCCGGGAGAGGAAGAAGCCTCCCACCATGCAGCTAGCAGGCCGGGAACAAGTCCTGGAGCTAGCAGCACCGGGGACAGGCTGAGGACTAGCAACGCTAGCCGAGCTGGAGACTGGCGGATCAGGCTGGCGACTGGCAGCGCCAGTCGGGCAGGACGAGTGGATGCTTCCCTGCGTGCAGCCGGCAGGCCGGGGCTCGGGGCTAGCAGGCTTAGCAGTCACACACTGGGGGGTTGCAGAGCAAAGTCTCGACACAGTCTCAAATTCAAAAGACCTTCTCCATCGGGAGGAGGCAACGAGCAGGGCCATTTCTGGGTCCGTTCTCCACATATTAGAGAGTAACTCAAAAAACTGCGGCTCCTCGGCTGTTAGCTCCTCTTTAGGCACCCCCAGTTCCTCCCAGGTGCTGGGCAATTTAACAATGTCCGCTGGGTCCATATTTGGTCGGGTCATTCTGTCAGGGTTTGGTATGGGTGAAGCAGGTAGTAGGTTGGAGGACCCAAATGCAGGACACGAAAGCCAGCAGGAACAGTTCAGAGGGGTTTTAATAAGCAAACAAAAGACGAGCACACTTACAACAGAGTGGCTGATTGACTGAGTCCAAAAACAAAGGCTGTCCAACAGAAATCCAAAAGGGTGAAAACCAGAATCCAAAAATGAGCAGGGTAACAGGGAGACACGGCGAGTAATGCTGAAGACACGAGAACAACTGCTACACAGGGTGACAACATACAATGACCCGACAAAGACAAGACAGAAACACCAGGTATATATACACACAGGGACTAACGAGCAGGGCGGGAGCAACGCAGGTGAAAGACATGAGGCTAATGAGGCACAGGCAGGGAGAGAGCGAGCGAGTGTAGGGGAAAACAGAGACAGACATGCAGAGTGTGACAAGCTTGCTAATTCTGTGACAGTTATTGACTCTCCATTGTCCCTGTTAAATAAACAAATACAAAAAAATAAAAATTGCCTTCTCTGCCTCATGTTTGTATCCACTTTCTCACACGCCTCTGGAGCAACTAGAAACCTCTAGTGTCTTGCTCAGGGACACATTGGTGGACGTGTCACAGTGGGGAGTTGAACCTGGGTCTCTCACACTAGGCATATACCTCGCAACAGTTGTGACTAAACGTATAATAGCTGCTGCCATGATAACTTTCCAGATTTAATGTAAGTTTGTTAACCTTTGGTACTGAACATTGCCTCAAAGAGTAGTTACGATCGACTACTTGATTACCGCATACAGAAAATGTCAGTAAACGTGTCACTTCCTCTGAGACCGCTCTGGTTTGGTTTACTGGTGTTAGCCAATCGTTAACCAGAAAGGTAACAATAAGCTGCTACCCAAAGCAATGAGAATAATATTAATAATAATAATAATAACTGAAAAAAATTAGTTATCAAATCAAAATTAAATGTTTCAACAAGTCTTCCAACGTAAACAATAAAATAGGTTGTTTGCCCATGTCTCCCAAAACGACATGCGAGCGCTTCCCGTACCAGTCCAGCGGCAGGTGACCAGACCTCAGCTACTTACCTAAGTCACATGACATTAAACATGTGGTGAACGTTGTGCCACGTTGTGGCAGTTTGATTAGGTTTAGGCAACAGAACTACCTGGTTAGGTTTAACCCAGACTGTTAATTTTTCCTTTTGTGCTTCTTCTACCGGGAACAGCTCTCTTCAACCGGGTTTTGTTTGTCCTCTGCATGGCTTCATACCCTACAGGGAGCTTTTCAGAGTGTTTTGCCTGCCTGATTTTGCTGACTTGTTCAGATTTTGTTGAAGTCCTTGATTTTTGTGCTTCTACCATGGTTAAGTAGGCTGTGTAGTTAAATGTATACTTTTTTTGGGTTTTAATTGTGTTTATTATTGATTTATGATCAGGAGTCTGCACAGGGTGTTTTACATTGAACCGGATTCTCTATGCCGTTCTGTGTCTGACTTCTTGGCTGGTTCAATCTGCTCTGTGCTGCTTGACAAGGTTCCTGTCAAAAATAGACTTGCTGCGTATTCTCCGTGGAATGGAGAGCTGCTTCTGGGACGAGTTGCGTTTATAGATAAAAAAAAATTTTTTTTTTGTGTTTTTCTGATCATAACGACCGTATTATTATTGTGTTCACCTACATTAGAGTTGTTAAAAAATGTTTGGCAGCATAATTTGTCATATTTATTTATTTAGTTGTCTGATTTTAATCCTTATCAAAACCAAAGTCAATCTTTTTGAAGTTAACAGCAGATTTTGGTGAAGGGGCCACCCTTTGTTTACATTAGTTTTACAGACTGTGCCTTCACGGATACACAAAATTATTGTATTTAATATTAGAATAAGAAAGATTTAATTTCTAACAGACTCAAAGACATATTGTTTATCAATAAGATTTTATATAATATAATGTTATATCCATGGACAGTCAATAAGCATGTTCCTGTTTTACATTGCATACTCAGATGGTTTCTGATCAAAAGCTCCTGAAAACACCTTCAGTGGCTCATGGGGGACACCGGCACACTCTTGCATGAATATTTGACAACCCATCAAAGACAAATGAACAGGGTAAAATGCAAAAGAGGCAACTCATAATTATCAAGGGCGCTTTTTGCCCCCTCATTTTACAGGCTTTTTATGAACCTTCAAGGACACTTTGGCCCTGAGCCCTTGTTAATTACTGACCTGTGTGTGTGTGTGTGTGTGTGTGTGTGTGTGTGTGTGTGTGTAAATGTCTTTATGTCTGTTTTCCTCACTTATCATGCAGTCTGGTTATTAGATGACTGTAAGCCCTGCAATCACTCTGACAGACGACGGTCACGGAGGGGTGGGATATATTTTGCTGATAGTATAGGGTTTCACTCAGGTGTGCACTTTGAACCATCTCTTTCAGGAGAGAGCAGGTTTAGAAAAGTTTACATCTGTTTGTGGTTGTTTTGTGTCTTTGTAGTAATTTAGCTTTCTTTTTGTGGTCATTTTATGTACCTGTGGGTCATTTTGCGTCTCTTAGTGGTTATTTCACATACCTTTGGGTCATTTTTTGTCTCTTTGTGGCTGTTGTGCGTTTCTGTGTGATAATGTTTCAACTCTTTGGGTAATTCTTTGTCTCTTTGTGGTCATTTCGCGTTTCTGTGTGATAATGTTTCAACTCTTTGGGTCATTTTTTGTCTCTTTGTGGTCATTTCGCGTTTCTGTGTGATAATGTTTCAACTCATTGTGATCATTTTTCATTGCTTTGTGGTTGTTTTGCATCACCCTGTGATACTTTTGCATCTCTTTGTGGTTGTTTCATGTACCTTTGGGTCATTTTTCATCTCTTTGTGGTAGTTTTGAGTGTCTCTGTGATAACTTTGCGTCTATGTGGTTGTTTGATTGACTTTCCAACACGAATTGTTAACATTTGTCATTTCATACTAAAAAGGCTGTGGAATGGGAACCGTAGGCCCATATCCAGTAGACCCATTGAGTAATGCATCCATGATACTAATAAGCCTCGCTGTGACTCTGCCCCTCCACCTCCCCCGGAGGAGAGGCTTGTTGTTACAGAAGAGAATAACATGAATGACGTTGGCGGGTCAGGTTTGTGGACAGTGCAGGTCAGGGCTCAGCTGAGGTGGCCTCAAGCCCAAAAACCCAGAGCTGTGAAGTTGTTTCAGTCTAAAGTTAGTAATGAGATGCATACTTGTGTGCACGGCAGAGACACAGAGGGCCCTTCATGTACACAGCATCCCTGAGTCTCCTCCTCTCTGAGCTAACACAGCCAGCCATTCACTGTCTGTCACACTGCAGCACATGATCCTTACACCCACAGCCCTTCTAATCAGCCTATTTATGAACGTGGTGGCATATAAAAAAGACACTTCGTCTCGCGGCTGTGACTGCGCACAAAGACAATAATTGATTTATTCAGTATAAATAATAAAGGCTTCTTCATGAGTTCAAGGGCGTTATTCCCCCAGAGTCATCGGTGTGGACGGAGTCATTTACTGAGTGGTGAATCATCAAATGTTCTCTCTTAGTTGACCTTTTCCTGCTTCTGCATTTGATCACTTGATAGCAAAAAAAAGAAACTGTGCATTAATTTCAGACGCTGCAGAGTTGCACTCTGTGAACTGTCTTTTTAGCCTGAGCTGTCATTTGTGGATGCACATGATTCTATGCTGCTTCTCCAGAACTATACACATCCTGAACAACAGGCGCTACATTAGATGGGAGATGCGTAAACGCCACAGCGCTGAAAATTACAAGCTTTGATCCAATAGTGGTTTCTGTGTGTGTGTGAGCAAGACAGAGTGAGAGTGAACGGTTTTTAACTCTAATGTCACAAGGTCTCTGCCCATCAGATCCCTAACTAACAACAGTGGGTGGAGAGAGAAGCTGCTTCTTTTTATTCTCGTCGTCTCCACAATTTCTGAGACTCCACAAGTCAAGTGAGCTTTCCTTTTTGAATAAAATGGATGGATTAATGTGGCTGCACATACTATTAAATCAGTCCTGTGATGTCATGTTCGATGCAGAGTGTTTGGAAATATGTGGTTCCCTCCATCTGTAATCAACTTTTGTCAGCAGTAGATTGCATGCAGCCCCTCAACAGCTGCCTACTCAGACAAGAACTGACGAATCAGTGAAATTACTGTGACCTGGAAACCCTGCATTCCCTTTTGCCCTAGAAAATCTATTTGCGCTGAGGTTTTCCAAACTTCCGATCACAGGTAAGATTTTAATTTAACATCAGTCTTTCTACACAGGATATAACTTATTAATATATTGTTTATAACACATTGTAAGCAAATATAATGGCGTATTTGAGTGTTTTAATATGTTCATGTGTCACCTTTAAAGCATCTGTAACTGATGTATAAACAGTTAATGAGTGATTGGCAACACAGTATGACATAGTTATTATCATATGTAATCATATATAAACAATCAGAAATGAAACAGTTATAACGGGTTATAAATCATCTATTAACTGTTTCTACTCATGAACAAGTTATTTATAAAGGCAGATTTATACATGGGTTCAAAAGACATCTTGAGCTTGAAAGTTCATTCTTCAAGTCGTTTCGTCAGTCGTTGTTTCTACAGTAGCCCAAATGGAGAGTGCGTTTTGTCACTATGTTGAATACAAACGAAGAAAAGAAGGGGCAGTAGTAGTTATAGTAGTAGTAGTCATCTTGTTTATTAGAAGAGAGAAGTGACTGGTGGTGCATTCATGTGGTGTCAAAATAATTTTTTTAATAATGTTTTTTCCTCCTTTATGCAAAAAAAGGAATAAAGTGTAAGAAGTATCCAGAACAGTATACAAATATATAAGAAAACACAAATAATAAAAACTTTGCCGGGATAGTCTATGTTATATTAAGATATTAAAAGAGGCAATATGTTGAGCGTGTTTTTTATAGGCTCTGATAATGTTAATCCAACAAATCTTTGAAGTAGCAACCATGCTGATTCACACTGAAGTCGGAAGAACAACTTCACAACTCTGGGAATGGGACCATCCGAGGAGCACGTGAATGCACCGTGAGCCGTTGGTCGCAGTTTGCAACCCTCACAACTAGATGCCACTAAAACTTAAACCCTCCTTATATTTACTTACAACTACACTGTAATGTGTTTCTTTCATTATTTGATGACATATGTCTTATAAATGCTAAAATTGATGCCAGTATAATGCCAGTATTTCAATCTGCCCTAACGGGGGAACGAGGAGCACAAAGCTAAATACTAACCTGCTCGTCTGTGAAGTGAATCCTCCCAGTGCAAGCTTCAAAAGGCTTGGTCATTAATAATTCTGATTTGGGAGCTGGTCCGCTTGATGTTTGCAATTCTGATAACCAATGCTTGAACTGCAGGAGAGGACAGAGGGTGGGATGGGGGGTGTTGGGGGTGATTTGGTGTCTGCTACTGCAGTATTTCCCAAATTAAACCTCAAAATGCTGACACCCTCTGGAGCACTGCAGCCACAGGGGATTTCACCAGCTATCCTTACAAATATCCCTAAATTATTCTTAAACAAATTGGTCTGTGTGTTTTGTTGATGCATATTTCATGCACCTTTCTTAATTCATTATGGTGAGTCCTGTATATTAACATCTGGCTCATTATAGGAGCCTATTAATTAGCCCACTTTGAAAATATAAAAGTGATAGTGACTCTATAAAAAGTAAATGTGCATTTCAAGTAAAGCGGAAACTGCTGTTATTTTAGGTCCATGCAACAAGAACATGCTCTACATTCTGCGAATGCGTGACAACCATCTTTCCTAGAAGTGTCAGTGGGGTGATAAACGTTGCAAGGACTGTGGCGTGAACTTAAAACATATGCACATCATGGCCTCCATTCAAGATAGTGATTTTTCGCAGAGTCGCAGAGTAAAGTGGTTCACCACAATACATTGCACGCTGACTTCTCCCTGTAAAGTCTATGATGCAATTCCGTATTCTGTTGTGCAATTTAAATGTTAAAGCATGAGTCTGTAGTATCCTACAGCAATAAAGATACGAGGCAGTTACTTTTCTTAAGCCCCCAAAGTTGCTTTTTTATAACTTTAAATGTCTCAAAAGTGAAGGCAAGTTTGTTGTTTTCTACATTTAAAATTCCATCAGCTGTAAAACCGGCGTCAGAAAGCAGCTCTGAGTGATGTTAGTTTGCTTAACCAACATTCACACCCTCACCTGCTGACCCATTCCCAGGGAGAGACCAGGGAGGGGGGCAAAGAGCAACAGTGACACCCACTAACACAAACCCAGCAGGTAAACTGACAAGCGAGATGTGCCATCCTCTCCTGGGCCGTTATGTTAGCCCTTAACAACACACTCTATACCGTAAACAGAGAATTTAAGCCGAACAAAATGATTCACTGCCTGCAACCTGATCACCCTTTCTTTCCCCTTTCTCATGGCCCTGTCTGAATGTCAGCATCTGTGTAAACGCTAAGTTAATTCACTTGCCAGCTCCCTGTGGTGGGCGTGGAAAGAGCAGAGGACGAGTGAATCTCTTTCAGAGCATCCTCCTGGATCAGCTGCTGCTGCCTCTGATGCTAAATACAGTGAAAAGAAAAGTCCTGTCGTTTTATGGTTTTCGAGGAGATACCAGGTGACATTTGAGTGCACATTTCTGGTATGCATACTGCTGCATAATTTAAAAGAAGAGTGTTGAGTCAGATGTGGTAATCTTTTCCCCCTTCAATACAATACACATTTTCATTGAGGTTAATGGAGCGATATAGTGAGTGGTTACACTCTTTGCTTAGCAGAAGTGAGAGCCTGGCTGACCAGGGGAGGCCCCAACGCAGACAGTATAATTTCTAAGTGGCACCTTTATAAAAGCAGCGCTTGTTTTCACAACCAGTACACATGCATAAAGAGAGCGTGAACTTCCCCTAACCATGACTCAGAGTGAAGATGCTGAAAAAATTTGATTAAGCAAAGCTGAATTTTTCAATACCTATATGGCTGTACATTTTCCACAGACATCAACGGCATCTTGTGTTTTTACTCTGGAATCCAAAAATACCTTGTTGAGTTTTATGCGGCGCCTATTGTATGAGAGTGTGAACTGACTTTCTTTGTGCGATGGTGTGAAATGAGTTTAATGTACATGGTTGACATCTTGTCAAAATGTAACCACATTTTAGATGAACAAAAACATACATGCTTCTTGAGAGTCCAGTACCAGGGAATAGAAAGTAATTTAAAGTAAGTAAGTTTCCCTACTTCAATAAAACAATACAAAACATAGTGATACAAGTGATTACATGAAATCATTACACTTAAAATACAATCTTGTGAGCAAATAGAGAAAAGTATGATAAAACATGGTCATCTTTGCATATAAAGTCGATGCAAAGATGCAACTGTACACACATTTGCCTTGATTGAAAGTGTTTCGACTTGAACAAGCCGCGAGTCTTTGTGATACCAAGTCATGAATGTTCAAAGACATGAAAAAGGGAAAGGGAAAGGGGTCTGGGCAAAAAGAACAGAAAGAAGTTGAGGTCTTGTTAAGTTTTGAGATCTGTCAGAGTCTGAAATGTAACACAAACACAGCAAAATTAGCTTAGCTTAGCTTAGCTTAGTTTAGCTTAGTGTAAAGTCAAGACGCAGGGGGAAACAGCTAGCATGGGCCTCTCTGACATTAAAAAATAACTAACATGTTATATGGCATTTGTTTTATACGCACATACAAACAGAAGTGGTTTTATGGGAATTGTGTGATGTAACTGGCAACCAGCCGTCAAGCACAGTGACTCCCTGGAGTCTTGTTTACATTTCTGTTTGTGTACAGATTATCAAACAAGATACAACATAGTGACCTTTGGAGGTGTTAGTAGATGTACTCTGAACTTTGGACAGAGCCAGGTTAGCTGTTTCCCCCTGTTTACAGTATTATATCTTTAGCTTTAGCCAAGCTAAAAGTTAAAATAATTGACTGAGAAATGAGAGTGGCATCAGTCTTTTCATGACTCTGGACAACAACGCAATAAGCATTTCCCAAACTGTTTTCCTTGTCTGTGTCACAATCACTGCTTTAATCATCATAGTTTAATCTGCAACCTGCAAGATAAAAAGGAAAACTAATAGGGTTTGTCTGCAGTGGATGGACACTTAGGGTTAAGGGTTAATTTACTATTTTTATCATTTCCTCTTGGTCACTCTGATAGAATCACAACACAAATATTCATCTTATTTGGGATGTTTTTCCTCTTACTAAGGCATATGGAAAAACAGAGACATTACAAATGTCAGGAGTGTTGTGGAAAGTCTTAAACGTTTGGTAGCCAACAGAGTCATACTGTACATATAGCGCTGACTGACTGAGTTCTGGGATAAATTCCAATTACTACTTCGTCATACATCCACATTAAAATGCAACACAAGTGAAAAGCTCAGCAGACATGGCTGTGAACAGAGCCTCTATTTCAAGCAGGGCTCCCAAACAGAGTCTTTTGATATAGTGCGCTGGAAATGTGGAGCGATTTAAATCTATACAATGTGTGACAGCTCTGTATACTGTGGCTTGTTCAGCGGTGTTTAGGGTGCGCTAGCAGCATTAAATTCACTTTCGCTTGTATCATCGTTATTTGTGACTTTGAGCCAAGCCTTTGATTAAAGGCCGCTGTTTAAATTTACATTGGAACTTTATAGCTTTTTACTGTGCCTTACAGTACAGAATGTTATTTTAAGAAATCTTTTTAACCCAAACAAAGTGATGGGTTTAAATGAAATAAAAGTGCCTGGCTGGGCAAGGAGATCGGTGGAGCATGATTCCTGGAAAGTGCTTTCCCATGTGTGGGCGGGCAGATCAGTTGAACAGGAGCAAGTGGCAGCCTGTGCTGGTGTTTGACTTAGGAGAGGGCATACTTTTGAATGCACTCCTGCCAAGTTACAGGCACTGAGAGACCTCCCACAGCTGTCTGGCTATTTTATACACCGAGCCTGGGAACACTGGGTTAGCTGCTCACCTGCAGTGTACAGCATGTCTGGACACTTTTTAATCTACAGACTCTCTGCTTCAGGGAGTTATGGGAAGTACTGTACCTCTGAGATCTGAGCGAAATGGGGGAAGATAAATCTGTAGGATGTATAATATTACTTGATGGGGAGATAACAAAATGCAGGCACACAGAAACATAAAGGTGCACACCCATTCACGAATGCACACACGTATGGGCACATTAGTCTTGTCAATGTGGACCAGATCCTTTAGATAAAGGGATTGAATGACTGGAGGTCTGAGTGGTTATTTTAATTGAAGATTTGCTGATGAAGACATACTAATGCTTAATGGGCCTGTTCTATTTTTATCTCACTACACCCTCACTGACCTTTAGTAGTAAAAATAATGTGCAGCTGTAGAGTCAGAGCAAACTTTATCACTGACTTTAACTAACATTAAATAAGTCAGATCTATGCAGCCACATGTAATGGAAAATACCGGTGCACGCTGTCACTTACTTGGTAATACTATCTTTAAGTTCAGAAAGCAGTAGATCAAAAGCTAACATCTTGTAGCAGTGTACCGTTATTGCACACAGTTTGACAAAAAGTATTTTAAAAAATCAATGGTTATATTAAACATTTTGCCTATGCATGAACTATATATGCATTTTTTACAGTAACTCTGCACAGGAAAGGTGAAATACTGTCCTTTTCGTGCATGAGTTTACAAGTGCATTTTCAGAGCTGCAAGTCATGCATCCACCGGGTGCTGTCATGGGTTCAAAGAGTGCAAATTTGTGAATGAAGCGCCTTCCTTTTATGGTGCTGGTGAAGTTGTTGAGTTGTTGTATGGTTTCCTCTCTTCAGTTTCAGCTGTTCTCTCTCCTTGTCAATGAATTGTAAAACCACTGCGGCATGAGTTCACTAACAGTACATGTTGCTGTATTTCCATTTACTGTGTTCACGATTAAGCAGCCCAGCCTATTGTGATAAAGCAAACAAAGGTTAAAAAAATGTAAATATTGAATTATTTGTGCTTTCATTAAGTTGTTGCCTCGCAGTCTGGAACACATATCAATGAGGAACCATTGTTTAATCTAATTTAATCTAATCTAATCTAATGTTATTTTTAATTGTTCCTGGTTGAGATGATTCATAAAAGGTTTATGTCTTTCAGCTATAGTGGAGACTTTCCTGTTCACAAAAAAACCTTTACTTTTCTACCTCTACTAGAAAGGATGAATTCAACCCTGTGATCAACCGTCCCCATTTCCTGAATAATTTTTGAAAAACTGGGTGTAGGCCTATGCATCATTAGGGAGTGACTCGTAGTTTCAGGTGGTTTGATCTTTTTATGTAGTTATTGTTTCACATTTAAGACTTTTGCATCGATAATCACTTTTGAGTCAGGGAGACACTTTTCTTCTCCAGGTACAGTAAATGTTTGACAGCATCTGAATTCATCAAAGACTCTTCTAACTGGAACAAAAGATCTTCTTGGCTCTACAATAAAGACACATTTTCAACCCGCTTTCCCACATTGTAACTTGTTTAGCCAACAAACAACAATGTCACACAGTCATCTCCTCCCTCATCACTGTGTTTTAATCTTTTTTTATTTTAAAATGGTATATTTTGTGAATCAGAAAATGTATTGTTTTCCATAGTTGGACACCAGATGTCTCCGCCTTCACTGTAAAGTCCATTCTCAGTGTATGTGCACTGGAGGTCTCAACATCACACTTTGAGGTTTCATAGTGAACCACGATGGGCTTCTGAACTAGTTGTGATGGCACAAATAATGTTCCTACATATGTATTAAACCAAGATTTAGGGTGAGCAATGAGACACTTTCCCCCTTCAGTTGATGAATGTGAAAAACCGCCTTCCAGGGTCAAACTCGACTTGATTTTTGTTTAAAGTCCAACATATAGATTGTTCCAGCTGGATAGAAAAACTGGAGCTTTGCTCGGAGAGGCCCAAACAGGGGCTATAGGTTTTTCAGATTTCAGCTTGAGCATTAGTGATGACAATGCCGGCTCTCTGATGAAGCCTATACTGGGTTTGAATGCAGGTGAGAAGTCACACCTGATTTTCTGTAGAATGAACTCTGCAGCCGGATCAAGGCTTGAGAGGCGTGAACGAGACCGCAAGTTTCTCACCTCCTGGTGTAAAACGCAAACAATGCCGCTGCAGCCCAGTCAGAGTGAGGGATTTAGCAAGTGGCAGATTGTTGAATGGGAGCGAGCAGACTGTTGGCGCTGGTGAACAAACAGAGCAGCCACATCAAAAGGCAGAGGGCTTGAACCGAGGCTGGACAACTGATGATGAGGTCAGATAGTCTGGGCATTTTCCAACTGAAAAGCTCTGGATGATGATGATGATGATGATGATAGGAGCTTCACTTATGTATCATCATTCATTTACACTGATGGCTGTAAGAAGATCAGGATTTAGTGGAACACACGATGGATTAAGAATGACATGTTTTGATGTCTTTATACATCTATATATTGTAGATCTACAACAGTGGTTCCCTAACCAAAAATAGCCGGGACTTAGTACCAGGATCTACTTTTCAAGGAACTAAAAGGTTCCTTCAGCCCATTGTTGTGTGCATTTCCACCACTGTCTAAAGACCTGCAAAGATTAGGCAAATTAACCAGCTCACGTATACGGCATACAAAGCCGTGGACATGCATCATTATCTAGTAACCACGATACATGAGAAAAATGTATGTGAACATCATATTTGATTAGAATTCCGTATAATGAAAAACTATGGGCTAGACCGGTAAAATTAGCTTTTTTGTGTGGGAGTATAATGACGAGACGATTAAAGGAGACCTATTATACTGCTTTTCCAGTCTTATATTGTAGCTCTGTGACACAAGTCTGGAAGCTTTGCAGGAGTCAAAGTTCAAAAAAATAATTTTCTGTCTTATACTGGCTCTTCATGCAAGCCTTCATTTCAGCCTGAAACAAGCTGTAGATGCTCCTGTCTCTTTAAGCCCCCCCCCCCCTCTCAAAGCCCTGATTGGCCAAGACCTGAAGCATGTCCCTCTCCTCTCTCCTCCAATCACTTCCTGCAGGTTTTCTGGCTCTGGAGCTGTGGAGTCTGGATCTGTGGCTGCGGGTCACATGCTGCCCTGTATTCCTGCTCGACACCCTCTGCTACAACAACTATTGTTACTAGTCCTATTATTATTATTGTTATTATAATCATTAACATTACGATTGTTATCATTAACACTACTATAAATATCTGTACCATTTTTCATTTAGTCTATAGCAACATCACCTTTACTGTCTGTACCTCTGTGTGTGTATATTATGTAGGCTGCCTCCCTCCCCTCTCTCTCTCTCCTTCCATCCCTCTCTCTCTTTCTC
>NC_060167.1:20488091-20494061 GCF_021292245.1 Micropterus dolomieu
TATGGGTGAAGCAGGTAGTAAGTTGGAGGACCCAAATGCAGGACACGAAAGCCAGCAGGAACAGTTCAGAGGGGTTTTAATAAGCAAACAAAAGACGAGCACACTTACAAACAGAGTGGCTGATTGACTGAGTCCAAAAACAAAGGCTGTCCAACAGAAATCCAAAAGGGTGAAAACCAGAATCCAAAAATGAGCAGGGTAACAGGGAGACATGGCAAGTAAGGCTGAAGACACGAGAACAAACTGCAACACTGGGTGACAATAAACAATGACCCGACAAAGACAAGACAGAAACACCAGGTATATATACACACACACAGGGACTAACGAGCAGGGCGGGAGCAACACAGGTGAAAGACATGAGGCTAATGAGGCACAGGCAGGGAGAGAGAGCAGGGGAAAACAGAGACAGACATGTAGAGGGATAACTGGGGTAACAGACATGACAAGGGTTACCAAACACTAGACAAGACAGACCTCCAAAACCCAACATACTATAAGGAAAATACTAACTAAAAAGTGCAACACAAAGAATGGCTGTCCGGCAGAGTGTGACAGTTACGTGTGGTGTGGGGACAGAGAGGACCCAAATGCAACGTTCGGAGGGAAGGAGGTTTATTGAGGGAAAAAGGAGTAGAGGGACTGGAGTGGAGGGAGAGGTGGATGCCGGGGAAACACAGGCACGGGGAACCGAGGAGACTGGGACCAGGGAGCCGGGGAACACTGGGGCCGAGGAAGCGAGGGAGAACAGGGAGGACGCCGTGGGGGGAAGTGAACCTGGGAGGGAAACAGACAGAGAGACAGGGTTAGGGATAACGGAGACAAAGCACAGGAAAAATGTGAGGAAACAAGAAAGCCTGAACACAAAGGTGGCACCGGGTATGGAGCAACAACGATCAAGCAAGAGTGGTGTGGAGAACCGGGGTTGAAATACAGGCAGGGATGAGGTTGACTACTGGCAGGTGTGGCAGGCTGACGAGGTGGCTGATGAGGTGCAGGTGCGGGTCGTTGGCTGGGCTCAGGAGCAGAGGGAGAGAGAGCACACACAGGGGAGAAAACACAGGGAGGCAGGCAGGGAACAGAAAACCAAGGAAAAAGCAGAATAACTGATAAAAAGGAGAAAAAAACCAGGACACTCACCATCAGCCGGGCTGCCACCACAACAACTGATATGGGTCTATAATTACTGAAACAACATGGGTCATCTGCTTTAAACAGAGGAATAACTTTGGCAACTTTTAAATCCTCTGGTACAACTCCTATTGTCATAGAGAGAGAACAAATGTAAACCAGTGGCTGTAAAATAGAATAAAATTGCTTGATCTGTTTGACAAGGAATGATGAAATGTTATCATGGCCAGCTGAAGATGTTTTTAGTTCATCAATATCATTTATTTCTTAGAGTAGGGGTTTGATAAAACTCTTAGCCCATGAGACTTGACACTGCACAATAGTGGGGCCATGACAACAAGACAACAAAATATTTTAATAGGCTTAGTATTTGTATTGTATTGATGAAATAGTTGATAGGGGGGTCTGGGGGTACTCCCCCAGAAGATTCTAAACATTTAACACTTAATTTCCTGCATTCTGGAGACATACTTGTATCAACCCTCAAAAACAGCTACCTTGTTATGCCATTTGTCAAACTGAATCCTATCATTGAGCTACATTTTAATTAATTATCATAGGCCATTAAATAAATTAATTATGATTTTTATAATTACTACTGCTAATAATAATTTTTAAAAAAAGATTTAAGAGGGCGGTCTGGGGGTCCTCCCCCTGAAAAATTTGGGTTTAACCACTTCATTTCCTGCATTCTGGTGAAGTTTTCTGCACCAATTCATTGAGGAAATGTCTTTATTTATATAAAAGGCAAAATATAGTGTAATGTAGTGCTGTAAGACTCTCAGGCATTCTGTATTGCTGTCAAATATGTTTCTCCTGTTTGTTTTTTTCATTCATTTAATTCAGCTCCTATGTTTCAGCAGCTTTTCTGCTCATGTTCAAAACTTTCTGCACATGAAAAATCTCTCCCATGTGTTCTATGACATTTGCAGAATAGCAATTTGAGATATAATATTACGAGTTATAATAAGAATAAAGTCATTCTATTTTAACAAAATCTACCTGCCCCACTGCTGTGCATTACCCTGAGTTATTGCTCTGCTGATATGGTAGTAGGCTGCTACCACCTTTAGACCGTCTGACAGACACAGAGCCCATCTGGACCGTACTGGATGAGACAAGCTCACCGCTCTTCATCAGAGTTGGAAAACCGAAACACTTGTGATCAGACAGAAATATCACCACACATCCACACACATGTTCACTTCAGCAACTCTGATAAAGTGCAGCTCACAGCTGCTTCAGAGGGAATTAAGCATCCTGAAGCAGAAAGACAGTCAAACAGAGCAAAGTGTCTTTGAGCGAGGAGGACAGAGACAGCAAAGAGAGCGACAGGTGTCTGTGTCGTGGTCAGGTGCACTCTTAAAACTACTGGGTTAAAAATAACCCATTTTGGGTTATTTTTGTAACCCAGGGCTGGGTCGGTCCATATTTTACCCAAAAATTGGGTTGACCCTACCCAAAACTGGGTTGAAAAAAATACAACCCAAATTCTGGGTTATCAGTATCACCATGGTTTAAAATTACATATTTTATTTTGGTTGAGTTCTGCATCAAGAAATATATCGATAATAAATGATGACATGAAGAAACAATCATACAAGCATATAGTTTCCCAGCCATTCCTTTATTATTCTGAGCAAAAACAAAATGTCAAGTTAACAAATACATTCCTTATTAAAGATTCTTTTTCCCCCCCTATCTAATAGATATAATACCAAGTGCTATTATCGCCAGTAAAACATTTTGGGGCAAATACATTACACAAACACAAGTTTCTTTTCTTTTTGTATATACAGTGAGGAAAATAAGTATTTGAACACCCTGCTATTTTGCAAGTTCTCCCACTTAGAAATCATGGAGGGGTCTGAAATTGTCATCATAGGTGCATGTCCACTGTGAGAGAAATAATCTAAAAAAAAAATATATCCAGAAATCACAATGTATGATTTTTTAACTTTAATTTTTTTAACTTAACTTTAACAGCTACAAATAAGTATTTGAACACCTGAGAAAATCAATGTTAATATTTGGTACAGTAGCCTTTGTTTGCAATTACAGAGGTCAAACGTTTCCTGTAGTTTTTCACCAGGTTTGCTCACGCTGCAGGAGCGATTTTGGCCCCACTCCTCCACACAGATCTTCTCTAGATCAGTCAGGTTTCTGGGCTGTCGCTGAGAAACACGGAGTTTGAGCTCCCTCTAAAGATTCTCTATTGGGTTTAGGTCTGGAGACTGGCTAGGCCACGCCAGAACCTTGATATGCTTCTTACAGAGCCACTCCTTGGTTATCCTGGCTGTGTGCTTCGGGTCATTGTCATGTTGGAAGACCCAGACTCGACTCGGAGGTTGTTCCCCAAAATCTCGCAATACATGGCCCCAGTCATCCTCTCCTTAATACAGTACAGGTTTCTTCTGGGATAGAGGATGTCTCTTACATATATATATATATATATATATATATATATATATATATATATATATTAGATATTTGACTGAAGCAAGCCAACTGCTCTGCCACTTAACATTATAATGCAAAACCCAATACAACGGTAGATCTACGGTATCAGCCTAATATCAGTTCACACACAGGATTATCGCTGTAGTAAGAGATGAACAGATTACATTTTTCCTGGCTGATTCCAGTTACTGATTTTTTAAAAAGGTCTGACCTGCCGATTCTAATTTTGGCCGATTCCGATTTAATTTTTTTTCTAAGATCTATAACTGACAGCATACACAAACATTTTTGTAACTATTTATTGGAAAAATCGATTTTTATTAGGATCCCCATCAGCACCAGTATAAATGTTAGCTATTCACACTGGTCTCAATTGTATGGTCATAATGAAACCTGATTATAAAATAACATTTTCACTGGATGGAGCTGAAAATAAATTGCACACCATTTTAATTCTACTTAAAGAGGTGGTCCTATGGTATTTGGCTTTTTCCCGCTCCTTTATTGAGTTATATATCTTTTTTGTGCATGTAGGCCTACTAGGTTTGCAAAGTGAAAAAGCCCAAAGTCCAACCCAAAGGGAGTTCCCATCTCCCACAGAAAACACTGCTCTGAACTGCATGAAAACAGCTCGCTTGTAGTCCAGCCTTTACTTCCCTTTCTTGTGATGTCACAATGAAAATACGTCATAATGCTGGGTGAGCGACCCACACGCCCTCAAAAACACCGGTGGAAAAACACTGAGCTTCAGCACACCTCTCCTCTCCCTTCCAAACACTAGCTACCCTCCAAGCAGTCAATGGACATGAAGTTGTTAGGCTAGTCAAGGCAAGGCAAGTTTATTTGTATAGCACATTTCAACAACAAGGTAATTCAAAGTGCTTTACATAAAACATAAAAGCAACAGGGAAATATAAAAAAAAGTTTAAAAGCGACATAGGGAAATAGAAAAAATACACATAAAAAAATAATAAAAGTTACAGTGCAGTGTAAAATATTTAATTAAAAGCAATAGTAAAAAGCTAAAAACAAAGAAAAAGACTACTAGTTAAAGACAGTGGTAAAAAGACAAATCTTTAATATTTAATTAAAAGCAATGGAAAAAAGAAAAGTCTTCAGTCTTTCTTTATAAGAAATGACAGTTTCAGCAGACCTGCAGTTATCTGGGAGTTTGTTCCAGATATACGGAGTATAATAACTGAACTGCTTCTCCTTGTTTAGATTTGACTCTGGGTACAGAAAGCAGACCTGCCCCAGACGACCTGAGAGGTCTGGATGGTTCGTAACGAAGCAGAAGATCAGAAATGTATTTTGGCCCTAAACCATTTAATGCTTTATAAACTAACAGCAGGATTTTGAAATCAATTCTTTGATATACAGGAAGCCAATTTAAAGACCTCAGAACTGGAGTGATGTGATCCACCTTTTTGGTCTTAGTGAGGACTCGAGGAGCAGCGTTCTGAATCAGCTGCAGCTGTCTGACGGATTTCTTAGGGAGCCCTGTAATAATAATAATAATAATAATAATAATAATAATAATCTTTATTTGTAGAGCACTTTTCAAAAACAAGTTACAAAGTGCTTTAACAAGTGTAAAGACAATAATACCCGTGAGACAATAATACAAAAACAATACAAGATAAAAGCATGAAAACATTGAAAAGACTAAAATATACGTTTAAGATAAATAAAAAATTTGTAAAATAGAATAAAATAAAAGGGATAAAATAAAGTCAAATAAGATCGGGAAAGGCTCTCCTATAAAAGTATGTTTTAAGAAGGGACTTAAAAGAGTTCACTGACTCAGCTGACCTGATTTCCTCGGGCAGGCTGTTCCAGAGCCTCGGGGCCCTGACAGAAAACGCTCTGTCCCCTTTAGTTTTCAGTCGAGACTCTGGAACAGATAGCAGACCTCTGCCCGAGGATCTCAAGGTACGTGCTAGTGTGTATGGGACTTAAAGGTCAGAAATATAACAAGGCGAGAGGCCATGAAGAGCTTTAAAAGTAATCAATAGAATTTTAAAGTCAATTCTAAAACATACTGGGAGCCAGTGTAATGAAGCTAAAATAGGAGTAATGTGGTCATATTTCTTTGTTCTGGTTAAAAGCCTGGCAGCTGAGTTCTGGACAGTCTGGAGTCGATCAATAGATTTTTGGGTTAAACAGGTGAAAAGGCTGTTGCAATAATCCAGGCGTGATGAGATGAAGGCGTGTAAAATGGTCTCGGTATCCTTAAAGGTTAACATAGATCGAATTTTTGCTATATTTCTAAGTTGATAAAAACATGATTGAACAAGCTTTGTGGTGTGCTGCTCGAAATTTAAATTACTATCAAACCAAACACCAAGGTTCTTTGCCACAGGCTTAATGTGATTTACT
>NC_060167.1:20494161-20531491 GCF_021292245.1 Micropterus dolomieu
ATGTTTTAGAATTGGCTTTAAAATTCTATTGATCACTTTTAAAGCTCTTCATGGTCTCTCGCCTTGTTATATTTCTGAACTTTTAGTCCCATACACACTAGCACGTACCTTGAGATCCTCGGGCAGAGGTCTGTTGTCTGTTCCAGAGTCTCGACTGAAAACTAAAGGGGACAGAGCGTTTTCTGTCAGGGCCCCGAGGCTCTGGAACAGCCTGCCCGAGGAAATCAGGTCAGCTGAGTCAGTGAACTCTTAAGTCCCTTCTTAAAACATACTTTTATAGGAGAGCCTTTCCCGATCTTATTTGACTTTATTTTATCCCTTTTATTTTATTCTATTTTACTAATTTTATATTTATCTTAAACGTGTATTTTAGTCTTTTCAATGTTTTCATGCTTTTATCTTGTATTGTTTTTGTATTATTGTCTCTTGGGTATTATTGTCTTTACACTTGTTAAAGCACTTTGTAATTTGTTTTTGAAAAGTGCTCTACAAATAAAGATTATTATTATTTTATTATTATTTTTTTTAAAAAACAGTTATAAATAAAAATTAAATGAATAATTTACATTACACCACCCCCAAAGGTGCGTCGGCCCACAGGGCATTTGCCCGGTATGCCAGATTACCAATCCAGTCCTGCCTCCTCCACATACAAACACATTTTACAGAAATATTGTCATGACAGGTTAAGACAGCAGAAACTTATGAGAAATTCAACTGCTTATGTCAGCTTTACTGTTCACTCAGAGTCTCCAGCCTCACTTTGCCAGGATTTTGTTACCACAATGAAAGCTTTTCATGCAAACATGGATGACAAATATGTTGATGAATTTATTATTTCTGTCTTCAAGTAGGAACAGCTTTTTTTTAAAGGCTACCAATCTGACGAGGTCAGGAAATGGTGAGGAAAACAGTTGATACAGCAGGCAAAAGCAATCATACACCAAACTTTCATTGCATGCATTAAAGAGATCTAACAATGAAATATTTGCAAGAAATGCAACATGTCTTCCAGTTAAACTTGTGTAACGATGAAATCATCCAGGTGCATTTGCAGGGCAAACTCTCTCTCGTCTTTCAGGAACTCTGTTGCACCTGTGACAAAAACACACACACTCAAAAAATACACTCCCACCCACTCACACATACACACACAAATGTTTCCCATATTGCCAGGAATCACACACATAGCTAGCAGAAATTGCCCTGACAGGATTAAAAAGCAGAAATGTATCAGGAATTTAATTACTGGTATGTGAGCTTTTACTGTCGAGTGTCCAGCCTATGTTGCCACTCTGAAAGCTTTTCATACAAACACACACAATGTTGGTGTATAAAGTGAAAGAGATAACTAATTTTGTATGGTGTCAAGCAAAAATGATTGTTTTATTTATGTCTTCAAGTATGTACAGCTTTTGTGAAAGAGTACCAATCTGATGAGGCCAGGAAATTACAGGGAAAAGAGGTGATACAGCAGGTAAAAGCAATCATACACCACACTTTCATTGCAAGCATTAAAGAGATAGACAGGAGCTACTGTAGAAAGCACAAAGAAAACAGCTGCATAGGAGATGTTCTCAACAAAAATAAAAACATCATCATGGAAGAATTTCTGTCTTTAAGACAAATATTTAGTTTAAATCAAAACATTATTCACATTATGCAAATACAGAAAGATTTTAAAGGGGCATTTACACATAGAGTTCAGTTTACTCATCACAAGGAGTACTACTTTGTCTACTAAATAACCCCTGAAGATGTCAAATATGCTACTGAGTTGCATTATGGGAAATGTAGGTTCCAGTGTTTCTGGAGCTTTATCCATACTCAGGACTAAAAGTCAGGATAATTGGGCCTCTGCTGTAATATTTTGGCCTGATCTTTTCTAAATCTGTCTTTTGTGAGTCCCCCAAGTGTAGGAAGAGCAATAAATCACTTACCCCTTCAACTGAAATAGCAATTGAAATGGCTATGTGCTGGGAACGAGACAGTTTTCTGTAAAAGCTCTCTGTTATGAAGAACTGTCTGACTCATTATGCCCAGCCTACATCTTCAGTACTTAGATTTTCACCACTTCTTTGTTTTTGCAGAATACATTAAAACACTGATGCATTCAACAATCTATTCTCCAGAGGGAATTCTAGAAGTTATAAAAGAGAAATAAGTATTGAAGAATGTGCGAAATAGCGAAAGTGTTGTTATTGATGCCAAACCGTGGCAGCGTAATATTTGTTGGAGATCTTTGAATTAAGTTAGCCATAATACATACAATGAGCTGTATGAGCCAGATGACAACTGTGAGGCCTGCATCTAATAAACATAATTTAGAAAACCTGTGGCCTTGTACAAATAACATGTCAAACAGTTGTGGCTTCTCAATAATTCACATTCTTCCTGTGCCTCTAACATCGTCATATCATCACTTATCACACAACAACCAACCACACAGTAATCTCTTAAAACCATAAAGGCAACAATATGTAAAGCTACAGATTGCATTAGGTATGATTATGATTTTGACTCATATGTTGAGTCCTTCAGCCCTCCTTGTCGTATGGTTTCAACGCCAGTTTCCTTTAACAATATCCTCCTGAAACTCACCACATCAACCTGTGCACATTCAGAATATCAGTGTATTCATGCAGGCGGTGGTGCAGGTGGTGGAGCAATCCCACAAGGAAATGACTTCTGTGTACAAGATTTGTTTACAATCTGTGATATTTTATGAACCAGATTATAGTGTTTAATCACGTTTTGTCGCTAAACTAAATATGTTTCGTTCCACATTCATTATTCAAATTAAATTCAAATTACCCTTTAAGGTGAAGGCATATATAGAATACCTAGTGTCTGCTTTGATTCTAAATGCTTTTCTTCATAAAATTGAAACTGCAATTCAAGGCACTCTCACAGGCGTTTTGTTTGCCTGAAGATAAAGTTCAAGTTCATTCAAATCTCTTAAGGATATTTCAAGCGCTTGTGCTGGAAGCATTTCATCGATGAAGAATGAAACCTATCCTTGGACTGAGAGAACAGAGTAAAGCAACCGGTCCTAGTGACCAGAATGTCAAGTCTTCACAGTGATGGCATGATGGTGGTAAATAAGGTGTTGCATTAAGACACATACCTGCAGCACCAACCTATGGGTTATCTAATGTTAACTGTATAAACACAGGAGCTATGTACAGACTAACAAGAATCCCTATATACACACGGCAGCTTATATATAGAGGTGATATGAGCAACACAAACATGAACTTTTTATAGAAACACAGCATGAATGAACAGTACATTATGTACATTCGATGAGTGGTAAGGTACTTACATATGCAATGACAAAAGTCTGCACTTTTAAGTCTGATTGGGCTAATTATACACATTTTAATGTAATACTACCATTACACTGCACTCAGGGATTATGTACTGTAATATGGACTTGAGGTATGTCGATGCACATCAAACAAATAACTCAAGAATGGAGACAAGTATGTACATATGGTTAAATACATGCTGGTTAAATATATACAGTATATGCACATAAGACTGACTAGACCTATGATGAGATTTCTTTTTGGTAACAGAACTGGAAGACACAATGCTACTCAAATTAGAGAGTCCTGGCTTTGGGGTCTGGTGGCTGATATGATGGAGCTGCAGTGGGGCCGGGGCCGTCCTGGGCTGAGGGTACAGCAGGAAAGGCAAAGACTCCTGAAGGAAGGGGGAAGAGAAACCCACTAACGGAGAGAGGTGAGGACAAGGCCCTGAATGGAGCAGGAGAGTGAAGCTGATAACTGGGACGGGGCCCGGCGGAGGGGCTGGTCATCATTGTTGACCCAGGGCTGTCAGGCCATGACAGGGGGAAACTGCTGACCTCTGGACCTGGGGCTGTCCATGATGATACCTGAAAGGGTTAGACATTGGGCAAATATTAAACTTCACAACAATGATTAACTGAATGTTTACAATGTAATGGCAGAAAATTGTTTCTCTTAGACTGTGTAAATGATTATGCATCCCTTTGCACTGCGACTCGGGACCAGCTAATTTTGTGTTGTAGTACTTCTCTGTTATTCTCTTTTATTAATAAATTCTTCAAAGACAACTGTTTGTTGTAACTCAATTATTTACTCAATCCCTCAGCAGCAATATACAATTTCCACGACATACAATACAATCAATTATGTAGGTAAATACACAAACCAAATAGGATGTATTGTGGAATTGCTATCCAGTAGCACACTCAAAACTAAACAGTTCCTATTTGTTTGACTTATTATTTAGTTATTGTTGTTATTTGTCTTCTATTTCATCAATTACATTACCCTGCACATGTTACTTTTTGCTGTTTGCATTGTGATATTTAGTAGATTAACTATTATTTCCTTTCAGTATGATGGTGCAAGTCTTCCTGGTAGTGTGGTGCTAAAAATGTTAGCTAAGATTTTAGTAATTTTGTTTCTGAATACAAATAAGTACATAACTAGCATGAAACTCACATCTAAAGCACTAGTCAGTTGTCCATGTGTTCGAGGCACAACTTGATCCCAAAGCTGCTGCCCGCTGATGCTCAGAGAGTTAGTGCGTGGCCTGTGGGTGACAATAAGAACCTCCTGGGCCCAGTCATCCATCAGCCGTTGCAAGTCTTCAGGTAGGGTGTTTTCAATGGCACTGATGGATGTGCCAGTGTATGTGCCTGTCTTGTTGTTGCTGTTATTGGCCTGAGCTTGGGCCAGTCCCATCACTGGCTGATGAGAAGGAGGTGTGGCACCAGTAGGCGGCTGCTGGGATTGATTGAAAGCCCCTGGTCCAGCTCCAGACCCTAGGAGGACAGGCAGACTGATTAGCCTAATATACATTAACATGATTTTGAATTAATTCAGTTTTAGTGAGACCTCATAATTCTACATACTGTTGCCACGCTCTTTGCCAAGACACAGTCGCTTCAGTGTTGACCCTATAACATATAAAAGACTTTATACAAAGACCATTCACATTAGCTGGTAAAAATGTTCAGTAACTGGATGTAGTGCAAAACAAAGCTGCTCAATACTGACACAGAAAAAAAGGACCAAACTAAAACCAAGCTAACAAACAGGTAAACAATTAACAATCAGTCCCCTGAAACAAGACAGTGCATTTATTAGCAAAATCATGCAAGTGGTCCAGCTGGGAGCCATATCAAAGTGCAGTGTTAGAGTGTTAGAAAGACAGAGATAAGAAAGAGGAGAGATATTAGAAATGTTATAGCAGAGGCGCATGTGGCATGCAGAAGTCCATTGCCTAGTAATGTGGGGTGCATAAGTCAAAAAAATGTTATAAGGTTGATAAACAGCACAAGCATCATAGGAGACAATTGAAATGTGAGATAATGCCAATTACTATTAAAATTAACCTTGGTTATTCAAACCTCAAACAACTGGTCCAACAAACAGGAATGATGAATAAAAATGATTCGATATTGTATTGGGCAAAAGTCTTGTTCTTCCTTTGTTTAGAGACATGTTTGTTTAAAATAAAATAATCATTGAATCAATCAAAATATTTACTTCTTCAACACAAAATTTACTCCTTGGGGGTTTGAATAAGCAATCTATTTCTGTGCATACATGATAAAGGCAAGTGATGAGGACGAGGCGAAGCAAAAGAAAATCCAGTGAGCTTAAAAGTAGAGAAATATATAATAATGATGGAAAACAAAAAAATTAAGCTATGCGGGAAGAGAAGAGATACAAACAGATAGACAAAGACACAGGCCCACTGAGAAATCTAGCCCGTGGCTTGCTACTCGATTTATAGGTCACTCTCTCAGATGTTTGAGGGTAATTAGCCCAGCCTGCAGAGGAGGGTAAAAAGAGCACACATTGAAATATCCAACCTTATTAAACAAAACACCACAAAGAACTTTACAGTCTAGTATTAGTGGGAACTGTTCAGCTAAGATGCTCTGTTGTGTGTCGCTGGTGGTCACCTTGTCCAGGTGGAGCTTGTGTGCCAGTGCCGTCTCTATGTAGTCCAGCGTAAATATTATCAGAAGACAAAGAGCCCTTGAGGGAACAGGGCTGCTGAGTTTGCACGGGCTCTGAGGTGGAGCTGGGAAGGTGGCTGGTGCATGAGCGAGCCCTGCTGTGAGTGGGGAAAGACCCTTTGGCTGGAGAGCCATTTAAACTCACTGTGGGCTCACCTGTACCTGTAGCAGCACCTGAGCACACACACACACACACACACACACACACACACACACACACACACACACACACACACACACACACACACAAGCATCAGAACGGTATACTCCCTGTTCTTACTGTAAATATTCAACATATTATACTGGATATTCTGAAAAGGAACTCACTGGATCTGCTGGAGTCACTAGATTTGGTTGTGACATTTCTAAATTGTTGCACCAGAGGGCTGAGAAGTTTGCCAGGCTTCAGTCTGTGCTTGCTGGACCTCTTTCTACGGCCGGCGTGTGGTGCAACATGTGAGAGACCCAGGCCAGGAGGAGGAGGCTTGCCAAGCCGGCGATACAGCAGCTCCACTTCCCCCCGCTGATGGGCCTGAAGCTCAGAGATCTCCCTAAGATGTCTGAGGGGATGAAGGCAGGAATAGACTGGTCACTTAAAAACTAACTAACAAAACATTTTCATGTAAAAACACTAAATGAGCTCAAAAGTAAACCACTGGCTACACTTACTTCTCCCTGAGTCTCTGTAGTTCCTTCTTCATGTCCGAGTCCTCCATCTCTGAGTCATTGTCACTGCTGGCATAGGCGGAGCCGTGCACGCCTCCATGCCTGCTTGGTGAGTCAGAGCTCTGCACACTGCTGCTGCGACCTGAGCGACGGAGGAAGGCCACAGCCCTCTTCATGAGGTCACTTCCTCTGCGCTCAGAGCGAGTATGTTGAGACGGGGTGGCGGGAGCCAGCTTTGCAGGGCTGCTCTCGGCCCCCGAGTCGGATGAGAGGAAGCGAGCATGTACTGTGACATCCACAGGGACAGAGGGCGAGGTCAGGGTGCGAGGCAGGGAGCCCCGCTTGGCCATGGAAGGAGGTGTGTCCAGGTAGAAATCAGGTGGGGCAGAGTAGCGGCTGCAGCGTGTCCTCTGTGTAATGTCATCTTCAGTGCTGACCACAGAGAAACGGCCAATTGTCGTGGAGGCAGTCATGGACTCCTGAACGTGGTCCCCATTGTATTCTACAGGGTGTGCCGGGGAGGCAGCACTGCTCCAGCTCCTCTGCTTCACATCGCGTCTGTTGGCCACTTCAGGAGGAACAGAGATTATCTGCAAAAGCAAAGAACCAAGTGGGTTTTCACAAGGCATCAGGTAATGCTTCTGTTCTAGCAAATGCAGCTGAACCAACTGAAACACAATTCTACTTTTCCCTAAATGTAAGGAAAGTTTTCCTTTCGTACCTTAAATCGGCCTCTTGTTCCAGAGCAGGATGCAGAGTGAGGAACGTGTCTTCTTGACAGGGAAGCTGCAAAAATTGAAAAACAATTGCACTGCAGTAATCAACTTAAAGTAAAACACAAGATCAGTTAGACGTTAATGATGCCAGTCTAGTTAGATTGAATAGTGTCTGCTGTACATACCACACACGGCTGAGTCACTCAGTGTGCTCAAACTGTCCATTCTCTCTGGAATTTGAGGCTAATAGAGGTGACAGGATGGGAGACACAACACAACAGAGACATGTGAAAACTACAATACAAACCAATAATTACTGTCCTAGTATATAACTGTTAATATTGCCTAAAAGGATGAGGTCTGATGATGATGATGTCTAACTAAATATTTCTCATAAAATCTTACAATAGGCAGTACAGTTTTTCTTCAAATCCCTTATGCAAGTAAAGCATATTTCCATGTATCCAAATGGCATAGAGTATATGTATCTGGCAATTTATCAAACAAAAAAGCCGGCATTAATGGCAGACTATACCAATTACATGTACATTACATGTGATGATGTACTTTATATAGTATTGCCATGTTTGCAATTTACTGGCAAGATATTGTTGAACATAAATTGCCAAAATATGCTCACTCTTCCATCACTCCCAAATTGACTAACAGGTCTTTTAATATATAGATTAACATTAGTAACTGAATCAGAAGTATTTACATTTTCTGATGCTGTTGAAGGTTTGTTTATGCCAGTAATGTCTGTAAAAAACAATAATGAAGCATACCTATATTTTCAATAAAATGATCTGAAATACATAACATTGAGTATTCAATTAATAGGTGTATTAATTGAATACTGAATATTGCATATTTGTGTACAAATATACACAAAACAATCTAACCACATGGCCCATTGAGTTGCAATTGTACAGCTTTCAATCATAGGACATAATCCTCCCTAGCAGATTAAAACTAAATACTAAAGACTTTGTAATGAAATAACTTTTTTCGACTGCTGTTTTAATGGTGTAGAGTAAAATTGAAATCTCAAGTGTGAAGCCAACATAGAGAAGAAGTCATACTACTCTTAAAAAAATGGAAATATGAACATCTACAATTCTATGACCAGCTGAGGAAGACCGTGTGATACAATTCGAAAGCTCCAGAACAGCTAATAATGGACCTTGTGGTGAGATTGTTGTGTGGATGTGCCATGGTCAAGAATAAACTTTCAATTTCAACTGTACGTGGATTTACTGCACCTGTAATTTATCTAAAATATGTATACTGTTTAAGAAGTTACTAATTATTGTACTTACCAGCTGTTCTCCTGCCCTGTACCGTCCCTCCCCCATCGGCCCAGGCGTGCTGTTTCCTGACCCTCCTGTGGCGCTGTCTGGACCAGGAGGAGACTGAATGTACTCGGTGCCGGAGCCTGGTGTCTCTGCAGCACTGCCTGATGGATACATGGGAGCATATTCCTGGTAGAGCAAGTTCCTTAGTTTCTCATCCAGTGTTTTTATGGTGCTATCCACAAAACCCCCGCGGCCCAGTCGTCCTTCGCCATCTGCCTCACTGGGCCCTGTACAGTGCTGGGATGGCGCTGGGCTCTGTGGCAGTGAGGGCACTTTGGTCCCTCCTACGCTAGAAAAAGGCTGGTGGAGCACCACAGGCTGCTGTGGGCGCTCGCTCCGCGTTGCTGAGGCGTAGGAGACCGACAGTGGCTCTTTGACTACACCTGGCTCCTGGAGTGGAAGAGGAGTGAGAGGAGATCCACTCTGCAACCCGCTCACATCCAGAGACAGAGGCATGACCAGAGGGCAGCAGGGCACTTCGTCAGCCATAGAAACAGGACATGCCATGTCGAGCATCTGCTGAGCTGCATGGATCGGGGAGATGGAACTTAAAGGGGATCCCTGTGACTCATCAACTGGGAAAGACGTATGCGGGGATGATGGGGGCAAAGTTTGAGCTCTGGCTGGCTGGGCCTGATGAACACTGGGCTGCACCGAGCTGCTAGCAGGCTCCACCGATGACACTGACTGAAGGGTCGGGGGAGCAGACACAGGGGGAGACAGAGTAGCTAAGAGGAGAGGGTCTGTGTTGGACATTATCGGAGGGCTACAGAATCCATACACATCATAGGTGAAGCCTCCACTTCCACCTGACATCGTGGAGGACGACCCTTCTTCTGCCGGAGAACAAACATGATGAGAGAAAATAATTAAAGATTAAAAGATTCGAAAATAACCTTTTTTAAAGTGACAATTCCACAGTGGAGCAGTAGAGTTTTGTCCAGCTGTCACAAGATCATGCTATTGTTCCATGGTGCTGTCAAATGTTGTGCTGAAATTGCTCTGTAGAAACAAAGTCACCTCTGGACGGCCTTGCAGTACCACTCTCAGTAGGCTGGGGAGTGGCTGAACTCCCAGGAGACTGTGTAGTTGTACCATCAGATGGGGTGTCCTGGCTGGATGTGGGCGTCTCCTCTACTGGGCAGATTATGAACCACCTCTTTCCTGTGTGAAGAACTGCAATACAAGAGTTCAGACAATTACCACCCATGTTCTTGTGTGTGAATGTGAAAAATAAAGTTGCAAAAACAAAAAGATTTACTAGGCATAAGGATGGATACATTTTTTAAAAGAGACAATTGTTTTACCATTCTGCTGATAGACAGCCTGAGGTGCTCCAGGCTGCTGACTCTGCAGAGTGATACACAAACGTGTAAGTCAATATACTACTTGCTACTTGGCTTGCCACTGTATTTTTTATAGTCATGTCAATGAGTCTGTCTCTTTCCGTGTCTACACTTACTGTATGTATATGCATGTGTAGTGTGTATATATTCAGACTATATTCATACACCCCCCCCCCCCCCCCCCCCCTTACCTCTCCTACCAGCCCTTCAAAAACTGGGCCTTGTTGAGGACTACAACTCAAAGTGGAGGCCCTTTCACCCTCCATGTCTTCATTCAGCATGTCTTCAGCTTTGTCTACAATGTCCTTCAGCTGGTCGATGAAAATCTCCTTCTCTAACAGCAGGATAAAGCCATTCTCTACCTGTAAAGATGTTAAACTATGTCATAAAAATAACTGGAAAAAAATGGCAAAAACTGTAAAATGTAGAACTAACCATGTAAGTGGCAATTTCCTCTGGAGCATCTCCATCCAGATCAAATTTAAATGTCACCATTTTGTGGTTGTGAGTCTCCAGCTGGCATTCGACCATTTTATCGCCCGTGTTGCAAACCTGTGGGGGCATGGGTTACACTTTACAATCAGACACATTAAGATTTTGTCATTTTAATTGTCACAGATTACACCATGACTCACATTGAGCATGCTCAGTTTGGGTTTGCTGGTCTTTTCTTGCCGGGAACGTGTGCGGGCAGATTTGCGGTGGTGTTTCCTGGGTTTCCCGTCCCCCTTCCCTCCACTTGCTAAGCTGTCATAGCCGTCACTTGTTTCCTTACCAGATGCCACGTCAGAGTTGAGACTATAAAAGGAAACATTTAAAAGCACTTTATCACTTCAAGGGTGGTGACACATTTTTATCACACAAAATTATAAAGAGAACAGAATCTGTAAAGAGCTGGAAGTCAGTGAAAAAAATGGCACATGCCTGTCATACGCATAGCTGGGTAAAGATACTGGTTTGTCCTGAAACCCATCCTGAAGACAGAAAAATGGGCACGTGTGAAACAGTTATTCACAATGGATCATGACTATATGGCACTAGTTTAAATGTTAATGTATGCTATTAGCTTTTGACCTTATTTTCACAGATAGCATATTTGGTCATTTTTTAGGTGGGATTTGAGACTTTAATGAGGTATAAAACTGATGTGAATGTAACTTGAGAGGCTACCTGTGGTTTGAACATGCTTTCTGAGTAACAATTAGATGTTACTGATGAAAGGCAAAATTTTTAAGAAGATACATATAGATCAGTTTTACACTTGAAAATGTACAAACTTTGGCTTGATCCCTACCTCTACACAGGGCTCTTGTTGAAGGGTGCTAGACACAGATGTCGACTCAACGTTTTGCTGAGTTGTGGCCTGGCCAGCATACTCAGACACTGAGATTGCTGTCTGGATGCCAGCAAGCTGCAGAACTGGAGCTGGGACTGAAGCTGCGACAGGTGCTGGAGCATGAGCTGGGGCTGCAGATTGAACTGGGGCCGAGGCTAAACCTGGGACTGAGAGTTTAGGTTTATCAATTGCAAAAGATGTGTCTGAGCTTTTTGGTGATTCATAAGTGAGACCAGATGCCGAAACTGGTATTTGAACTGGGGCTGAGGCTGAAGCTTGCACTGCTGATGGAACTTGTATTGGGACTGAAGTTGGGTCTTTTCCAAGGGTTGAAGCTTCAGTTTGAGGCATGGCTGATACTGGGACCAGTGGTTGGCTTTGTGCTGGGGCTTGAGTTTCAACTTGGGCTGTAGCTGAGACTGAGATTGAGGCTGGGGCGGGGACTGGAGCTGGAACTATAGGGGCTACAGTTAAGTCTAGACCACCTACAGTAGCTTCTGCATCTATACTGCTTCCCCAGTGAGGAGTCTGAACAGCAGGCAATTCAGGGTGAACTGGAGCCAAAAGGTGAACATCTGTCCCCTGTGGTGCAATCCTCTGTACCTGGAAAAAAACAGCACATTTAGTGAATTGTTCATGTGTTAATACAAATATTGTTTACCTCCAAAACCACAAATGCATGTCCTGCATGCACTACAACAATGGTTAAAACACATTGCCATCATAGTATTATAGATTTCCCATGACCTTAACCATTACAGTGAGAACTGAGTCACATATTCACCTGGACAGGCTGCTCAGCCAGTTCCTGCTCAGGGTGGGGGGCGGGGTATGGGGTGGTTTGTACCTGGGAGAGAGGTAAGGGATGGGTGGTATGGAAGCTACCAAGGTTTGTCTGAGATGTTGGAGGGCCGCCCTGCTGCTGGGGTACTGCAGGGGACATGGCCATGCTAAAAAGCTGAATAGAGGGCATGTGCTGAGGTGTCGACAGAGGAGTCTGAGGGGTGCCGAGAGTAGGCATAGAGGGCAAGGCAGCATGAGGGGTCAGAGGAAGGGAGGGGCGGTGGGGTGAAGGTGAGTAGTGGGAGCTAAACATAGGAGGGCCACTGCTGCTGTAGGCACATGGCAGAGGATCTAGAGGAAAGGGAGGGGGCTTGAAGCTCCCTGTTTGAACAACAGGATATGGTGAGGGAAACTGGGAAAGAAAAAGGGAAAATGATATAAAATGAACAACCAGTTGATAGAAATGGCATTCACACAGGCCCTTTATGTATGACTCAGCCCTGTAACATATATTAACTTTTGTAGGATGCTATACCAAATTCTACCTTAGTTTGAGCTTCTGTTTCTAACGCCACCAGAACGCACCTGTGTGCTGAACTGCAGGGGCAGGAGTGGGGGAGGAGCACTGGAGACTGACTGTGAAAAACTGGTAGATATGTCAGGAGGACTCAGGTGAGATGTAGGCTGGTCAGCAGATAACCGCTAAGGAAGGAGATCAAACATTTGTATTCCACTTTGACTGGCGCTTATGAATTCTGTGATGGAAATACAAACTAATTCTGAATTAAACTGACAAGATAGTCTCGTTCTAAAAGCTCCACTTTAATAAAAGTGAGCTGCAGGGCAGGTAGATTTATTGTGATGCAATTATTCTGTGTGGTTTGCAGTGTATGTATTGTAGCCTGCAGTAAGTTGTAAGAGATGATGGCTCTACCTGGGGCAGGACAGCAGCTGGTTGGAGATGACACTAAAGGGAGGAAAGACAAATGAGAAGGAAACACAAACCACGTGAAAAGCCCACACACACACACACACACATATATATAGATATACAGTACAAGATGAAGCATTTAAAGGGGGACATCAGGTGCACTTTATACCCACCTGACACACAAATGCCAAGCAGCGTGTTTTTAGATGGCTGGTGACACTAAATTGCACCTTAATTTCCTGTATGTTTGCACGTTTTAATTAACTATACTATACTTAACAGTTGACACTGAATGCGGATGATAGAATAAGTAATTTTGGGTGTCAAACATACATTAAGAACCATTAACAAGTATACAGTTGGTGTTCGGCCTTAATGGAGTAGCCTGTATGCATATAGGTAGCCCACGGAAATCTGCTGTTTAGTTTAGATCAACCAGCAATCCAAACACACTTGTGATGATCTTGCCAGGCAGCTCTGAGCAGTTGCAAGGGTTGAACTTTTGCCTCCTAATTCTGCTTTTATCTGTCTCACTGCAGCTGTTGCCAGGGCCTGTCGCAGTTTGATGCATGCAGTACCTGCTCCTGGCTGGGTTGGGCAGTAAGCTGTGGAGTCGGGGCTGCAGCTGGGAAGCTCTGTGATGTCTGTCTACTCTGGTGCACAATAGGGGCCGGCGTAGCTGGAGTAGAAACTGTCTTTTGGAAACACATGAGAGAGATCACATTTGACGGACCCTGTTTTTTAGGTATAATATGAAGTAATCATGTCTGTATATTTGCTCCAACAAATCATGCTCAAGGTTAAAATGTTCAAAGCAGGGGTAGTCATAAGCAAGAGATAGGGTTTTTTTTATCAGCTGGCAAGGTTCAGTAAGGCAAGCTAAAATAGTAAAGAAAAGTTTAGCGTTAATGTTTCGTCAGTCATACTGCATACACTGTGCTAGCACATTAATTTGTACGCTGCTAGACGCTTCTGCCCAACTTATCACAGAGACCAGAATTTAAACCCTTATTTTGATTTTGGCAGGAGCAGAGACTGTTGGGGTTGCTTTGCTACCATCATGGAAAGGCCAGAGGAGCAAAGCAGCTGGCAGAATGTGAAAAATGAAAAATACAGCAGGCTGCTGTTACCGCAGGGTTTAGCCTACATGAAGCCTCCTTCTCTAACCTACCAGTGGATCTGGACTGCCGTCACTGCCATGTGGTGATAATAGCAGATTCCTGTCCAGATTTGGGCTAGGGAAGAGCGGGACATCCAGGCTCTGCCTCTTATCTATATGCTCAAGTAATGAGGATGTACTACCCCCAACCTCCCTGTGGCTGTGCATTGGATGATTAGCAGAGAGGGTGGGGGAACTGGTCCTGCGGCCGACGATGTGATGAAGACAGTGGTTGAGAAGAGTGAGATCACCACCTTCATACAAACTCCGAGGGAGCACAACTTGTGAGGGTGGAAAAAGATGTGAAGGTGAAGTCACACGGGTTGTTTGACTGTTTGATGATGGGGGAGAGGTTGAAGCCAAAGGAGGAGGCAGAGTGACTGGAAGAGACCTTGCCAGATGAGGAGATGTGGATGAGCCTGTCTTAAAGACTGGCGTAAACTGGGGGGTTGTGGAGAAAGAGTGTATAAGTGTGTTTCCCAGAGGCCCGTCTCCCCTTGTCCTATCCCTCAGGAGGAGAGACATGCAAGCCTTGCAATGGCGGCGGGGTTGTGGACTGTGTGAGACGCTCAGGCGGTGCTCTGAGGGAGGTTGTAAATTCAGGGGAGGGAGAGGTGAATTGAAATCACTCGCTGAGTCATGATGAGAGTTTTGATGTGGGGGCAAGAGAGTAGCTAATAATGATGGATTTCGCGCAGAGTTAGAGGACAGGTAGTCTGTGGCATGCAATGAGACCTCTGTGCTATTTGCTGAAACCAGATCCTGTGACGGACACAGACAGGGGCTTGGATTCATTGTCTTAGCGAGAGAGTGTGTCCTACAGCGTAACATCTCCACCAGGGATGTGCTTCCACGCCTAAAACACACTGTGCTCTCAGTGATGAGCAGGTTGTCATGGCATACAAAGGGATCACTGTTGTGACGCTGATCAGGTATCATTCCAAAGAAAAAAATACAAATGTTGTTATTTTAGAAAAGAACTCAGAAAAAAACCCAAAATGAAGGATTTAAGAAGGTTTCCAAAGAAATAAGAAATGCTTTCACTCACTGTTTGAGACTGATAAGGCTCCTGGTGCAGTTGTGCTGCAGATTGTTGATAGGCCCCAGGATGCAGCTGACCTGTGGTTTGCTGGTAGGCCCCCTGGTGTAATTGAGTGGATGTCTGTGTGTAGTTTTCATGTGAGGCCTGTGCTGTGGGTTGCTGGTAGGGCCCCTGGTGCAGTTGAGGTTCAGCCTGTGTAGGAGGACTGTAGATCATCTGAGTTGTGGAAATGGGCTCTGTAAGCGACTGGTAGAGGCCATTTTGCTGATTGTTTAGATCATCTAATTGCATGGCAGAGCTCGCTCCACTGTCAGCTGTAATAACAGAGGGAATAAAACATTATAATTCACCACGATGCCCTTTGTAGCAAGGGCATCGTGGGGAACCTCAGGCAGGGCAGAGGGAGAATAGCATCTCATTAAAATTCAAACGGTGGGTGATGATGTCTCATTGCTGACTAATAGGTGTTACTCAGACGCTGCAGAGGCTTTTCTCTGTTTCTCTCTTACATTCACAACCACCAATTTAATCATTTTAAGTCATAGTCAGTGTCATTTCCTGTTAATGACTGAGTGAGTTCAGACAGGTCTTGGATTTATTACCAGAGACAGAAGTTGTATGATCTACGGTACATTCATGATTGTTTCTAGTTGCAGGTTCTCACATGTAGTAGATGTGGTGGCGGGCACGGAGCAGATCAGGGTCTGCTGCTCCGCTTCTTGGTCATCATATTCTGTTGTAGCTAATGTAGCTGCCTGTGGTACACCGGTACCGGGCACCTGCAGTAGGTTCTGCTGTGTCTTCTTTACAGCCGCCTCGCCATTACCTGACGAGACAGTCCGCTCTCTCCTCCATTTGATGAGAGCCACGCGGTCCCGGATGGACTTCCCAACTACCTTTACATCACAGTCCAGGAAAAACCCTGATTCCACCTACAGGACACAGGTAAGATGAGTGGTGTAGCTCAGAACAAACCAGGTAATGGTTGTCATTCAACACCTTTTATAATAAATCAACAAATATACATTCTGGTCTTCACCTGAACCATAAAGAAAAGCTTTTTAATGCCTTCTCGTACATTTACAAAGAAGAGCAAAGATCAACTGATCAGTTGCTCTAGTTTCAATCAATACAGTACACGCCTCAAGTCTACTACTACAGACATGACCACGAACCAACTCCTGGTAACATTACACCTAATTAAAAGGACGCAACGTTGTGTTACAAAGTAAAGACGGATGCATTATAGCAAGATACTTAGTCTACATACAGAAACCTACAGTATGTAGTGAAATGATACTAATAATCCACAACAAGATGTACTGATATTGTGTACTCATTGTGTATTATTATGCTTATGCCACAGTTATCACAAGCAAAATAAGAAATTGTGTTTACCATCCTGTTTCACCAATGAGAGTTATCTGGTGGTGTAGCACAAAGCACAAGCATCGTTGCTATGTTTCCTGCAGCTTAATGTTCCTACAACTATTTTTGAATTGTCAATGGATTTTAATAGACACCTACCAGCCAATCAGAAACTAGCATTTTCCAAGGCTATGGCTGAGTTGACAAATGAAGCCGGCTTGTGGAAAGAGTCTGGCTCGTACCAACAAATGCCAAGGTCAAAAGAGAGCAGAGACATCCAGACCAGTCTAAGGCAAAGGGAGTCAATCTTTTTCTTGTAACACCTGGTTTCATACCTCTAACTTACTAAAACATAATAATAATAATAAAGTTACCATCCAGCGCCTTAAAGAGGTGGTATTATGCTCATTTTCAGGTTCAAAATCTTATTTAGAACAGGTTTACATGGTTTAATTTTCAAATAACACCATATTTTTTTTCATACTGCACATTGCTGCAGCTCCTTTTTTTCACCCTGTGTTGAAGGATTCATTTTAGCTATGAAGTGATACATCTTGTCTCTAAATGATCTTTGTTGGGAGTTGCACAAGCGCAGTTCCTAGTTAAGGACTACTAGCCAATCAGAAGCAGAGAAGGGTGGGTCAGTGAGAAGCAAACACGGCTTCGGTTCAGCTGTACATGTTGCCGACCAGCTTAGCGACATAGACTGGAGCAAGAGTTTCAGAGTGGTGAGTTATTAATCTGTAACAAATGTATCTTTCATCTAAAAAGTTTTAACTGAGCTCTGTCTCTACATCACAGTAACAACTTCATGTCCATTGACTGCCTGGAGGGTAGCTAGTGTTTGGAAGGGAGAGGAGGTGTGTGCTGCAGCTCAGTGTTTTTCCACCGGTGTTTTTGAGGGCGTATCGGAGTAGCAGCTTGGCGAGCGTTACATGCAAGTATATCCAGCTGCAGCCCACAGACCAGATGGAAGTTGAACTTCCAAATATGGTGTTGTCGGGTTGGTGCTGTAGGGTTAACTGGTCGACATGCATACAATCATTAACTTTAGGCACACACCCTGTGATGGTTAGGGTAAGAGTAATATACTTCGGGGGGCTGTCAGGAATAGTTAGCTAGCTAGCTCCGGTTAGCACCCCCAGGCCCAGTCACACAGACCACTGCAGCCAACACAGCAGATGTGTCCAGCAACAGCTGAACAATACTGTTAATGTTCGTACTGCTGTTATTCTGTCATTAAATTCTCAGTAATGTAAAGTTTTAACCGAAATCAAGATACATCTGACTCGTGATGTAACACTACAGAATATTCTTGGTTCGTGAAACTTAAAATCACTTTGGAACAAATAAAATATAACAACAGTGGTAAGAATTGAAACAATGCTATTATTATCTTTAGGCTATAATAAATAAATATTTGCAGGAATTATAGTATTAATATACTATATTAATAATATGTAATTATAGTAAATATTAACATATAATGTACACTGATTACTACGTTGACACTTGATCTATGCACTGGCCAAGCGGCCGACATAAACGTCACCACATTTTGTTCGCGGTGCCTTCTGGGACAAACTATATATGGAGGTTCAGCTTTCGTCAACTTCAGTCAACTTCCGTGAACTTCCGTCACGTTTGTCTGCAGGCTGCAGCTGGACCCTTCTCGTTATATGAGGTGCATTTAGCTTTCATCCCTGTGACGTCACAAGGATGAAAGGGAAGCGGCTGGACTACGAACGAGCTGTTTTCATGCAGTTCAGAGCAGAGTTTTCTGTTGGAGATGGGAACTCCCTTTGGGGTGGACTTGGGCTTTTTCACTTTGCAAACCTATTACATGCATAAAACTCAATAAAGGAGAGGGAAAAAGCCAAAAAGCATAATACCACCTCTTTAAAGAAAAAGTCAAACTCTACAACTACTGTCTGTTTATTTTTACCATATACAATGATTCTTTCAGTAACTCAAAATATTTACCATTTCTTGGGCAACAACTTCTGGGACCTCGCTCACCAAGTCAAAGGTAAATTCAATGGCACCAGTGTCCTTGTACTTCCCCTTCAGCTTTTTAGTATCCTCAACCCACAGCTTCAGAGCAATGGATGATTTCTTCCCATCATCCTCTTCATTGAGCTCCACCCTCACGCCTGTATCCTCTGCAAAGAATGCATGGTTCAGGAGGTCCTTGATAGAGTACCTGCAGGGAATACAAAAACACCAGCAACTCACCTGCACTTAAGGCCACTATGAAAGTAAAATCTAATTATGCACAACACACCGAAACATTAACTGTGCCAGAGCCAAATACTGGCATTAATGTCACACTGCAGGAACAGAAACAAAACAACATGGTGTTGAAGCAAGGATCAATCTCTACCTACACACAAAATACCTCTAGAGCCTTGAGACACTATCAAAAGTCCTGGTTCACTTACCTTTCTTCCCATCTGTGACAGATACATTCCCCGATTATTTCCTTAATTTCTGGGTCACTGACTTTACTATAGCTGGCAGGTTTCACTCCCTGCAAAACAAACAGGGATTAACATGTCTCAGTTTACAAACTGACACACTGAAAACAGAAGTACTTAGCGCCCGACTGTGTAACCGAGGAAGTAAGTAATGTCTGCAGTGTCATAAAACATTAAATACAGACTCTGCAAGATACATTTTCTCCCAGACATCACTTCTCTGGGGATTAAAAAGCTACTGCTATACAAGAGGACTTCAGGAGCACTGGAACGATTAGCTGAGTTATAAGTCGACCCTCGAAAGAAGTGCTTAAAATTATGATAACTAGATAATTATAGGAGTTATTTATGAAATTAAAATACTAATTTTATGGTTAAAGTGAGACTACGTAACCACTGAAAGAAGAAACAAAACATTCTTCTTCTTTCAAATGAAAAGCTGAATTCCCAAGAAACTAAACCCTTGCTCAGTTTAATGCAGCATTACCTGCTCTGGCATGACAAGTGGTTTTGGTGGCTAATATTAGCTAATGTGGCTAATGTTACCTAATGTTAACTAACCCTAACCCAATAGGTAAATACTGCTGAGTTAGTTCACTGACTTTATGACCCTTCTCCACATCTGCTACGGTAACATTTAGCATCTTAGTTACATTATAAACTGTAGTTTACCGTAGTTTAACATTTAGCATTATTCATTCACTGTCATTTTGTAGCCACAGCTGCTGCTGTCCAGCAAAAGGTGAATATTTGCTTTCATATTTCTTTTCATCACTATAAATTGAATGCTGGTTTTGGCTGCTGGTCATACTAAATTTGAGAAGATTTACTTTTAATTTGGCTAAATATGGTGGACAGGTGTCATCAGTTCTAACATTTTAGTGATTGCATGTTTTGTCAGTCAAATATAGTCAGTCAAATGTCTGATTAAGTGACTGAAAATAATTAATAGTAGCAAAATTTAGTTAAAAACAGTTAACCTTGCTTTATGAAAAATACATTATCTTATTGTAACAAGAAATAAGAATTAAGAAGAAATGTGTGGCAAACAAGTATTTAAAAATGTTTCTAACACTGACTGAAACAGTTGTAATAGCAATGACAGAGCTGAACAGCTTTAAATGTGAACTCACGCTGGTGACTTTACGGTAAATCTGAGCAGCGTTTTGACACTCAGAGTAGGGGTATTCTGAGGTGGCCATCTCCAGCATACACATCCCAAAGGCGTAGACATCCACAGCCTCATCATAGTGTTCCTCATACATCTCTGGGGCCATGAACTCTGGAGTGCCTGGAGAATTAATGAGTGGGAGATCAATTATACACTGACATGCAGTTATCAGTGTTTCATCATATTTCAGTGGGATCACTGTAATCCAGCACAGCGGCTTAATACATGATTCCCAGAATGACAGACAAGAAAGAAGCTGAAAAGAAAAGAAAAAGAAAAGAAAATTGCAAATATTGGATTTTTGGAGCAACTTCAACACAACAACAGGATGTTACTCTTTGACAAAAATATCTGTTTTGTGATTCTTTAGACATAATTGTGTCATAACAGTTTAAAGCATCTATAATCAGTATTCTTTTTTAACAACGGATCACAAAAAGAGAAATATCACTCGACTTTGCATTTCCCCTCAGTTCTACAGAGCTTTCCCTTTGTCCTTGAGGTCATTGTTTTGGTTTAACTGCTACACCTTTACTGTTTTGGCACTCTCACCTCTTTCCTCAGTGTTATTTTTGGCAGCAGCAGGCAGCTGTTTTCAGTGAAAAAACTCTAAAAAGCCACTGCACACTAACTGTCCTGCACCAAACAGCAAACAGACATGGTTAGCGACTAGCTAGTGAATATAGCAGAGCATTTAACAGCTAAAGAGACAGATAATTCTGCTTTAAAAAGGTAATATGTCAGTGTTGTGTTTTACTTGTTTCTGCTGTCCCTGAATACCCCCCAAAAAATTATTGCAGGTTTAAAATAAATAGTCACAAGTCAATAAAGCTGCATATTGCTGACTAGCTGATGACTAACCAATAACACTTTTAGCAAAGGAGGCCCTCTTCAGTGTTGCCAGGCCCAGGTCTCCTATTTTGACAGAGCCTGTAGGACCAGTGATGAAGATGTTGTCACACTTGAGATCTCTGTGGATGATCGGAGGGGTCCTTGTGTGGAGGAAGTGGAGGCCCTTGAGAATCTGTCTGCACCAGCTCCTAAGAACTTTAGGCTTCATCACCTTAAAACGCTTCAGATACCTGTGGGGAAATAAACACACCATGATAGAGATGTTCCAGTTGTCACCAGGTAAAGACATTTGCATTTAAAACACACACCAAGTGGTTATAGACAAATTTAACATATGAAGGTATGTCCCCACTAGTCATTGTTCGGGTAAAATGTTTTCATTGAGCCGTTTCTGTGTTGCAAATTGTTACTGCTTTTATTTAAGCAAACACACAGTCAATATGAATCCCAGATGACTCTTCTATTGTCAAACTAATCTCCTCATATTGACTGCTTGAAAACCTTTTCCCATTGTGTTGCCCGTACTGTGTTTTGGATTAATTTGTTCTTTTTTTAAAATTAGGTTTTGAGCAAGAAAAACAATGGTAAAATCACAAATGATTCTTTTTTTAAAAACATGAACTTCTTGGAGTTTCAGTCTCTAACAGTCTAGCATTAGATTTACTGTAATGTTGTCATTCAGTGGTGTGAAACTCGATACACATGATGTAGACAGTTAAACTGACTAATAGAAGCATTAGGAGACTAATATTTGCGTCTTACCATCAGTGACTTGCAGTCAGGTATAAAGTATATAAGGACACATATGAGCTGAGATAGGGAGGATACCATGGTATCTCTAATACCGGTAAAGATAATTATAGAAAATGTTTTTCTTGTATTTTCTAATTGACTCTCACGTTTTTAGTGTCCCTGAGGTCATTAGCTCTGTCACCAGAACGATGCACTTCTTTCCTTTAACCGGTGATTCCCAGAAGTCATAAAATCGCACAATGTTGGGGTGCTGGAGAGCCTTCAACATCTCTGCCTCCTCTTTGAACCTCTGTCTCTCAGCTTTGGACAGTTTCCTTTCCTGGAGAAAAAAGTAGAAGACACTTAATTTTTAAAAATGAGAAATAATGATTGCAAGTTCGCCCACTCTTTTTTTCCCTCTAGTATTCTGGAGCCTTATCAGAGCAGCAGTGGATTTGTCCAAATTTAACAGGTTTGAGGGGTTGTGGAGGAGGAAGGAGGGGCAGATTCATCATCATTTTCAGTGTTTTTCTTATATAAAGCGGCAATGGAAGAAATACACTATCTTCAACCTTAAATAGGCTGGTGTTGCTTTAGGAGTGGAGCTCTGTTAGAACTGGCAGTGGCTCATGTTTGGAGTGAACACAATTTTGGCATTTTGAGTGGGTAAACATCTGGGGGTATGAACCATTTATAGTTTTTTTTCACCACCACTGTAAATAAAGCACACAGCACTAAAAACACATCACAACTATGAATGGAATCCTAACTGCATTTTCAGGGTTAGCCTTATTTAATCTGGTGCGATACAGAGACAGGCACATCTGTCATGACAGCTTAACTAAAGATTAAATTGCATTTTAATCAGTAAATGCCAAATCAGCTGCTGGTAGAAACAATAGAATGCAAAAAAAAGACCATTAAGAGTTTATACTGGCAAGCTGGAGCTAAGTAATGTTCTATCACAATGCCCAAAAAAGTGTTTTAAAAAGTTACTGTGTAAAATCTTCCATCTTTGGGTATACAAGCCTGGTGAATCTGTGTGTACTGGATCAATATTTTGGCCCCTGCTTTCCCTGTTGTATAAATAGTAAAACAGCTGACAGCGAACATCCGCTACATTCCTGTTTCTCTGCAGTCAGCAAGGCAGATACAACCCAGAGGCTTCGGCCACGACAAATGCTACATGACCTCCAGATTTTCTCTCCTGCTGTCTCATTATACACACTTTAATGGTAACAATGAGGCTGCATCTCGTGTTTTAAATGTCTGGGACAATGAGGCTGCATCTCGTGTTTTAAATGTCTGGGACAACCTACTGTATGTCTCTTGGCATTGATTATTGACTGATGCCGGGGAATCAGATTTCATTCACAGCCCATATTGACCTATGCAGTGCGCAGCCTAATGCATCTTAGATTTCGTGCAGCACTGTGAAGGATACACCTCCCGCTTTAGCTACCCTCATAATGCTGATTCTTACTAAAAACAAATATATTTCAGTTTATATATGTCAGTTTATATTCAGAACTTTAAGAATTCTTTGCAAAGAGCGAATCTAAGCAGGGTGTGGCACTTACAACACAGAATCTGCTCTACTGAGACTACTACTGAGTATGAAAATACAGCACCTAATGAAGTGTGGAGTAGTGAGGACACAATGTTGCAAATAAAATAAATATAGGACCCTTGTCTTGCTGTGTAACAAATACTACAGGTCTTGCATGCTTGTCTTCAGCTCAACCCTTTCCCTCTCTCTCTCTCTCTCTCTCTCTCTCTCTCTCTCGTCTCTCTCTCTGTCTTGGTGCAGAGGGCTGCATCAGCAGGATTCACTCTCCAAGCACATCTGTGTGGTAATAACACAGGAAGATAAATCCATGTTTATTATTCATTACTAAGCAATGAAACAAGACATATAACACAACAGTGAGACACAGATCCCAAAGCCGTCAAGTGTTTCGGCATTTCACTGAATCATGTTGCATAATTTGCTAATTTTGGTAAAAAGAACTTGCTCAGTAAATATTTGATCATCATTTACTGGATAAATAAGTACCAGTACTAGCAGCCCGGTTTGCTCGACACCAGTTCTTCAAATACGATCTCTAAATCCTTCTATGAGCATATCTGTTTTCTGCTGTCTCACTCTTAGTCTTATCCCCAAACACACGCACAGTACAGACAGTAAGGGAACAGGTTTTATGGTTATGGTGGCTTTTTGTGAGGGGGCACGCAGACACGGAAGCTCTGAAGGGCAAGGCCTCACCTCCAGGGACAGAATGGTTGAATCATCATTAGATTTCCCCTAAGAACCCGCTCAGACGCAAATACACACACACACACACGCACACACTGTACATATATATTTGCTGTAGTGATCATCATGCATGATACATGCCTTTTACTGATACACATTCAAAAAAAGTACATCCTCTAGAAACAGTTAATAATGTAGAAGGGATTAAAGATATATGGTTGGTAAGAAGACATGAAAATACTGAGTACAAAACAGAGTATTACTCAATACTATGTTATAGAATTCAAGTAACAAACGCAGAGAGCCGGGGCTGAAATGTGGGATATAAACAGGAGACAACAACTTGATTAATTCCTACAAGACCTATTTGAAGTTTCACATCCAAATGAGCCTCATTACATGTATGATGTGGTGCTAACATCCAACACAACAAGAAACTTCTGTTTCTGCCTCATTCTAATCTAGACCTGTGTTGTTACTAACAAGAGCTGTGAGATAAGCACAATGAGTTGGGCTGTAATTTTTATTACTATTCCCTCGAGCCGTACATTGCGAACCTGGATTCTGCCTGAGTAGGAAGACAAAAAAAAGCTTCAACTGTGTTTGCTCTGAAGTCACACTAAATCTATAAAATCACACTGCAGGGCTGTGCCTCAGTCACAAATTCTATTCTCATTATGATAATTTAATATTTTTTTGGCCTTCAGTATACTGAGAGTATACAGGGAAAAATAGCATAGGCCTACTGCTGAAAAAAACACTGTTATAGACTTAATAGGTTTATATACTTAAGGTAGTAAAATAAACTTGCTTTGAACAATTCAATCAAGTATTTTATATATACTTAGGACAATAACCATAGTATGACTGTAGCAAAGATATGAATTATCTGTAAAAATGGAAGGAAATTAAGAAATGTCTCTCGCGTATCAGAAACTTCAGACACAATTTTGTTGGGATTGAAGCCTGTGCATGTGTCCACCGTGTATTCTGTTTTGAACTAGGTTTTTTGGAGAATACTGTATAAAAGTAGTAAATCTCACAGAAGTATTACTGCATTTAGTGAAATCTCCAGGCAGGTTATTGCTCTGGACAGACTGCAAAAGCTTAGCACATTTTGAGCCCTGAAAGGGCAACCACTGTCTGCAGGTCTGTCTGCAGGCTAATCTGTATATCACATGGATCTAAACTGATCATTAGATGACCACATACACAGATTACTGACACACTAAGCTGTCGCTGATATAAAGCTATGCGTTAGCACCATGCTAAAATTCCCACTGTGCATAAGGAGTGAAAACTGTTTAAGGTGCAATAAATGCCTCAACATCCAAGAGTGGATATGGATTATTGTCGGGTTTTTATGGTTATTTGTTGCCTCTTAATGGTACAGCCACTTGTCAGTCAGGAGCAGGGTAAAACTGATTAACCAGTCAGCAGTCACAGGCATTTGCATAACATATAGCCTTCTTTCTCATTGATGATAGTGATATTTTGTAATGATATTTTTTTATCAAAAGAGTCTTCTACAGTTTTTCTAATCTCATATTGCTGAAATGTTATTCTGGGCAGCACCCAGATAAGATACCCCATTTGTTTTCCATAATGTTTTTGTTAATGAGCCATCATTTAAATATTTGTTTCCTAGGAGAAGTATCATTGCGATAATGTTCACAGTGCAGTGTGAGGAGGAAGAGACCTGTCTTAGGTTTTTATTTTTTTGTCAGTGCTCACATTGCACCAGCTTTCCCTCATAAAGCCTAAATCTTGTCATCATTTAGTTTTGCATCACTCAGCATTAACAAGACACCTGTCTTCTCCTTTTCCTCTTGACTTGAAGTCATTCTGCTCTAAGCAGTTAATGTCAAAGCAGTGAATGTGCCATGGACCCTTTATTAACATTATTTTACCTGAGGGACCCTGGCCTGAGAGTTTGATATGATCTGGTAATGTACACATATCACTGTTTCATCTCCAAATGAATGAAGTTACAGAGTAATTAAACTAATCCTTTGTTTTCTGGGGAAACATAACACATCCAGAAAGACCCCTGAGTGTCCTCTGGACCCTAGGCAACCTGTGCACAAGACTGCATACTAATAAAGGATCTATTTTTAGTGCAGCGCTACAGATCCCAGTTAACAGACCTATTATTGGTATGATTGATGTTGGGCTTGAATGATCGATTAACCCACCTGGAGTTCACACCACGCCACTTCGACCCAGGTGTCGGTGTCAAGACCTTTATAGACGGTCTTGAAGGACCCTCTGCCCAGCTCAATGTCAAACTTGAGGAAGCGGCCCCCAGGTGAAGTGGACACGGCCTTCATCCCGGGTTCCTCTTCGTTCTCGTCACTTCCTGCTTTACCTGTGACATCCGAGGGAACAATCTCTGCAATCGTCTCTCTCACGCCCCTGTCTCCCTTATCCTCGTCGGCGCTCGCGCTCTCTGTGGCGCTGTCCTTCAGCTCCACCTGGCTTTCCCTGCTTGAGGTCTCTTGGAGGCCCAGCCGGGCTCCCTGCAGAACCCGGGTCCGACTCCGATCAACGATGGTCCGCAGGTCAATGTTGAGCACCGGGCTGCTGTTGACACAATCCGGCGTGTCCACCGGCTGCTCCTCGGAGTCTGACACCCACAAGCTCCGCCGGATGAACCTCTGGCGGATCAGCCCCTGGTAGTCATTGGACGGGTACGCGCTGGGGTCACTCGCCCCCCGCTGGGCTCCGTTTTGGATGTTGACATTGTTGTCTGTCCCATTTTCATAAACAGGCCTACGGGCATTTGCATTAACGTCCGAATCTAAATTAGGCACCGAGGAAAATGTGGATCCCAGTGGCGGATCTTTTCTTGAATCGTCCGCCGAATCCATCCCTTCTTAACTTGTTAAACACTTACCGGCGACATTGTACAGGGAGGGAGGATGATGAGCATGCTCCTCTCCCGGCGGTGGGAGAGTTTGCTGCTTATACCTGCAACACTCGCAAGCAGTGACGCAGTTCGCCGGCTCAGGATGTATGGCCTTATGCCTTGAATTTGTTCAGGACAGAGAGCATGTCCACAAAACGTCCAGCTCGGAGGATGGGTGCATTGCTCCTTGGCACCTCACGCCCGGCCCACCTTGGTGCAATACAGCGCAGAGGGCTATTCAAGTTAAGCTTGATGTCATTGCCAGCTCAGCCTGTGAGCTCACGAAATCAGTTTCCTCCACATCGTAGCCCATAAGGTAGCATAGGCCTACTATGAAAATGTGATTCGTTCCGCAGATAGATGACTGGCCTACAGTGGACAGGTCGGGATGTTTCGGCTACACTCACTAATCCCCCCAAAGACACATCACGGGACGACCAAGTGCGCAGCTGTCAGCCTCTGCAAAGACTCACCAACCCGGGCTCTGGCTGATGCAAATAAGAAGCAGGTGCTCCGGGTGAAAATCTGAATAAGTTCCGAGAAGTGTGACTTCAGCCTCTCTGCATTCTTCCTTTAATTATCCGCACGTAGCCTACTTTGTTTCTCTCTGGTGTGGCATGCAGGATGGACACAAGCGCTTATCAGATTATGTCCACTGCGGCACAGCGTCCCGCAGGTTTGTCGGAGCAGGCAGCTCTCGTCCGGCTGATACGACTGTTGTCTTCCCACATTTCACTTCTTTCAGCTTTGGGAAAACTAGATTTTTCACTGCACAACCCACGCCCCTAGCAACAACACGCATCCAATACCTCGGCGCGTTTTTAGGCGGCACCCTCAGCCTCCCCTGACACAGGCTGCGTGGACCACACCACTGTCATCGTGACGCGCTAAACCTCCAATGGGAAGATGTCTGTTAAAGCCTACCCGACCAAAAAGGATCCCGCTGCTAGGAATTAACAAGAGAATCAGATGCACCGGACCCCATAACACTCATAACCTACATGGACCACCGTGGAGGGAGGCTAATGAGACTCATTCAGTAGTCATAAGATTGTGACGTGCTCTCCCTAGTAATTTATCTATGAAACACAGCATGCAGTGTTTTAGAATTAGGCCTATGCCAAATAATATTATTGTTTGAGGAGTTACTTTTTTACTAGTAACATACTTTCTTGTATCCCTGCACACTTTTACTGCAGTAAACGTGTTGCAAGTTGTGTGCCTCTAGAACCTATTTCACATATTTCCATGTGAGTTACAATGTGAAACAAATAAACAACGTTTAAAAGGCTATTTTCAAATCTTAATTAGTGCACCAATAAAATTAAGTTTAAAATAGGACTTAAAATACACTGCCACATTTTATAATTCCTTGTGTTTTTTTGTGACATAAAGCTTTATTACATTATGATTGTCATCACTAAAGGTGTAGGCGAACCCACAAAGACCTGACTAAAAGTGCGTTGCTGCATCACAGGCTTTGATAGAGGCCTTTAAAGATATAAAACACTAAGGCTTTGTCTTAAAGCTACAGGGCCTTCCACTGATGTAACAAAATGTGGTCATGTGATATAAATAACTATCTAATTCTAATAAAAAAACATTTCCTCTCTGCATGATTAATACAATGAAGGAAATTTAATAAATATACTATAGAGGAATTAGTAATTTGGTATCATTCACAGCTTTCCGCACTGTTGCCTAAATGGTTAGTTTAGTTTGTGTGTTATTGTAACAAATTGCCACAGTAGTGAGGTAGGTATTAATCTAAAGTTTCTCCCTGTTGTGTAACATTGTATCACCTTTACAAATGTAGTGTAAATAAATAAAGTAAATACATGGGGGGAAAGTGGAACACTGTAAAAAATGATCAAGGTGCTTCAACTTAAAAACTTAAGTTCAATTGCTGCCTTAAAAATGTGAGTAAACTCAACTTTAATAAAAGCTTTGTTTCAACTCATGTTGTTACATTATACAATTTGTTTGATTAAGGATCATTTATTTTTTTAACTTAATACTGTGAGTTAAAACAACTATATATATTACATCTGCGATGGACTGGCGACCTGTCCAGGGTGTACCCTTTCGCCTGATGTCAGCTGGGATTGGTTCCAGCCCCCCGTGACCCTGTACACAGGATAAGCGGTTGACGATGGATGGATGGATGGGTGGATGGATATATATTAAATTGTCCATTCAGGGAAAGTTGCTTTCTCTTGTCAAACAAACATACAATTAAACACCCTTTCAACTCACATTTTTAAGTTAAGATAACTAAATATAAGACATTGCAAGTTAGTTAAACTTGGAAATGCAAGTTCACCTGCTGTCTTGAAAATGCAAGTTAACTTAAAGGTTCAGTGTGTAAGATCTAGTGGCATCTAGTGGTGAGGGTTGTGAATTGTAACACTCTATCCAGCCTACCACTGCCCCCTAACCTTTCAAAGAGGGTAAGACAGCTACGGTGTCTGACACAGCACAAAAGAGGTCTCTTCTGAGACAGAGAGTGGCCAGTCAAGAAATGAGATTCCTTTAGGTATATTTATTAAAATTATCTTTACTTAATTATTCAATAAAACCATATAATATTGCGACTTTGCCACTGACAGATAACATGGAAAATGTAAGCCAAGAGTGTGAAACACTGTCACTGTTTCTGGGCCACAGTCCATTATAAACCACATATTAAATAAAGTTTATACAAACATTGACAAGAGAAACACATTAATTCTCTCAGTGAGTTTGGACCATGGCCAAACTGCCCGGCAACAATAATATCTGGCCCACTGCCAGATTATGGTGCTTTAACAGAGGCAAAAAATATAAATAAATAAATTGCATTTCTGTCAGTAGATCCTCAGAAATATTATACACTGAACCTTTAGCGTGAAGATTGCCTTTGTTTGAGCTCATAAATTCAAGTTCATAAAGCTGATATAACTACAGTGTTCTAGTGGTCTTAACGTTGTTTTTATAGTTAAATGAACTTTTTATAACTTCAACTTCATACTTTAAGTTATTATAACTCATAGTTTAAAGTTAAAACAACATAACCAACTTATAAGTTGGTTATGTTGTTTTAAGTAATATTATAATATTATAACATAAGTATAATAATATTTTAATATAAATAATATTATAATAATATACAGTAATATTATAATATAAGTAATATTATAATATTACTTTCCATTTCAAGTTAAGGGATTTAAATTCCAAATTTGTTTCAGTTTATATGTATAAAGGGCCTTGTAGACAGACCACGACAAAAGCACCGCTGCACTATTATCTTGAACAGCTTGCGATACGGCAGGGCAGTTTATTGGTGCGTCGAGCAACGCACCACTCAAGCTCCCGTGCACAGTGCAGTCAAAGTTCAAAATAACAGCAGATATCACCTCCTTTCTGAAAGGGCCTTAAGGCCGTTGTCAGGCGCCGCCTCCACCAGTAGCACTAGTCTTGTTTACCACAGAAGTGTCTATATTTTGGTTGGAATTTGAATATATGACTTATATGACTAATTATACACTGCAGTGTATAATTAGTAGGGATAAGCAAGTACACCACTATCTGTATCTGTATATTTGTTCAACAAAGTTTCTGTATCCATAATCAGAATGGGTGGGACTTAATCTAGAAGTGGGCAGGACTAACTGGAAATTATTTAAGCCTGAAATTGGTATCAGAAGTTGCTATATTTATTAGAAAACTATTTACAGAACAGCCTCAGAATTGAGCTTCAGAGCAATGTTTTTGATCACAATAGTAATTGATAAAAAAAAAAGGTTCCTATTATTACTATTTATAACAAAACAGATACTGACACATTTTACTCTGATGATACTCATAAAAAGTATCTGTACCGAATACTCGTTTCAGCCGTGTACTCGCTAAACCCTAATAATTAGTTGATTATGTACATGTTTCTCTCAAACTCAAAAGCACCTAGGCAATTTTTTTTCTCTAGCTCCCATCCCCACACACTCACCTTTTTTTCAACTTTATATGCAAGTTCAATCAACACGACAAAGTCAACACAATGAATTAATGCAAGTTTAACTTTATAAAACTCATACAGTTGTAAAACTTGTCAGAGCTATCTGAGTTGAAAAGAAGAAGTAAGTTGACAAATTAAATGGGTCTATGATTTTTTTTCAGTGAATTGAGGTCACAGAGGTGGAGGTTAGGGAGATATATTTTCATTCTGTGTGTCAGGCTTGACACATTTGTTTTTGTTTTTTTTACTTTTACGAGTTTGTTTTATACCACAGAATCATAAAATGTGAAGAGATGGAAACAACATAGGACAAAAGCGGAGTAGTGTTGTGTCGTTCAATGAACGTTCCGTTCGTCATTAAAACATTCAAACACAGCCACGTAGCAACGTTAGCGTTAGCCCTGTAAACAGCTAACAGCTGATCCAGGTCCGCCAGAGAAGAGAACGCAACATAATTATACCCTGTTGTTTCACAGCTCGTGACTGGTGAACAACCTGGCTGTGTTTGAGAGAGACATGTGCTCATGTGTGTTTCTCTGTCTGCAGAATCTGGACCTGATGTGGCCCATTCTGCGTCCAGAACTGCCAAACTGCTGCGTTTATATGTGTTTATTACTCTGTTCCTCTGTCTGTGCTGGAGTTATTTAAGAACTTGGTGGCTTGATCCAGATTATTATTAAATTGGTTGAAGAGTGTTTTTATTCATGTAGTGTATCAAGCTTATTACTTCAATATATTTGCAAATCTGATATTAATATTTTACTCATGAATAGGGACGTTAGGCTACTGTATGAATGAGCACTTTAGAGATAATGATAGTAATTAAATTTTTACATTTAAATTTATTCATTTGGCAGATGCTTTTATCCAAAGTGACTTACATTTGAGGAACAACATACAAGCATCAACAGAGCATCAAATACAGATCTACAACTGACAATACATACTAGTAAGAGCAGCAATAAATACTAGTAAGAGCTCATAATACATATCACATCAGTGGGGTAAACACATAAGCATTTATATGGGTGGTCTGGTTGTATACTCGGGAAAGATTATGAAAATGGAAGGATTTAGGCGGAATAGTGGATTGCATAGACAACATATTTCTGTGGTTTTTACATGGTTTGAATTTGGTTGTGGGCCCAGGGGGATTTATATAATGATGATATACAGTAATCAAGAGGTGAATTTGTGCATTATACTTTGTCAAATAAAGCAAGCCAGGCAGCCTTCTGTGTTTGAGAACGGCGCTGTTTTTTAATCGCCCACTAGAGAGCTGCAGCGCCGCAATAACCAGCCTAGTTCAAACGAACAGAATGAACAAAATGACTCAAAAAAAGATTAGTTCATTTTAATGAACGAGATTTGAATGAACGAGTCTGTCAAAAGACTCGAACTTGCCATCACTAGAGTGGAGAGGTCAAAATTCTCACTTGAGACCTCAAAAGTATTTCTCCAACCTACAGGGAGAGTTTAAAATTTTATGGGGGTCAACTTTTAGGAACAAACCATGCTCAGATCACCAGGGAAACAACAGAAATAATAGGAACCAGTTGGTGGGTGTGGCCAGGCCTTGGAGGGTCAGTTCACAACATGAAACCATGACAGTTACAGTGACCATGCTGCTGTTATTTCACTTTCTCAACTTTGCTTAAACTACATAATCTTAAAGAACAGAACTGATTTATTTTTCAGTTTAACCTTTATTTAACAAGATGATCTCATTGAGATTTCTTTTCCAAGAGAGACCTGGCCAAAATAGCAGCATATTGACAAAGCACAGTTACAGACATGAACACGAGTACACGCACAACAACAAGGAACAATTAACAAGACCCTTACGATACATAAACAAACGACATTAGACTACTTAAAAGTACAATTTATACTCAGGACTGGATTAAAAGTGAGGCAAAGTGTGGCAGTTGCCCAAGAAACCTAGAGCCACAGGAGCCCCAGATCACTTGGGCTGTCTATGCGCCAATTCATTTGCAATATCTCTAACATTTCTTTTTGTAATTTGCATTACCAAAGCACAATCAAAAACTTAAGATGTATGGGCCCTAATGTGGTCGCGTAGGCTGTAGGGCTCTGTGAAACAAAGAATCTAGCGTTAATGCCTTTAATATTTCAGTTGACATATTTATATGGTGCTTATCCTTAAACACATTTTGGTTTAATCAAATAAAATGTATCGTCAACCGCTTGCTGCGTACAGGGTCGAGGGGAAATCAAATTGATTCCATCTTCTTTTTTTCAAAGTGCAACACCGCATTAATACGCAGGGCGGCAGTAAAGAGCCATGTTTCCTATGATGTCTCTTATTGAGTGGATGTGCGACCGAAGTCCACATTAAAGCACTGCTTGGCTCTTATACATTACATCAGGATTTGAGGGAAGTGTTTGGGAAGTAGGCTACTGTGGGTGAATTCCCAGGCTTGAGTGTAGCGTCACTCCTGCCCTGCTCTCTCTGCTTGATGCAGCGATGATGAGGGGCGGTCGTCTGCAGCTATTATGCCTCTTGTCGTCACAGCAGCAGTCTTTTAGCAACAGTGTGGAACACAGCCCCGCGGCTCTCAATGTGAGCAACCTACTCGGGATATAACGCGGTAACACGATGGCTACGGAAAACTTGGAATTGAACGGTGTTGCTGACCGAAACGGCGAGCCCGAGGTAAGACAGCGACGCCTGCTACAAGGGACAGCATAGTTTATTGTTCAGTCACCACTAATCCTGCTCTGTGAAGGGTAACAAATCCCCACAGACTCAGTTCCCAGTCCAAGTAGAAACTCGTCGGTCATACTGGGGATCGATGGCTGCCTCCTCTCTCATCCTTCATCCCGGTGTTGTTTGGTTAGCTCAAGGCAAATTTCAACGTTTCACTAGTTTTAAACGAACTTCTGTTCGTGTTGTTGTGTGTTCGCCTCGGCTCCTTTCCTGTTTAGTTACCTACAAAGGCTCAGTTTACACATAAAGACAGACGACACAGAGGAGCACATAACCATCATTGCTCTGTAAAGGAATCCAGGTGGGTCAGCTCAGCGACCTGAACCAGGGTCAATCAATTCATGATTTGTCCAAGTGGGTTGAAGCGGTACATAATGTGAATAACTTCACATTCTTACATTTCATTGTTGTTTTAATTTAATTCAAAATATAACTTATCTCTCTTAAATATAGCTTACTTTTAAATGGAATATCCTGCGCATTGTCGTTGTTTCAAATAAAAGAAGGGAAATTGTGATAGGCATTTTTATTTCTTTTAATAGACAAAACTATTAACCAAAACAAATATTGGTACAGGTTCATTATTTACTCAAATTTAATAACCGCTAACTGCTTGTTCTCTTGTTTCTGAGCTCCTTTAACCTTTTATACTGTAAAAATGATTAGTGGAAGTGGAAGCACTGCAGTTAAAGTGTCACCAACATAAATATTTTTTTTTCAGATTATCAGAAGGCAAAACGTCCTTTAAAAAGACTTTAGAAACTCCCTCTGTCTTTATCTTTCTTATATTTTTCTACCTGCTTTGTTTATTGCTAAGCACCAAAACACCAAAGCAGATTCCTTGTATGTGTAAACCTACATGGCAGTAAAGCTAATTCGGATTCTGAGTGGGGAAATTCAAAGACAGATGACCACTCCCTGGAAAGCCCGGGATGCAGGGAGCTGTGAGTGGGAAGAAGGCAATAACAAAAAGAGAAAATGAAGCTGTAACAGTACCATAATGTGAGAGTGAGAGATTTAGTGGGTGACACACTCATCTCCTGGTCTGCCACAAGAGCACCTTTTTCTTCTGTGGCCTTGCAGGGTTTCAGAGGTGCAGAAAGGGGAGCGCTGAGTTGAACCTCAGCGTATGATGCTGCCAACTTGGGCACAAGGGTGGCACTGTTGGACTGCTGGATTACACACCACCCAGATGAAAGCCTGAGTGCTGAACTAAACTCATATAAAGAGAAAGAAAGGTCTTGACAGTTACCCAAGTTTCCTGCGATGCAATGTTTATAATGCAGAGGAAGGAAATAGATTCCTCCACACAGTCTGTGCCTGGGGAGATAAGTCAGTCTATTTGAGTGTTAAAACTGGGGCAGGCAATTCATTTTAGAACCATTTTTTGTTGTATTTGTCGAAATTCTCTTTACATTCGTACAGCAATCAATAAATCAAAATCTCTGAAACGAAAAAGAAAAACATCTGGTATCTGTGGATGTTGCAGTACTGCGATAGGCACAACCAGTCGTTTAATCTGGCCCAAATGAAACGATTGGCCTTCCTTGTTACCTGCGCTCACTCTGCCTGTTCCCTCACAATGTGTTTTGGGGAGTGGCTTTGGAGGCCTGAAGGAAGGGTGAGGGATTTTTCCGGTTGGATACTTAAACTGTCTCGCGGTCTCTTCTCCTACGCCAGCGTTAACATGCTTTGTAACGTGCTAATAACTAACTTCACTCACTTTTTCCACTGTATTTGGGTTGGGACTTTTCTACACACTTTTGTTTTAGATGTGTGAATTGGTCAGCCTATAAAAAGGGGATGTGGTTTGACAAATAATTTTTTAACCTCTGGGCTGAAACTAACTCACCGACCTACTAAGATATGGAGGTTCCTGTTTTAATTCAGCCACTGAACACTTTCACTTCCATTCATATCTTCCACAGCAAACAATACTTGTGTTTGCATAAGTCTGGGTTTTTTAAGATAATCATTTTTATTATGTTGAACTTTTGGCTCTAGTGAAAAAGTTCTTGTTTGTGGTGACATACTTCTCTAATTTGTAAAGCTAAGTGGAAGACTTAGAGCCTACAAAACAATCCCCACATATCGCTGATTCATCCATCTTGAAACATAAGAAGACAAATTCACTGGCTTCAACTTATATTCAAGTGTATTCATTTAGCTGACGCTTTTATCCAAAGCGACTTACAATTGCTATACATGTCAGAGGTCGCATGCCTCTGGAGCAACTAGGGGTTAGAACACACTATTTTTCTGAACTCATTACTACACATAAACACAACCCCAGGTTTCTGTTTAAGACTGTGGATCAGCTGGTAAACCCAACCCCTCCTTGTGCCTCAGCTGGAAGTAATGATGACTGTGAATTGTTTTTATCTTATTTTACCAATAAGGTGGTGTCAATCAGAGCCTCCATTACCCCTGCGGCCTCTTACTCAGAGGTTCCTCACCAGCAACAAGAGAGTTTTAACCAGTTTTATCCCATCGACTTGTCTGAGTTTTTAAAAACAGTATCACAAATGAGAGTGTCCTCCAGCCCACTTGATGTAATACCTACAAAGTTTTTACTGAAAGTAATGGATTCTGTTGGGCCCCATTTGATCTCTGTTTTCAACAGCTCCCTATCTACTGGTTGTGTCCCTGATTATTTTAAAACGGCTTGCGTGAACCCACTTTTAAAGAAACCTGGTTTAGATCCCTCCCTCCCACATAATTTTAGACCAATTTCAAAACTGCCTTCTAGAAAGAATTGTGTCCAAACAGCTGCTCACTGTACTGGAAAATAATAAAATATTTGAAAAGTTTCAGTCTGGTTTTAAGAAGTACCACAGCACTGAGACTTCCCTGCTTAAAGTCACCAATGACCTTTTAATGTCTGCTGATGAAGGCATGTGCTCAGTCCTAGTACTCCTGGACCTTAGCGCTGCTTTTGACACCATTGATCACAACATCATGTTAGACAGACTGAGGCACTGGGTGGGGATCTCTGGTACGGCCCTAGATGGTTTTCATCCTACCTGTCAAATAGGAAGTTTTGCATGTCTGTAAACAACTATGTCTCCTCATTCTGTCCAGTTAAATATGGTGTGCCTCAGGGGTCGGTCTTAGGACCCATTTTGTTTTCCTTGTATCTGCTTCCCCTTGGACATATTATCCATAAACATGGTATTTCTTTTCATATTTATGCTTATGACACACAAATATACTTGCCCGTCAGATCCACAGACCCTGGAATGCTGAGTTCACTTAACAACTGCCTTTGTGAAGTTAAAGAATGGATGTCAAATAATTTCCTCCAGCTGAACTCAGACAAAACAGAAATCCTGGTCATCGGGTCCCAGCAGATGGCAAATCAAATACTGCCATCTGCTGGTTCCCTAGTAAATCACATTAAGCCTGTGGCAAAGAACCTTGGTGTTTGGTTTGATAGTAATTTAAATTTCGAGCAGCACACCACAAAGCTTGTTCAATC
>NC_060167.1:20531591-20553926 GCF_021292245.1 Micropterus dolomieu
GCAAAGAACCTTGGTGTTTGGTTTGATAGTAATTTAAATTTCGAGCAGCACACCACAAAGCTTGTTCAGTCATGTTTTTATCAACGTAGAAATATAGCAAAAATTCGATCTATGTTAACATTTAAGGACACCGAGACCATTTTACACGCCTTCATCTCATCACGCCTGGATTATTGCAACAGCCTTTTCACCTGTTTAACCCAAAAATCTATTGATCGACTCCAGACTGTCCAGAACTCAGCTGCCAGGCTTTTAACAAGAACAAAGAAATATGACCACATTACTCCTATTTTAGCTTCATTACACTGGCTCCCAGTATGTTTTAGAATTGACTTTAAAATTCTATTGATCACTTTTAAAGCTCTTCATGGCCTCTCGCCTTGTTATATTTCTGAACTTTTAGTCCCATACACACCAGCACGTACCTTGAGATCCTCGGGCAGAGGTCTGTTGTCTGTTCCAGAGTCTCGACTGAAAACTAAAGGGGACAGAGCGTTTGCTGTCAGGGCCCCGAGGCTCTGGAACAGCCTGCCCGAGGAAATCAGGTCAGCTGAGTCAGTGAACTCTTAAGTCCCTTCTTAAAACATACTTTTATAGGAGAGCCTTTCCCGATCTTATTTGACTTTGTTTTATCCCTTTTATTTTATTCTATTTTACAAATTTTATATTTATCTTAAACGTGTATTTTAGTCTTTTCTTTTTTTGTATTATTGTTTTTTGGGTATTATTGTCTTTACACTTGTTAAAGCACTTAACTTGTTTTTGAAAAGTGCTCTACAAATAAAGATTATTATTGAATGTCTTGCTCATGGACACAATGGTGGATTCCCACAGTGGGAATTGAACCCAGGTCTCCCACACCTAAGGCAAGCATCTTATTTATGTGCCACCACCACCTATTCATTTTAATTGCCCTATTAGTGGTTGTAAAGTTTTTTATATTTCTGTAATTATTTTCATTGATTTGTTTTTTTGTTTTTCTGTTGTTGTTGTTGTTGTTGTTGTTGTTGCTCTGTATTGGTGGTTCTGTGTGTGTTTGTCTGTTGTCTGTCTGTACATTGACAAATGTATAATTGTCCTTTTTTTTTTGTCGCTGTTCTTTTGTGATAGTAGTGATGTACTTTAGGACCCCCTTGAAAACGAGATGGTGCATCTCAAGGGTTTTATCCTAATAAATAAATTTGAAAATGAAATTCGATTCCCTAAGAACGGTAAAACTTACTTTGCAGTCGGCACATATTTATATGAAATCGAGTATTACAGTAGCAACAGAGTGCTTTCATTTTCATTCTCCATGTTAAAGTAACCTTTTAAATACCACAATTACACAAGTTTCAGAACATGAAAGCATGGCGCTTTTGCAGTGTGAGTGTTTCAGTGGTGAAAAGGGTCATAAAGGCTCAGAAAAGTCTAATTTCAAGCATATTTAGTTAGGTGAGAGCTGTTGAGTTCTCAGTAGAAGTAGTAGAAGTGCATTTACATACACCTGAGAGATTACATCATAGAAATATTAACTGACATCTGATGACAATATTTTTTGTTAGTTTGATCCATTATGAAATAGCCATTAATCAAAAAATATTAAAGATCAATCTGAAATCCTGTACTGACCCAGTTTGTTCAACTATCACATTGCTAGACATTGCTTGTGTGTCATTCTAAGGATGAGGATATTTTATTGTCGTTCCAAAACATGTTATACATGAAAGGGATCAAATTTAGGTACTCAGGTCCTGGTGCAGGTAATAGCAATAATAAAAACCAAGAAAAGACCGCACACAATAAACCAACATTAAAATAATATTAGTAAATAAATAAACATCATGCTAATGTCAGGGTTTGTGTGTTGCGTTCAGGTCCCGCAGCCAGGCCTCTGGAGGAGGCAACAGAGACCTCTGAACATGAACCATTACGCCAATAAGAAGAGTGCAGCAGAGAGCATGCTGGATGTGGCTCTACTGATGGCTAATGCCTCACAGCTGAAGGCGGTGCTGGAGCAAGGACCAGACTTTACCTTCTATGTGCCCCTTATTACGCTCATTAGCATCTCCCTCGTCCTGCAAATCGTGGTAGGAGTTTTGCTCATCTTCATTGGTAAGTCTGGAGTTTGTTTCTGTCATTGGCCTGTTAGCAAGACTAAAAATATTAAATATATATATAATGTATTGTTTTAGTCCTCTACTGCACAAGTAATTCTTTTAGCATCTTTGGCTGCAACATGGTGTGAAGTACATGGGATATTATATTTATTTACTATTACTTTGTCCAGACTAGCTAAAAGTGACAACAGTGTGTGAAACCCTGTACTCAAAACTCCCACGCCGTGAGTGACACTGAAGTTACACAGCCACAAGCACATTTTTAAGTTACAAGCATAACCTTTTGGGCCTGCTTTTACCACCACAACTTGTGCTTGTAACAATGTGTGTGCATGTGCAACTAACATCAGACCCGAGTTATGCGATCATAGCTGACAACGGCTTTCACTTTGTACTCAGACGTTCACAAAAGCAGCTTTTCTTTTTTTCTTCTCAATCTTTGATATCATTCATGCACATTTTTTATTTAGCCATTGCTGTTTTTTCCCTACAACTGCCAATCTTTTCTACAAATTTACAAGAAAGCACAAACTTGAATTTCTTGTGCTGTTTTTTTGTCACATGTTTACAAAAGGATGATTTTCAACCAAGTGCCTTGAAATCATTTAGATGCACATCATTTCACAAAATTTTATTTAACCTTATGTAGACACATACACAGGAAGAAAGACCGGTCAGTAGCTTCCAGTTTTAAAAAGCTTTTGGGGAAAAAAAGTCATAGATTTGGCAACACTAAAATGGCCAGGGACTTTCCTTTAAATATTCTCTTTTTAGACCAGCAAGGCATGTAATGTCCCAGTGAAGCAAGAAGCTAATTATTCACCTGAAGGCAGTGCAGTCAGATGCTGTTTAGATCACAGTGCAGTATTTCTCAGTAATGATTACTTCACCGCCGATGTGGCAGAAAACTCTGTGCTTCACCTTTCTGGGCAATGGAGGATATTCCTGCTGACAAAGCAAATGTGTGCTCTCAAGAGTGATGTCTCCATGTTTCATTTCTCTTTTGACAGTTAAGTGGAACCTGAATGATGAAAGCATGCACTTCAAGTTGAACATTATGGAGAATTTCGCCACAGCCTTCGTCTTCATCATAGTAGTGGTCAACGTCTTCATCACAGCCTTTGGTGTCCAGCGGCCCAACCCAAGTGCTTGATCACCCTTTAGATGACTCTCCACTCTCCTGATGAACTTAGTAAAGATGCACCTCCACATGATTTGTGAAAATGGACCGGACGTATATTTATTCACCAAACTAAATGGCATGCAGGTGCATTTGCCATTCTGTAATTCAACCTCCCAGGCTTGTCACTTGATACCCACCCGGTGATGATGTGTGTGTGTGTGCGTGTGTGTGTGTGTGTGTGTGTGTGTTAGAGGGGTTCCCTTATCTGACCATAGCTATGGACAAATGTGCAGTCAGCTTCCATTTCATGTGGGTATTCACCAGTTTGTTACCTCTTCTTGTACTCAGGACTGATGCATATAAACGGTTGCCTTTACTTATCAAGCAAATGTATCGGGAGCAACATACTGTATGTCAGTCACAACCATTGTGAATATTTCCTGAAAAAAAAAGACATCCTGCTGTTATTGTTAAGTTTGAAATGTGTCAGTACCTGCAGTCTAATCCGAATGTATGCCTACAAAAAAAACTTGATCACCAAAGCAAAATCCAAATGAAAGTCTTAGTAGTAAGTGCCAGGAGCCACCTTGGCCTTCTGCTGCTCATGTGGCATTACATGATAAAAAAGCCTTATTATGAGGCCAGATTTTCTGTTTACAACTGATTAGTTAAGTGGACCTTACATGCTTTGTTTAAGTGCTATGCAAAGTCTAGTGTGTAAAGTTTTACCTGTATATATTAGTTTATGTCTACAAGTGTTTATATAGTGTATGTGATCACTAACAGGCTTTTTTTAAATCACTTTTTTTAACGGACCAAAAATTGTCACAGCTTCTACTATAAATCTTGTAGTATACACTGTGACAACAATTTTAAATGATATTTTATAAATAAAAACTACAAACATGACAAGATGTGTTTTCTGTCCTGTTTATTCATATCATGCAATGTTTTTTTAATTGTACAAAGACAAAAGTCTCAATCCTACAAATGATGGCAATTTAAATTTAAGGCATTTTTACATGACAGTACACACAGAATGTGACTAAATGTCAGGCACTGGACCTCAATGAGGAGACGTTAATTGACAACCATGAGAAATATCAATATTTCCTTAATAGAACAATATTACAAAAGTGTTGAGTACAAGGAATAACAACAAACCATGCAAGTTGCATAAATGTTTTCTGGTATTGGCTTCAGATGTGCTGAAGTTTAACCACCATACCACAAAGAAATACAGTTTAACAAAAGCACCATCATGATAGTAATTGTTATGCTCTCCATGATACATATAAAAGAAACTGTTTACAAACAGCCTGAGTAAAACTATCAAATTGTATATGCCTGTCATTTTATGGTTAAATTAATTTACTGCCAGACACATTTAAAATAGGCTTATTAGAAACGTCTCAATATAGACCTAGTGGTCAAAAAGGCACAGTAAGAACTAAAACATATACACACTGTAGGGTATATTATGTATAAATGGCTGGGGTGGGACATTTACTTAAACCCTCTTCTACTATTTCTTCTATGCGATAGACAACAGACCGAGCTAACGTTAATGTAAGCCAACAGGAAAAATATAAAAATAAGTTTCCATCCTGTCCGACCCCGCGGAACAAAGAGAGGAGGAAATATTCTGGCATGTTTCCGGTCTGCACTTATGGTGAAAACAGGAGCCGTGAATAAGAAATGAAGGGAGTACGGCATTATTCACACAAACTGTGTGTGTGTGTGTGCGCGCGCGCGTGTATGGATTTCAAAGATGAAAAAATGTGGTTAGAGATGCCACGAAGTAAGTGGCAGTGCCTTAACCGTATGTGTGTTGATGGCCACAGGGACCAATTCCATCCTTGTCAAGGGGAGTGCTAACCTTCTCTCCTTTCATACAACACGACTACATAAAGCAACGCGTCACATTATATATACTGACTTACAATACTTGGTTTCACTCATGGTACAATTTCCGGTGTATTGGTATTACAGATACAGCTGAACAAATCTCCTGTTTGTTCTATTTCAAACACACTAATCTGGGTTTACCCTTCATTATTACCATTCTTCAATCAACATTTGTACATTTTGCTTTAGTCGTTCATCTACCCAAGATGCACTGCGCTGGTAGAGCGGGACATCATTGGTAGAAGAAATCACGTGATGGCAAAATTCACTATAAACTTTTTTATATACAGTCTATGCTATAAACGCGTCTGAAGTAACCATACGGACATCGCTCCACAGTATTCCTGCCTGTTCACATGAGTATCTCCTTTTTGTCTAACTGTGAGCAGCAGAATTTCGGGAAGCTCTTACGAAACCAACAGAAGCCGGACTGTGTTTGGTGAAGTCACTTTTGTCCACAAGATGGCAGTTATGTTCTACAAAGAGCTGGGTGTCATGGACTGCACCATTGATTGTGACACTAATCCTCGTTTCTGAGTTGGGGGATAACTGAGCAGAAAAGAGAGAGTAATTCTCAAATTACCCAAATAAATGCACATGGCAAAGAAGTGCTGCCTGAGCAAAAATAAAATGTTGAAAAATGTTGATATGAGTTTTCACACCAAAGTGTAATTAAGCAAATACGTTGAAGGTTGTTGCTTTATATTGTAGGCTGATCCTATATAGTTAATAATGTAACACCAAGTTTCAAGTTATTTTAGCAACATTTTGTCACTAATGCAGTCAGTTTTTCTCTTTAATTGGTTTGTAAAAGCTGCTTTATGCCACATTTGAAGACTGTAGCAAACACCTTTGTTTAATGAGCTTGTTTTTGATCTCTGTGATTATCCCTCTAAAGTATACGATCCCTTTAACCCACTTAAATAGGCATCAGCATATGAGGAAATAAGAGCATTGTGCCAAATGTAACTATGAATTTGCCCCGTCTTTCCCATTTCAGATCACAAGCAAAACAATATATACAACTGTGTACAAAATTAGTATTCAACTCTTGGGAAAAGATATATTGTGCTGTGCTTTGGTACAAGTAGCTTTCATAAGAGTAGCTCTGGGGAAGCACCTGGTGTGAGGGAGTCACCCCTCACTTCATGAGGCTTTCTTCAGTGTACCATATGAGAACCTCCTGAGCCTTTCTTTGCAAACCCAGAGTAGCCATCCCGAGGGCCCGGCTACCTCCCGTCACTTTAGCCTCTGCAGAACAAAGACTCCTTCTTAGTAACACTGAATTAACAGCATGAAGTAGAATATTTTCAGGAGCATGCATGCAATAAAGTTGATTTATACATTAGCCAGTCAATAGGCGGAAAACTGGAAAGCTACTTACCACTGTAGTAATAGAGCAAAGCCATTCCCACTGCGACACTGAAACAACCCAGAAAGAAGAGGGGACCTGGAAAGAGGTAAACACATCACAACAACGTAAATGTAATTCATTTTTAAAAAGTGGCTGTTCCTTATTTTGTGATTTTTTTGAAGGTCATCACTAAATCATCTACTGACTATTTTATGATGTTGCTGCCTTACATCTGAATCTGATCTGATCTGAGTGAATCTGAATCATTTAAGAATAGTAGTTTAATCATTTGAACATTAACACTGCCTGAAACAATGCACACCCATTGACATGCATTCTTTTACATGAACATCTTACCTCTGTCATTCAGAACATATCTCTGGTGGTAGACACGTCGATATTTGAGCGGATCTAAGGAATCTGGAGGCAGGACATATACCTTTTATTGTGTGGACTAAAATGTAGACTATACTAGAAAACATAACTTAATATGTATAATCCATTCTGTTACGTCCAAATAATAAATGAGTATCTCACTGGGATTACACATGATTTAGAGAAGCAGGATTTGGGGACTGACCTCTGAGGCGGAGCCGTGTGGGCAAGCTGAAGTATACCTCCTCTACATGCAGGTGAAGGGCTCTGTAAAACTCCCTGCACGCTTCCTCTCCTTTCTCCTGCAGGTGTGTCAGGAGCTCACCCAACTGAACACTTGTGGGCACGTCCAAGTTTCGGAACTGGATAACAATAACAACAGTTATTATGGGATATTTTTGGTCCCCAAACGGAAATGTTCCCTTTTCAAGTTTTTGCATAGTAAACCTACATTATAGATTAAACTACAACACATATACAGCTACTGCTGCATTACATGCTTCTTACAAATAAACACCATATAATATAGGACATGGCTCATTCATCTATGATGAATACTTTTAGTTTTGATACTTTAGCACATTTTGCAAGTAGCCACACCTGTGAAAAAGATTTTTAATGCAGACCTTTTACTTAAAACGGAGTATTTTTACCGTGTGGTGTGGTATTGCTTTTACTTCATCTCTTTTTTCCATCACTGCCTGTATGCGACCAAGACAGATAAGTACTTTGTGCATGAGGACTTACTTTGGTGGCCTCCTTGTCTGTGAGGATCTGCGGGTAGATTCTGTTGAGCTGCAGAATGAGTTTGTCCACCAGCTCCGTGTCAAGTCTCCGGTCAGCTCTGAGGAAGGCGCTGTCCTCTATCAGCTGCTCATGAAAACTGTCTGTGCATGTCAACAGAGAGACGTTTTAAACAATGACTAGTGTTTAGTGTATTTAGTGTAACCAGCAAGACGCTTCCATTCACTGTCTGATAATAGGCTACCATTGGAAAGGGACGTCAGTAACATATCCGTACATAGACATATCTCCCGTCTTTCCTCGTACTAACTGTTGCAACAGAGGCGTATGAGGGCATGGAGGATCGGGAATGCTGCGAAAAAACACTTGTTATTCAACTAATTGTGTGTTGACAGCGAAATGAAAAGTAAGGCGCTTTCTCCTGTCAAGAGTGTTGTTAAGAAACTTTTCAGGGCTCAACAGGACAGACGTTGCATTGTCTTTGTGAAAACGAGGCAACTTTTCAGGTCGTCAGTGCCGTGGTAATGCTCGTGGCTTGAAAGACATTAAATAAACTAAACAGAAGGTTAAAAACATGGTGAAATAAGCGCTATTTTTAGTTAAAGAAAGACACGAACCTCCCATTGTGGAGTCCCCTCTGTCCTTTGTGTGGCCACGCCCTCTGACGTCAACCCGTAGGCAGGGAGTGACTTACGTCAACGTCTTCGTCCAAAAAGTGGGAAAAAAAACTTTACTCCTTTATACCGGAAATGGAAATTAAGGATAAAGGATACGCTAAGCAATTTACTTTATAATTGACCCTTATCAGGTTTTTGATACAGATACGCAGAAGAAACAGAATTTGATCTATCTGTGTATCACTTTAAACAACAAAGTGTATGTACATTACTGTAAATTGAACAGCTGTTTGAGAGTCCCTTGAACAATTGTACTTCTTTTTTTAATTATTTGTTGTCATGGACATAAAGTTCAAATTATTGTTAGATCTGAGGACTAAATTTGGTGTATTGCTTATTTGTACAGTATATTCTATATAATTTGAGACTTTTGTATGCACAAAAACTCACCATGCTGAATGGATCTGTTTCAGAAAAAGTAACAATATACAGTCACTACCTACCCACTGTACAGAACCACCAATATTGTACTCACTGGTGGCAAGTAATAAGTCCAATTTATATTTGATTTTCATTTCTCAACAGTGAAAGAATAACGCTTTATTGTAAAATTGTTAGTAAATCTATTTTCTAAAAGAAAGACCCCCAGTATTGTGAAAGTTAGCTTTATTTCTTCACCAGTCATAAGGGTTAGCAGAGACAGTAGCCCACATTCATGCATCTTGCTAGTGATTTACCACAAGTTCAGTCTTACAGATATTCTGACCAGCCACCTCCACTCAAGCTCCCTTATGAAAAAAAAAGGATGATGACATCCTGTAGTCTGAACAGTGTCAAATAAATATAATTGCAGAAATAGTAAAAACATACAAAATCAATTAGGACCAAGTATGTGAGCAACAATGTGTAAAATATTTTTTTACATAGCATAAACATTTATTTTCTTCCTCTTGCCATGTTTTACAAATTGCACTTGTATAAACAAAACACAGCATGGCACCGCAGGATTATTGTTTGCAGATAATGCATTTTAGGACTCAAAAGGTTTAGAAAAAGCTGTTTTAAAACAATTACAATAAAAACTCTCCTTCATGATAAAGTGTATGAATACTATTAACATCTGACCTTAACTTAGAAATATTTAAATAAGCTTTGTATTAATACTCTTCCTTAGTGATAACAAGCATACTTGAATTTGAAGCTCCATATTTTCAGGGTCATAAGGTAAAAACAAATAGTTATTGAAAAATCTTGATAACCTCGACAGCTTGTTCCTACGGGCTGTCAGTAAGGCACAACTAAATCTAAGGCCAAAAGAAAAAAAACTACAGCAGAAAAGTCTCTTTTGCTTGATTTCAACTAGTGAGTTGAAGTTCGGTTTTTTAAAGAATTCCCACATATCTGCTTTTACTACTATGAAATAGGGAATAAATAGGGCTAAAATATGGTGAATCGCTTGAAAATGTAGTCAACAATCTGGCAGATAAACATACACATCCAGTAAACACATTGTATAATACTTGAAACAATTAGTATGATTTTAGAAAGAAAGAGGAATCACCTCAGAGCAAATAAGTAAAACAAAAAGTGCTCAGTCAGGGTAACACAGGCAATGAGTAATCAGCAAAACACCCATCTTTATTCCTCCTCTGGTTCAGTAATAATAGTGGTGCATAGTGTTGGAAGACTTAGGGACTACAGTGGGCAGATGAAGCGATGAGTCATCCTTTCTGCAGTCAAAATGTTTAACAGAATTGTGCATACTTGTTTTTGGCACTCTAAAACAAGGCCCTTGGCAAATACTGTTTGAAATGTTCTTGTGTTAGCGATGACCATTATTAGATAGTGAAGGAACCAGGACCACAGATGATTGGCAACTGTCACAGACACTTTGACGGACCTCCTTAAGGACACTTGGCATAATAGATTTACTGCAAATGGAAAGATAAAGAAAATCACATTAAATTGATTGATTGTTGAAATTCCAATTTCCACTGCATTAGTGAGATGAAGTATATCAATGAAGTTAACAGTTAGGAAAGTTAGATGGCTGCAGGAAGCAGAGGACTGAGGAGTGTTAGTCTCTGATATTACAGGGAATGTGTTGTGTCACCTAAAGCCAACTGTCCTTCAAACTGTTACGTAAATGTTTTATCTCACTCTTTAATGCAGACACAGACATTTAAAATTCCTTTTAATATATTTGATACAGAAAAGAGAAAATAGAGAATAGCATCTTATTTATAATAGAAACACATGAATATTAAAGTAAAAACAGTTTCTTGGTTTATCTTTGGTAATCACCCTAAATTAAAGTGGTACCATGTTTTTTCTCTCACAAGCTATTTTGGACCAATAAGAGTAAAAGAAGCTGCTTTCTGAACTTGGGTTACATAAAAATGAATGTTGAAAGAGAAACAAAGAGATAGGTTACATATATGCTAGCAGATTTGTAGTACAACTGCCCAGGTTCGTGCAACTGAAAAGTTTGTTAGATTTCTGTTTTAATGTCTCATATAATAAAATGGTAACAACGGTATAATAAATAGTTTCTGGCCAACTCTAGAGAAACTGTTTTCAGGCTAGTTTTACCCACAAAACAGCTTACCTGTACACAACATACAACATGTCACAGAACTCAAACATGGAGTAAAGCTTGGTACCTTCTGTGAAAGATTCTACCTGCTTATACTCATCACAGCGTATTTGATGCCAGCCTGGAAGCAAATGTCAGTTGAATTAAAATTAGCACATAGGTTTCCAGTTTCATTTGGTTCTCAGGCCAAATAATGATATAAATACCACATGGAAAATTAAACTTACACTCCATGCTTTGGGGATTTGTGCCTTCCTTGTGCCAACTGAGTAGTCTGTATATTCATTTTATTAAAATAACTATTCAGTACAATCTTTGTCATGCTAAAAAATGAATAAGAGTAAGAGTTTTAATTTCAGTATTAAAGAGGTCATATTATGCTTTTCGGCTTTTTCCCTCTCCTTTATTTTGCATGTAATAGGTTTGCAAAGTGATAAAGCCCAAAGTCCAGCCCAAAGGGAGTTCCCATCATCCACAAAAACACTGCTCTGAACTGCCTGAAAACAGCTTGTTTGTAGTCCAGTCTTTTCCTTTGATCCCTGTGACAACACAGCAAAACACGCATCATAACACTCGCCAAGCAACTAGTCCGACACGCAAATACACCGGTGGAAAAACACACTGAGCTGCAGCACACACAGTGACAAGATGTCCGCTCACTGCTTCTCCTCTCCCTTCCAAACATGAGCTACCCTCCAGGCAGTCAACGGACATAAAGTTGTTACTGTGATGTAGAGACAGAGCTCAGTTAAAACTTAATGTATGAAAGATACATTTGTTACAGATTAATAACTCACCACTCTGAAACTCTTGCTCCAGTCTATGTTGCTAAGCTGGTAAGGGGAACATGTACAGCTGAACCGAAGCCGTGTTTGCCTCAGGACCCGCCCTACTCTGCTCCTGATTGGCTACCAGTCCTTAACTAGGAAGTGCGAATGCGGAACTCCCAACAAAGATCTTGTATTGGTGAGATGCATCACTCCATAGCTAAAACAAAGCCTTCAACACACAGGGTGAAAAGAGGAGCTGCAGCAATGTGCAGTATGACAAAATATATGTTGTTTTTGAAAATAGAAACCATGACCACTTTAAGTAGTAATAATAGTAGTAATACTAGTATGCCATATAGTCTATGTGTTAGAGGTATAATGGCTACTGAAACAGAGCTTAGTGTTGAGTGTATGCAAAGTCTGCATGAGATGCAAATCTTGCAATGAATGACATAGAAGTTAAAAAAGGCCACATAAAACCTTGCACATGGCTCAGAGTTGGTTCTGCAGTGCAGCCTTTGACTTACATGATGGTTAGAAGATGCTCCCTTGCCCTTTGTTTTGCCCTTCCCTCCCACTGCTGTAGCACTGCTGCGGCGCGCCTGCTCATGGTCAAACTCCAAGTCCTCCAGGCGCTGGGTTAAGGCCAGTTTCTGCTGGATGGCCATACGTAACAGAGAATTCAGGGTCTTCTTCTCATCCTCCGCAGCAGACAGCTGCCTTTGCATGTCATCCAGCTGGGTCACATACTCGTCACACCTGAGAGAAAGAGATGGGAGAGGCAGAGAGAAGAGTGCAAGAGACGGAAAAAGAAAGAAACTAGAGATTAACATTATTTCCAGCAGGTGGAGCAATTTGCCTTCAACTGCAGCTGCCGTCACATGTTTTCTCCATTCCTCAGACTGCATTTTCCAGATGGGAGGATGAGGTCTCTGCTAGCTGACTGGTAGTATTACATCAGACGTTTCCCACAATGCTTTGCTTCTAACGCACACATATACAGACACTCATACAAAATAGTTGTGCAGAATAAGCACTTAAAGGTTTTAACGTTTCTTTTTCATTAGTAGGAAATTGCAATTATTAGCAGGACAGAACAGATGTTATGCATTCTGGTCTGAGCCCCCAACCAGCTGGCCACCAGGATGCCACATGATGGTTCATTTCATGTTTGCCAAGAATGAAATGTAAACCAGGGAGTATGTATATTCATACCTTGTAGCAAACATGGCTCGAAGAGAGGAGAACGTAGCAGCATCCTCTTTTAGAGCCTTGAGTTCATTGCGGAGCTTCATTATTGTCTCAGTCACCATGGCCTTCTCGCTCTCATACTTACTCTTCAGGTTGGCCAGAGCAACCTCAGCCGTCTAAAGGGAATAAGATCTTATATCATTATTTATTTCTTACACTGGTGAGGTCTACACTCAGCGGTTATTTTTAGCTGAAGCAGAATATTCATTTCTGTCGTACTTGTCAGTTGGAGAAACAATGAACATCCTTCCTCTGAGAAACATACACAGCAGGCATGCACATTCACATATAGACACAATCAGAGTGGTCTTCTGACCTGCTTGTTGGCCTTGAGCACGGCTCTGAGAGTGGCGATCTGTTCCCTTTTGGTGCTAAGCAGGGACTTCAGTTTGAGGATCTCTCCCATGCAAGCCTCCTTGTCCTTGTCTGCCACTGTGCTCAGCTCCAGATTGGCAAGTCTCTGACGTGACAGGTCTGTGGTGCGGTCCACTGCCTGCTGCAGGTGGCGGATCTGGTCCCTGATGATTGCTACCAGGTTATAGATGTTCATGGGTTCTGGCCGGTGCTCTGGAGCTGAGGTAACTGTAGTGCCCCTCGAGTCTGACTTTCCAGGTTCAGTCTCAGAGATCAGGCCATTTGTGAGAAGTACAGAAGACTGGTGCTCCTTCCCGTCTTGCCCCCTTCTTACTATGGCCTTGCCTTCTTTGTAGTAGTCCAGCATGACGCGGTTAGGGGTCTCATTGTTGCACATACACACATGGTTGTAGAGATTGGCCAGCTCTTCACTGAAAGCTATGAGCTCATCCTGGGCCACATTAAGGCTGCCAAGTGATTCTCCTGCAGCCTCACTGACCACACGGAGCTCCTTCTCCAGGCGAGCCACCTCCGCTTTATCTGCTTGGCTAATCTTCTCTAGGGACGCCAACCTCGACCTCAACTCCTGGACGTCGCTCTCCAGCCGCGCTCGCTCATCTTCATACCGGGTTCGACACTCCTCGTACTTTGCCCTCAGAGTCTTCAGCTCCTGCCTTAACTCCCCGGCTTCAGACACGGCCACGGTGTACTTACACTGCAGAATCTCAGGTCCGTTGATGTCAAGCTCGTAGTAGTCTCCATCATCATGGCTGTCCCTGTCTTTTTCGCTGTCAAGGGCTGACTGTCGCTCCTTACTGGCCTGAAGTTTCCTCATTGCACTGAGGTTCTCGGTCAGCCTGTTGACAGTTTCCTTTTGCTCAGACACAGTCCCATAGGCCTGCTCCAAGTGCTTCTGGCTCTCCTGTAGAGAGTTGATCAGCGAGGCTTTCTCCCGCTCCACCTAACATAAAAACAAATTTTCAGTCAGTTGGTCCACTTTACAGCACATGAAAAAAAAGGTCAGCTGGAAGAATTACTCTCCTTGCCCTTCTATGGTTTAAGCCAGCATAGTTGTTTCAGTCTTTGATTTTAACAGAATTGAATTCAGTGAATATCCCATAAAATGTCCACATTTAATGAGTGTAAAAAATATATTTGATACCAATTGATATGACCATAGATGGTCTATAATCATGTATTTAGAGCAACAGGGATTGTTCTATTCTCACTTGTTGTGTACAGTCAAAGCTCTGACTGTGTATACCGTTTATATCTTGTGCAGCAACATTTTCAACAAACAACAACAAATCATATGTTTTTTTCTGTTTCTGAAATCCAAAATCCTTGTGGCCATCTTTCAAATAAACTGTGGGGTGAGGCAATAAATTCTGCTTTTTTAAAACCTTGTGCATTCACTTTAGATTTCACTGGGCATCGTGCATTTAATTAGCTTCGTCTATTTCGGTCCGACAAATAGATTGTCGAATCACTGGGAACAGAGAATTAAAGAGTGATTGCCACTAATGTTAAAACTGAAAAAGAACATCTGAGGCACTGCACTGAAGCTTAACCAACAGTCTCCTTTTAATAAATGTCTTACAATTTGTCTGAGATGGAGTTGTATTACAGATTGAACTGAAGGCCAGATGAAAATGTGCCCAAGAATAATTAGTTATTCAATTATTCATGTACACATACGTACTGTGTGATTTACACATGTATATTTTTGGTGAACGTTAAATCTACTTTTGAATGAATGTGTTCAATACAGGCAAGTAATGCTGGATGGTCAAAGAGCAGCTCATGGGCGTCATTACCTGTGCAAGCTGTTGTTTAAGTTTCTGGATCTCAGAGATGTTGAGCTCGCTCAGCAGGTCGTCTACCAGGCTAGGAGCCGGCTTGAAAGCCTCTCCTCTCTTGTTCACGGCAGCTCTGTTGACTTCATCACCTTCACCAGTCTTGGCCAAGCCGTTTTCGAAGCCTCTGATCAGATCATCATTGTCAGGCTCGGTGATGGCAGAGGGATCGTCATGGAGTTTTAGGTTGTCGATGGAGATATTGAAAGAGCTGTTGTACACAGAGCCCCCAATGGTCATATAGTGGGAGAGCTCCTTGCGCAGGGTGGCCTTCTGCTCGCGCTCTGTTTTAATGGTTTCTAAGGCTTCCGTCAGTTGTCGCTCAGCGATTTCTCTCAGACGCATGGCTTCCTCCAGCTGGCTGTGTAGGCACTGGGAGTCCTCCTCCAGACGGCGGATCTCATGCTTTAGACCTTCAAATTCCACCTTAGCAGATGGTCAAAAATATAAATAAGACTGTCAATAATTTTGCTCAGTTGATTTGTGTCCACTGTTTCTTCTCTATTAGGCCAGATGGCATATTGTCTGAAAATGAGTGAATTATATAAAAAAAATAAAATAAAATAAAATTAAAATAAAATTAAAAAAAAAAGGGGGGGGGGGGTTATTTTGACCCCCATTTTAAATTATAGCAAACTTCAAGTGTTGGAAAGGCGCAGTGTTTTTAATTAATGTCTTGTCACTTTCTTACGTGACACCAATAACGTGGCTAGTCTGAGTCATAAAAAGGTCCCTACTAACCATGATTTCCACCTAGCTCAAGAGGTGTAACAAAGTGAGTATCAAGTTCCATCTCCTTGTCTCACCTGGTTCTGTCTCAGCACAGACACTTGTTTCTGAAGAGAGATGTTCTCATCCTCCAGCTCGCTGTAGTCCTGCAGCAGACGAGCCTCCCGCACCTTGTACTCTCTGATGTCATCGCGCAGCTGACCGCGCTGCAGCTCTGCCAGCTCTGAATTCTGCACACAGCAGAAGAGGGGGAAAGAGATGGCATGCAGCATGAGAATGAACTCCAGTTAAAATAAACGTTCACTATCACTGATTGAGGAGTGAAAAATCACCCAGGCGGTGCACACTAACATCCTTGGGAGTGTGGGATCACCGTGAGTGAAATGAGGATCAGCGTGTCAGCATGTTTCACTTACCACAGGGGCAAGACTTTGGCAGGCACATGTGATGACGGAAGGAGGACATGGTCCACTTACCAATGCCATGCTACAGAGAGCCCTGGCGGAAGACATCCTTTGTGTCACTCACAGTGGACCATGACATCATCTTTCCTGCTGTTTTCACTGCAATCCTGCTAACTGACCATCCCCCACTACAAGCACAAACTTCAACTCTCTCACCCTGACAACTAGTGGAGGTTTGCATTGGGTAGTAGCACCAGCTGTGTGTAAGTTAGGGTGTAAAGACGACACTAGAGGATTTATTACCACCAGTTAGTCTGTAACTAAATCAGCTACTAAAATTGGATGCACCTTGATTATATGGGGCAAAACGTAACTAGTTTGGACGTGAAGTCATAACTTAGGCAAGTGGCCAATCATTGTTCAAAGATAGTGTTAGTTAGAAGTGTGCATTAGCTTTCTGGCTGGCATGAGCCACTTGGCATTGTAGTAAATTGTAGTAAACCAGATTGATACTAAAATATCAAATCAATAAATTAGGTTTCTACTGTATTACTGTGTTGCAAATGACATGCAATTAATGACAAATGATGCTGCGGGGCAGAAAAACAGCAGTTTTAGCATTAGTGAGTATAATTCCGTGATATTTTATGATTTATACCTACTCAGGGACATGTGTAACTATTTAGTTGTTACTTAGAGTTATGTTGTACCTTATCTCTGTAGAGCAACCGCTTTTATTTTAGTAGTGCATACATAACAACTAAGTAATAATTAGTAATGTTATAACTAGGCTAAGTTTGAACTTACAACTGGTGCAACAGGCTGCTGGTCTCCATGGCTCCATCTAAACTTCCATTAGCTTTACTAACCTTCTCTTTCATCCTACTTTGATTATAACTGATTACTTTACTGGACAGAGTCATACAAGTAACATGAGCTTTTCAAACACTAAAATACTTTGATTCAAGGTTACTGGCACTCATTTACAACTATCGGATAAACTCATCCAGATTTTATTCAGGAAAAACATTTAAAGTTTCCACATCTTTGCAAAATAAAAGGGTCTCATAAAAACGCACAACACACCACAGCTGTATGGTGGATCTGTAAATCAACAACGCCCAGAGAGCAATTTCACAACAGAAAGCTGATAAGATCCAGTTTTCATTGATATATACTTTATCAAGAGAATGTCTTGTAATTTTAGAGAGACTGAGATTTAAGACTCTTTATAAATTAGGACCAGCGTGAATTAAATACAACTTTATTCAAATGAGCATGAACATGTTTAATGTTTAATATTAGCATAATTAAACCATCACCTCTCTCATCTCCAGGGCAATAGACGAGAGGCGTTCGTTTTCAGCCTGGGCGCTGGTGAGGGAGGCTTTGGCCTGTCGGACCTCATTCTGCAGCTCAAGGACCTTCTGCTGGTAGAGAGCCTCCTTACTGGCAGACTCCAGGATCAGAGACTCTTCCCTGCTTTCTCCATCTGCTGCCACCTTCTTGTGGGTTGAGTAAGCTTGTCCAAAGGCCTGGGGACAGACAGAAAGAATGAACATCAGGGAAGGCAAACTACTTTGATCGAGGATTAATAGCCAACCTGTTTTAAGATGCACACAACAGATCAACAAGTATGACATTCACCGCATTTATTACTGGTTGACTGTTCGCCTCTCGTGTTACAGTGGACCATTCAACCAAAAGTGCTGTGTCATCCTGCTGCTACATTTTGGTGTTATTTCATGCTGTTCATATCACACACTAACAGAGCATGAGATTGAGAGCAAAGAGATTATTGCAAGCACTGAACACATCTGAATTTGTCATGCTAACATGTCAAACTGGAGCCAAGGGAGGCTGCTGTCTTCCAAGCCACATGCAGGGAACAAAAAAACTCTGTTTGGTCTGTCTTGGAAATCTGAGTTGAGACAACCAAATTTAAGTGACAGTTAAAAGTTGAACATATCCTAAATTTAAATACAGACATATATGCATGATTTACCAATTACTTTTCTGCATAATACAATGTAATTATAATAAAATAGAAACCTCACTATGTGTCCAATTGCCAATTCAAATCTTTGCAAACCCTTCCTTATCTTATACCCAAACTTTACCTAAGGGCAGGGTCTAATGGAGGTGACCCCTAGTTGGAATGCACGAATAGCTGGATACCAAGCAAAGAGTACAGGCTTAAGTTACCAGAACTGACAGAGTCAGCAAAACACATTAACACAGGATAAACTGGTTGATGTCAGATTCCCACAGCCAACTGACTGAAAGGCTCTGAACATCCAGCCAACAAGCACTGAGCTAAACTGGTGATGTAATAACTAATGTCCTGTAGCTCTCCCCACCGGCATAGAAATCGCTCATTTTCTTCTTCAGGAGTTTTCAGTCACATAAACTGATATGTGTAACAACTAAAGCACACTGGGTGCTATTGGATCATTCATTTCCCCCACCAACATTAGTGGCAAACTCTACTTAAATGGAGAAGCAACAGTGAGAATCATGAGATACCAAGAGAATGACTACAACAATGAGTCACTTAGTGACTGGACCGTGATATACGCCATGAATAACGTAACATGGACATAAAACACCATCAACACAACTGGGAATAAGTCATCAAAAGATCCACTGAGACTCATCCAGTGACAACACAAGTGAAGTCCTCATCTTGACAGGATGAAATGAATCTGCAATGTGTTTTGCTTCTTCAATGTGAGGATCTGATGCTTTTCTTTGTCATATATGATCGTATCCTGATTCATGTTCAAGGTTTCAGTCAGCGGTTGGTAGAATAAAACAAGTAATATGAATACATGACTTTGGGAAATTACAACATTTTCATTATCTGGACACATTTCATAGACCAATCTCATAGACCAATCGATAATGAAAATAATTTTTAATTGCTGCCCTAATTGAAAACTGGACTCTATCATATAGTAATGAGTAGTAACGCTTGTAATTAAACATTGCCTTTTTTACAGCTAAGAAAGACACTGACTTCTATCTGTTCACTATTCAGAGCAGTTATCTTTACACACAATATGAACTGTTTCTGGCTTCCTGGCTACCAGTGAAAAACCACACAATGAAATATCCCACTAAATTATTAAGAGTGAGAGATGGAGTTAGTTGATAACAAGTTGCGACCACAACCGCTGAATGTTGAGGCCAATGTGTGGAAGTCATAGACTGTGTATAGTGCCTTATGATGCAGTTCCTCTAAAGTTGATAAATTGAGCCAAAGGGAAAAACCCAACTTCTCTCTTGAAATACAGTCAGAATTTCCCACTAGTTAGGATATCAATAGCTAATGTTGCTTCTTCATATGTCTGTTGTTGTGGGAATTTTAAAAATCATTGGTTTATGAAGATGGATATAACAATGGAGAAATGTATAATAGTGTATGTTTTAATTTTTAGCCTCAATCACTGTCAGAGATGGCAGCAAATGGTAAACTTCCGCGTTCAGAAATCAATGAGTTACATCGCAGACTACCATGTTCATACTAAGATGGGGAAAAAAGCTTTTGTGAGAATATGGATATACGTAATATGGCCAAAAATATTATCACAATATCAATAATTATCACGATAATGTCAAATCATTATTTCTTTCAAGCTTAAAGGCTGATTGTGGTGAAAGTTGAAGAATGAGTAAATTTAAGTAAAATCCTTTTTCAGTCCCCTTTCCTTAACAAAATAAATCTAATCTAACTATAAAAATTAAGTGCTAATTCGATCCTCATTCAAATGAATTAAATCTACCACTTACTGAAAATTTGTTATATTATTATTGAGGAAACTTATATCACGGTATTGCTTTATTGCCCAGCCCTAAGTGAGAATTAAATTACTGGAGTCAAAATAGATGTGAAAAGAAATGTGTTGACAGCAGCATGATTTAAAGCCTTAAAAGTTTGATGCTGAAAGGAGCTGTGTAAAAGCAGTCTCCGGTAGCTGAATTAGTGATGATGACAGATGAAAACCTCCTTGCCATGTGAACCAAGGTCTCTTCTGAGCCAACCATACTGACAAATCGCAAAAAGGTGGTAAATTCAGGGAAACCAGATGAGCATTGTTATAGTCGTGGGTTAGGAATGTCTCTCCAATGAGCCAATTAGGACATCAAGACAGGAATCTCTTCAATTTCTCAGAATAAACAAGTCTCAAACACATTTCTTTTCTACTATAGCTTGACCCTTCCTGATACTTTTAGACTTAATAAACTGACAGCAGCTTGGCCACATAGGCATGTAGATTTGACATACTGCTGCAGCTGCAGACGTATGGTCAGACGTGGCCCCAACCTTACATACCAAAAGCAAATACAGGCAAGTGACCAAAAAGTAAAATAAATTGATGACAATATGTCATAACATTATGCCAGACTTAAAATACCAATTCGAGAAACCTTCAGCTAGTCAGTTTAGACTTAGACTGGCATGCTCAAGTTATGAGCCTCCAAGGAACCGGCCCGTGATTGATAACTCTGATTATAGACTGTGTGCTTCCGACTGACACGTTCAAGACCGTTCGTAAACAGAAAGCTGACAGTTGCTGCACCAAATTTATAACGGTTAATATTAGCTAGATTAACGTTACAGGTTATACACTAAGTGTTCACATGGCACGCAGCCAGACAACACACAAACACACACACACACATTATATATATATATATATATATATATACACACACATACATACATACATACACACATACACACTATATATATATATATATTACACACTATATATATATATATTTATGTTTTCTGGCTGCGTGGCTATGACTTAACGTTACGTTACCTCCTTAAGCTGATCCAGCTCCTGTCGGACCGTCTCGTACTCTGTCTCCAACTCATCAAATCGCTGCTTGAGCTGCTGTTTCTCCTCCAGCACCGCCAGCCCGTACTCAGCCGCCTGGATCTTCTCATGGGTCGTATCACGGAGCTCGCGGGTGAGCCGCTCAACCTCGACTCGAAGCCACTGCGGCCCGGCCTCTGTCACCAGCACCGCTTCGGGATATTCCTGCTCCTCCATAGACATCTTGGTGAGCCGCCGACTCACAATTGTAACGGGACCCAGCCCTGGCTGGCTGGCAGGAGCAGCGCAGAAAACCACCGAGACCACAAATCACTGCCTTCTTTGTTTGAGTCGCATTGTTGGGACTTAAACGACGTTCAGTTCCCTTCGCCTCTTCCCGCAGCACACTTCGACAAAAATCAACATAGACGATACTTTTGTCATTCTCGAGGAGTTTATTCAGCTGAAGCTGATAGAGGAAACTTCAGTTGAGATCATCACTGGTTGGAAAAAGCTACCCCTGAACGACATTCAAATATGTTTGACTGGGAAGGGAAATGTAGTTTTAAATGTAATGCCAGGACCTTAACTACCACGTACTTCAACTGTCACCTTGACGTCAAGTTCCAGAATGCATTGCGTGGGCTTTGAGGTAAGCTAGATGTTGCGTTCAAGTGCTCCTGGGATGGTCCTAGATCGACATTTAGGATGTCGTTCTTCAGACTTCGGTGTGTTCATGAGCGTCAGCGGTAATGTGTAAACAAGATGGACGGGTTTTTTTTTTATGTGATCTTGCATCCAAGAATGCTGAAACTGTTTAAAGATGAATTATTTTACATCATAAGTACAGTACCAGTTCCATAAAACCACTTCACCTGACTTGTTAATGCTAATAAATAACTAATCTAGGTCAATCTATGTGGACAGCAACTAAGGGTTGCAGCCTAAAAACATTTATAACAAAAAAACATTTACATGCAATACGTGAATTAATAAAATGCATTAACATTCATCCGCCATGTTTCTGCGTAATATGACATATTGGCAAGTCCGGCGGTACCAGCATTTTCGCTGACTTTCCGAATTGTTCCGAGGAGGTATTCAAGTAAAATTTCCCAGTTGATTATTCTGACACCACATAAATGCAGGGCTACTGAAGACGTCAATACAGCACTGCCATCTAGAGACTTCATAATGAAACTACAACTGTACAAGATAGATACTGTATTTAATTTATTAAAGGCGCAATTTGTGATTATGGTTGCAAAAAACGATCATTTTCATTATCAGTCGAATAGTTTCTAATTAACTGATTAATTGTTTAGTCTA
>NC_060167.1:20554026-20555466 GCF_021292245.1 Micropterus dolomieu
GCTGTGGTACTTCCTGAAACCAGATTGAAACTTTTCAAATATTTTGTTATTTTCCAGTACAGTGAGCAGCTGTTTGGACACAATTCTTTCTAGAATCTTTGCAATAAAAGGCAGTTTTGAAATTGGTCTAAAATTATGTGGGAGGGAGGGATCTAAACCAGGTTTCTTTAAAAGTGGGTTCACGCAAGTCGTTTTAAAATAATCAGGGACACAACCAGTAGATAGGGAGCTGTTGAAAACAGAGATCAAATGGGGCCCAACAGAATCCATTACTTTCAGTAAAAACTTTGTAGGTATTACATCAAGTGAGCTGGAGGACACTCTCATTTGTGATACTGTTTTTAAAAGCTCAGACAAGTCAATGGGATAAAACTGGTTAAAACTCTCTTGTTGCTGGTGAGGGACCTCTGAGTAAGAGGCCGTGGGGGTAATAGAGGCTCTGACTGACACCACCTTATTGGTAAAATATGATAAAAACAATTCACAGTCATCATCACTTCCAGCTGAGGCACAAGGAGGGGTTGGGTTTACCAGCTGAACCACAGTCTTAAACAGAAACCTGGGATTGTGTTTATGTGTAGTAATGAGTTCAGAAAAATAGTGTGTTCTCGCGTCCTTAACCAAGTTATTGTATTTAATTAATAAATCCTTCAGACTGAGGTAATGGACTTGGAGATTGGATTTTTTCCATCTGCGCTCTGCTTTCCTGCATTCCCTTTTTAGGCTGCGAATGCTGTCATTTATCCAGGGTTCCTTACTAGCTTTAGACGTAGGCCTAACCTTTAGAGGAGCAGTAATATTTAGTGACGACAAGCAGATATGATTGAAGTGATCGACCAGATTGTCGGTGTTGGAATCAGACAGGTGTTGGCTTTGGCTCTGAAAGAATGCGCAAAACTTTGAAACACTTTGTTCATTAAAGATGCGAGAACACACGGAGCTTGGTGAGGCGGCATGAGTAACAGGCGAATCGCAGCTAAAAACAGGAGGAAATGCTGAGACCCAGGGTAAAAACCAAGTGCAGTGTATGGTTTTGGGGGGCGATAAATTATAACAAATATGATAGGTTGCAGCCTATCATAGAGACAGTTGTTTGTGGCAGTGAGGCAGAGATCTGTTCAGTGACTGGTGGTGTGTCCAGGTGTGCTGCATGAATGATTAGTCATTCACGTAAGTCCTGTGGGGAGGACCGCACCACATGCTGTATGTGCTGTATGTTTGGGTGAAGTCCGTCTGTCTTAAAAAGAGACATTCTTTGCCAGAAAATATTAAAGTTATCGACATAACACACGATGAGCCCTGCAGGCGGACTGGAGCCAGTCGTGGAGGCCAAGGAGTCTACTGAAGCGGCCAGCACCGCGACCAACTGTGGGAATGGGACCAGAGATAAAAACGGACTTTCCACACTGCTTTAAAAAGTAAAAAAGACGGTTAAAATCT
>NC_060167.1:20555486-20602668 GCF_021292245.1 Micropterus dolomieu
TGCAAAACTTTGAAACACTTTGTTCATTAAAGATGCGACAACACACGGAGCTTGGTGAGGCGGCATGAGTAACAGGCGAATCGCAGCTAAAAACAATACATCTGTGGTCAGATATGGTCATGTCCACTAATTCCACCGAGGAAATGCTGACACCCAGGGTAAAAACCAAGTCCAGTGTATGACCACGGTTATGTGTTTGCCCTTTGACATGTTGTTTGAAGTTAAAAGAAGTGGCCATATTTAAAAAGTTAGTTGCATTAAGATTGGTGGGGTCATCAATATGAATATTAAAATCGCCACAAAGAACAATTCTGTCATAATTTAAAACCAGGGTAGATAAAAATTTGGGGGGCGATAAATTATAACAAATATGATATGTTGCAGCCCTCCAACTTTAAGAGTGAGAACTTCAAAGGAGTTAAATTCATCACCGCGTACTTGATGACATTTAAAATTTTTCCTATACACGCTCACTAGCCCACCACCACGACCACTGACCCTCGTTTGACTAAAACAATCATATTGAGGCGGAGACAGTTCAGCTAGCTGGCTATAGTCATTCATTTGCATCCAGGATTCAGTTAAAAACTTAAAAGATTTGCAGACAAGATAAAAATCATTTAAGATAAAAGTCTTACTTGAAAGTGATCTCACATTGAAGAGAGCCATTTTAAATGGGTTTGTTCTGGGTGCTGGAGTTGGTGCTAATCCTTGCTTGTCCTAATCCTTAAGAGATTACTATTATTTCTGTGTGGGATGTGCACATTTCAGTTTACTGGTCTATGCATGATGATGACAGGAATAGAAGTCTTTGGAACAGCGCTGGGAGCAGATGGCTTTACATGCCAGCAGGTGGAGACAGTTGTTTGTGGCAGTGAGGCAGAGATCTGTTCAGTGACCGGTGGTGTGTCCAGGTGTGCTGCATGAATGATTAGTCAGTCACGTAAGTCATGTGTGGACCGCATCACATGCTGTATGTGCGCAGCTAACATTTCTGAGCCCCGTTTGTTTGGGTGAAGTCCGTCTGTCTTAAAAAGAGACATTCTTTGCCAGAAAATATTAAAGTTATCGACATAACACACGATGAGCCCTGCAGGCGGACTGGAGCCAGTCGTGGAGGCCAAGGAGTCTACTGAAGCGGCCAGCACCGCGACCAACTGTGGGAATGGGACCAGAGATAAAAACGGACTTTCCACACTGCTTTAAAAAGTAAAAAAGACGGTTAAAATCTCATTTTGTCAGCTCAGACTGCTGAAGAGCTGTGTCATTTGTTCCCACATGGACTCTCACTCTATTGTAGTCGCATTGATTGCTACATTCGTAGTTATCATGTGTTTTGACAGCATTAATAAAATACGAAATGAGCAAGATTTTATTAATGTAAAATAGACGTCTAGAACTTTAACCTATAGACACATTTTCCACTGCAAAAACTAATTAGGCTAATAGGCTAACCTGCTGGGTGTGACTGTGACTTTACAATCACAGGTTCACGAGTAAACTGTGTCTTATATTTGATCTATACCTATTTTCATAATCAGGTAGCCGATTGCCACCGGCATTTTATCCCGTCGGGTACCGCTTAATAAATATAGCCTTCCTATTTAAAATCGAATGTAATGGGCTGTAGCACTTTATCATTCATTAAGGAAATTCCAGTCTGCTAAATGATCAATGAGGGTCCGCGTTGGCACGCATTCTTATTTCTAGCTCCACCCGATTAAAATGGAGGCTCTGCCTTTATTTACCCGTTGCCATGGTGAATCGTTTTATCGGAGCTCCATTGATGATGGCTTTTTTTCATCTCCACGCACGCGCTTCAATCAAACATACTCAGAGTTGATTAGAGTAAATTGAAGTAAACCACCTCCCGAGCAGGTTAGGTTCACAGCGTAAGTTGCCGGGGTTACAGACCTAGAGTTTATCTGATCTCGCTCTTTGAAACCGAAAACCCAGAGTTTCCCTCATCTTGGGCTCAACTTACTCAGAGTTTTCATTAAACCCGCTTTCTGAAACAGGGCCCCGATCGCGTATGTTAAGCCAGATAACGAAAACATATTCTGGGTATGTTGAACTCGCTTCGTGGTAGAGGCCCCAGGTGGTTTGGCATGCTCTTGACAGCGCGTGATAGCGTTTGTTTACGTTTTCATGTGGACCGTTTTTTTTTTTTAAACGAAGGAGGAAAAACTCCGGTTATAAGAACACCTGTGTCGTGTGGACTAGGCCTTATTCTCTGCATTAAAGTGCCCTACGTTATGTACGTATCTACTTTATAGTCACTCACAAACATACCAAGATCACAATAGTAAAACACATATTATATACTACTATACATACCCTACTTCTTCTTCTACTGCACCTTATGCAGTGCTCTTCAGGCTCTGTGCCAGTTAAACGGTGCCTATTGTTCGTTCATAGAATGGCAAACAGATAAACATAAAAACACAGAGCTTGATGTATAATTTTTGCCAACATGCACCACAATCCTTCAGGTAATCAACCTAAATTTACAATCACATCATGTGTTTTTAACAGCCTTAGTCCCACTCCTGAAAAATACTATAGTATTTTTAATTCTTTCATCCACACACAAACTACATTTTAGGTCACTGAAGACGAACCTTTTTGAGACTCCTGCTAAGGTGAAGATTTGCAGAAACTCTTTGCAGTGTTGGCTTGTAGATGGGGAAACTGAGTTTTGCTAACATTATATTTGAGTGTGATATTATTATAACTCCACTTTCCTACCAGAAATATTTTTTTCAGCCTTCTGATTGGCCAACATGGCTTTATGGTTAGGGTTATATTGCTGCCTGTTGGTTTGGCATGCTCCTAACAGCACTTCAATTGTGTTTCTCATGTGGACACAGAATTTTTTTTTAAACTAAGGAGGAAAACTCTGTTTATAAAAATACACATGTATGTGTGGACTAGGCCTTAAGTTCCTAATGTAGCTGTTTGGATGTAGTAATCATACTCTATTGTTCAAGTTGTGGGAGCTGATGACCCGTATTGCCATATGAGGAGTGCTGCTAAGGTTCATGTGCCAGTGTTTAGGCTGCATGTGTAGTGTAAATGAGTATGTGTGTGTGACAGAGTGACAGATGAAGGAGTTGGCTGTGTGTGTGTGTGTGTGTGTGTGTGTGTGTGTGTATGTGGTTGTGTGTGTAATGGCTGGCACAAGCAGCCACGTCTGGACTGTGGACTCCCATAGAGATGATGGTAGAAGTATGTGTTTAGTCACTTAATGTAACTGCTCATTTGTGGCTCACACTTGCACTGTCCCTGCTTGTTATCTTGAATGTGTATTTCTGCATGTGTGCAAATGTGAGAGTGTGGTATGTATTTGTTTGTGTGTGTGTGTGTGTGTGTGTGTGTGTGTGTGAGAGAGAGAGAGAGAGAGAGAGAGAGAGAGAGAGAGAGGGAGAGAGAGAGAGGGGGAGAGGCAGAGAAAAAGAGAGTAAAGGGAGAGTCTGGGCTGTGGTAGCTTTGTGTGGATACTGTGTAAAAAAGCATCCATTAAGTAGAATTGCAGAGCATGTGCACAGTGCAGCGTCAAACAGGCCTTCTTAAAGGGGAACAACACACGATTTATGAATTAATGCATTTGTTTCTCAGACTTTAAATAACGTATTGTTATACGTAACAATACGTAAACAAAGCAACTAACGAATACTATGTGTGACAACAAAATGTTCAATGAATCTTGTTGTTTTTGTAGTTTCTTTATACTTTATTGTTTTGTCCTGCTAACTCTCTCTTTTGAGTGATGCAAATGTTATGTAATAGTATTTTCCACGTAACATAACTGTACTTCTGACATATGTGGACTTTGCATCAAACCCACACTAGATTCAAGAGCCCGTGATTATCTCTCTATGACAGGAAAATTACAGTTGCAAACTCCAATCTGTGGCTAAGTCAGTTAAAAGATTAATAACATTATTATATAGAATGTTGTATTAGCAAATTATGTAAATGTAATGTAATGTATTAGCATTATGTAAAAACTAAGTAACAGTAACGCTAGAGTCAATAATAAATAATAATATTATTATTATACTAAAGCAGTAAATACATAGGTTGGTAAATTGTTTAAATAAATAATGAATGTAAAAATAGATACGGTACTAAAACTGAAATGTATTAATCTACATTTTAGTGTGTCCATAGTACCTGTTACATTAAATCACTCTGCTGATTAAAATAATTTTGTTCAGTCCAGTTTCAAAGTTTTGCAGTCACTGACTGTATTGTTTGTTCACTTCTTTTTCCTAAACTAAGGTTGCATCACCGTTGAAAAGCACTTTAGTACGTACATCAGAAACTGTCACATACATTAGTAGCACAGCAGCTTATTATTTACGACAGTTATGATTTTTTTTTTCTGTAGCTTTCGCAGTCTTTAATATGCTTTTAATGAGCAACTGAACATACTGTGTGTCATGACTGAGAAGACAACATCGCTCTCACTCACCAATGAGATGATCTGATAAAAGCTACTGATTTGTTCACTGACAATGGTTATTTAATACAGTCAATTCACATCGAAGCTTTGTTGTTAAAGATTTGTTTGTACATACTCAACACCTCAGTGAGTCAGCACTCACAGAAAGCTGGGTTCCCATTGTTGTTTTACTCCCTCATCTTTTGTTTCCTTTAGTTTGAAGTGTAACAGATCAGTTGGGTCATGGCATGATGTTAAAACATATGTTGGTTGTATCATATTTACAGCGCTGCACTAATGCAGTAGAGTGGAGTAACATAATTCATCTTTCACATACTACTGATGGACGAAATGTGTACATTTTATCATATCACTTGCTACCATTAAATTTAAACTTTAATTGTTTCATTAAAATATTTATTCATATCTGTACTTGGCTTACTTTTCCAGTGTGTGTGTATGTGTGTGTGAGAGAGTGCTTGTGTGCAAATGCCTGGGCTTGTGTAGGTGAGGGAGACTGAACTCGACAGAGTGAGAGAGTTGAATTTAACATGCGAGGCATGATAACTGAGGATGACACCAAATCAAAATGAAAAGAGTTGTTGTAGACTGAACAATAAAGACCGGTCATAAACCCAGACAGAGAGGTGGAGATACCTGTACATTTTAAGTTTTTGTCTCACATCAGCACGCATGCTATATTTACTGCATGGAGTTAGTAATCCAATACTTTCTTTGTGAAAATATTTAACTTAAGTGTAGCCTTTCCCACTGCCTGCTTGAGCCAAAACCTACAACCGAGAAATTCAATAAAGCTGAAGAGCCGAGCTGATTGGTTGATTTGCAGGGTGGCTCTGAAGAGCCAAAGTTTGGCTTTTGGGATCTTACTTTAATTTCCTGAGTTCAGCCATTGTTTTGGTTTCCATGACAGCTACTGTTTATCATACGCGCTTCCTTCCATGGATCTGGAAGCACTGACATTTGTGTTCTTACAGATTTACTGTACAGTTATGTAGCACTAACATTCACAGGTATACTGTGATGAACCACATAGAACCAAACAAGAGGGTTAAGAGGGTGTGTGTGTGTGTGTCAGGGCCAGCCCTGTACATCTGTGGGCCCTAAGGATAATGTTGGTGGACCTGCCTACCAGCTACCGTATCCAATTATAACCCTTATGCATTTTATGTGGACCTCTAGCCACATGATGGGCCACAGTTCTTTTACTGCTAATTTAATACACTCACACTTACACTGAAACTCTCAAAGTAAAACTGACTGACTGCACTTGCTTTACTGCTACTTTGTTTTTGTCTGAATGCTTAGTTTGCTACTGGCAAATGGAATTAACTGTGTTTGTCCCTATAGACTTTATACAAAGAGGTGGCTCCAAATCTGCAGCATTAAAACACCTACTCTTGATGTAGCTGAAAGATCAAATACTCCACAAAAGATTTTAGTTTGATTTTATATTTCTTTTTTACAGTATTATCTATACATCAAGTTAATAATTCAGCAATATATATATAGAAAAAATCAAAGACCCCTGCAAACCAAGTCAGTCCTTACTCGGTCAGACAGATTTGAAGGCCACTAAGCAGGATCAAATGGTGGAGATGGAGCAGAGTTCCCCGAAAAAACACAAAGATCCTCTCTTGTCGCCCTATCATTGTAACTAGCATTACATTGGCAACAACAAGTACCAATTCATTGTAACTTAGGGTTGCCATGTTGGACGATCAGTCAATTCAGCAAACGATGCATGAGTTTGGGGGTCCCTGGGAGGCCCTTAGTTGGCTTATAGGAAGGTCCAGCTCTAGTGTGTGTCTACATTTGTATGAGAGATAGGAGTGTGTGGGCTTGACTGACATGAGAATACTTTGTTCCACGTCAGGTGTTGCAGCATTCACGTTACAGATTTGAATTCACCATTTTCCTCTTTCTCTGAACTAACACTCATTTGCATAATACTGGCACAAGTAAACAACATCAAGAGAAGCTTTAATGGTTTTGCTAATGAGCTCAGTTGACACATCACGACACATCTAAACTTTGTTAACATTCCCATTCCAACCGCAGCTGATTGAATCCTTTTGGATGTCAGACACACGGCAGCTCTGCACAGGTCGTGCTTTAACGTAGACGGCTTATTTAAAACACCGTGATACTAGTGATAGTGAACTCTGACAGCTGCAACATTTCACAAACTGAGAAAGCATCTTGATTCAATGACTACATTGCCGTTCCCTCCTGTGCTGATGGTGTAAGTTTAGGGCAAAACTAAGTAATACATCACCAAGCTTATGCAACAAATATTCAGTGTGATGTTTGTTTGTGAAGACATTCACTTGGTAGTGTGGGTAAACTTAAGATGACCTGCGCTTGAAGTGTTTTCCTTGGCAGAGTGACATTCACATCCTCACACAACTCCTGCCCGCCCCCACAGTGCTTCACACACACACACACACACACACACACACACACACATTTAAACCTGTGGGTACACATGCACTACACACAAAGCCACATTTTTATACTGTACATACAAAAATGTGGGCTCGGCTATACAGAGCGATAAAGAACAGGGGATAAGAGCAGATGTCCACTACATTGTGTTACATTTTGTAACGCAGTTGCTGGATTTCAACAACACATTTTGTCACTGCTGTTATTGTTTTATTGATTGGATTTAATCAGTTGTTCAGTATTAAACACACATTCAACTATTTCCTGATGAGAAATAGCAGGTAATTATAAATCAGCTCTGACAAAATGTGAAATGATTGTACCTAGGATCAGCTAGTAAAGTAGCAGGCCTTATTAAAAAGACACACACGAACACAAACCCCATCCGTGACACACACTTGAACAGGCTTCCCAATATAGACTGCACACTCAAGCACACTTATTTACTGTGCAAACCTGCAGGAGTAGGCGGTGAAGAAGCACTAAATGCTGACCGCCTTCACCCCCCTTGGCTTGGCTGGATGGCACTGACTGATCTGTACAGACAGGGGAAGGAAAGAGAGTTAGCGAGAGATGGAGAGAGCAAGGGGGAGGGAGATGTAGCCGGGTGAGTGATGTGGGAAGTCCTACAAAATATATTGTGTGCAGAAACAGATCCAAAAATTGTAGCGTCTCTGTGAAACTCAGGAGTTATCTGCTCCTAAACTCCAGCACAAGAAAATTGAAGATGTAACCTTGGGCTTTGGGAAATTGCAATGGCCAGTTTTAACAATTTTATTTTCAATTTGACATTTAATACACCTAATTAATGGAATAATATAATAATAGAAAATATTAGTCAATAATGGAAAATAATAGCTAACATACTGTATATAGTGTTTATTTTGTGGTTTCTGGCAGATGTTCTGGAACAGCTTTTCCTCAAAACTAGAGAATGACATATGGATTGTATATCAAAGCCTAATCCTATAACATTACATTATGACGTTAAAATTGGCTTGATATTATAGTTGCATAAACTAGCAACCTTGAACCATACAATGAGCATTCTCTCTTTTCCATTTGTTATGCTGGTAATGGACTATAGAGATATTTTATGGTCACTGGCCTCCTCCCAATGTCCTCATGCCTTCATTACTTAACATAAAGCATTGAGATTTATTACAGACCCTCCGTCAGGGTGACTGCCCTGCCTATTTGACTGGTACATTTAATTTATTGGTGCATATCTATGAGACCTTTGTTAGTTTGCATCCTGTTTGTGCTAATAGTATTTTCTTGACACTATTGTTTGTGGTCTCAAGATTTGTTCAATCTGTCTCTAAGGAACAAGCAGAGTAAGGTACTACTCCAATACATTAATATCTGGATCCTCTTAATGTAATTTACAGCACAGTATTTTACAGTTGAATGGTTCAGCGTCTCAAGGAAAAATATAAAATCAGATTTAGTAAGGTACAGTCTTTTTGCAGGTTTAATTTATCCTTTAATATTTATATTCTTCTGTAAAAGAACATTTGACAGTGACATTTTGGAGATTTGTGTTTTTTGCTCAGAGTTAAGTTACAGAAGATACAGTAAATACCACTATCATATCTGTATGCTAAATATGAAGCTAATGCCAGCAGCCAATTAGTGTTGTTTAGAACAAAGACTGGAAACGGGGAAACTGGTTCCAGTGTCTGGAACCTGGATCTTTCCAAAGTTATAAAAAAATCCAATGGCCAGCACTTTAAAGCTAATTATTCACATGTTTGGTCATTTGTGCAAGAATGTAAAAATGTAAACCATATTTAAAAAAACAGCACTAACTAATCCTAAAACCCACAACTTGTTGTTTTTGTTGTTACCTTTGGACAGAGCCAGGCTAGCTGTTTCCCCCTCTATTCTGTACATGCTACATCTATTGCATGTTTGTCTGTCCTGTAAGAGGGATCCCTCATCTGTTGCTCTTCCTGAGTTGTTTTGGGCAGTCCTTATCAGAATTTTGGGTCTAAGGAGAGATGGTGCTGTATGCTGTAGTTTGTAAAGCCCCTTAATTGTTTGTGATATGTGAAATTGGGCTATATAAATAAAATAGACCTGACTTGACTTGATTAGGGGTGGATGGGATATGGCTGGGTTGGAAGCAATAATGAATATTCAAGCACAGTATTTCATGTTGATATAATAAATATTGAATTGAAAATAGCTTAGGGATGTAATTAGTTTTGACACTCCTGGTCTCACTCCAGGAGGCTGCAGTTTAAAACAGTCTTTATTTAGATAATAAATGATAATATATGAACCATGGTGCTGTAATTGCAAGACAAACTGTTTTATTGTATTTTTATGACTCCATTTCTACTCTTTATTAGTATGAACAAAATTCAGTTAGTGATTTTCTGCGTGTAGTCTGGATGAAGATGCACAGAGCCTCGTGAGTGTTGCACACAGGCCCATCTGAATTCTTGATAGGTTTACGTTGCCGTTGTCCGTATGGCTCGATCAGATGGAGAACTATGTTGGGGAATGCATGGTTCAGCGGGTTAGCATCCTTTGTCATATGGTGATCTGAGATCTGTTAGTGTGTGACATGAACTGAGTTGTGCCTGTAGACAAGAACACTCACCCTGCGGTAGAGGAGGGAGCTTGTACAGCTGTAGGGGTTGAGGAGGAAAAGGTATCATGCTCTGCATGAGTTTAATATCTGATGTCAGCGTGCATTTTAGGACATAAACGTGTGTGTGTCTGTGTGTGTGTGTGTGATGTATCATGTTGTGTTGTATACCTGGAAGAGCAGGAAGTGAAGTGAACATATTAACTGCTGATTATATGCATATACTGTATGAGAAAAAGAAACATTCTACAGTAAGTCTCTTTACAGCACAAATAAACTAAGATGAGTCAGAGATATTTATGGTCATCCCCAAAGGCCTGTTTCCTCACTCTCTTTATCTCTCTCCCTCTTTCTCTTTCTGCTCACAGTTTAACATGCTGATCATTGAATAAATTACTGCTTAATTGAGAGGGAATGGTTATCATTTGCTATTATATTTAACATGCTTTTATGAACCAGGAAGTGGCAATTTGCATAAATTTACTTTGCCTTAGAAAGCTAAAATTGTTCTGACAATACATTATTTGCTGGTTTCAGTATCTTTACAATTATTACTCAATTGCGGCTATAGACCACACGGGAGAAAACATCTTTTTTTAAATCTGATTTTACATAGAAAATATGTCGACGTCTTGGTACTTCTTTTATAGATCTTTGCATATAAAGGCATATAAGGCATATAAAATGATAATAATAAACAAATAATATGTTCTTTTTAACCACCTAACTGCAGCCTTATTTACACCAACAGATTACTGCAGCAGCAGTTTACTGTCGGCCCTTTTGGTTTGTTATGCCTCTAAAATTGTTCGCTTGTCTCTCTGCCACTTCCATCCTCTTATGAATCGTTCTGTTCTCTCTGCTCCCTACGGCCCGAGCTTGCTCCGTCATAGTGGCAGCAGCCTTAAGCTTAACTCAACCTTTTACTTCAGTAACAAAGAGGCCCATGTCCCTTATTGTGGGCTAAGTGCTTCTCACAATCTGCAGTAAACTGTTGGGAACGAGCCCCGCAGCCCACAGTGCTCTTGCATTTATGGCGCCCACAGAGCAGGGGATTAAGTACTCCCTCAGGCAGAAAAGGTTATTATGTATATAACAATATACATGTGTATGTGTATTCTGTATTGTGTATGATAAGAACCCAATGGGCATCGTATGTGAAAACCTAAATGATGGACAGATGTTATGAATACCAGCCCTTGTGCAGCGTTTACGTGGACCTGCCTCATGCATTAAGGATGAAGACGGCCTCTCTGTGGTTTCATGTCTCCAGGGAGGTCCCAGGACTGTCCTAAACAGCTGAATCACCCTGTTGGTGGTTGTTCACCACCAGCATCCCACATACCTCACTGCACTAACATGCACAAACCACCTTTATCTAGCTATGTGTGACTCCCAATCGACCTCAGCCTGATGGCTTGATGTTCCTGTGTTCTCTCTGTCTTTGAAACAGCTGGAGAAGGGCACAATGCTGAGTTACATCACTGGTTCTACATATCCTCTGAAATATTTTACTCAAAGTGTGTTTGTCCCTTTTTTAACCTCTCTCGGACACATTCATGCATCGGTCAGCGAGTTTTCTGACTGATTGTTCAGCCTTGTAAATGGGTGTTTTCATCCACTTGGTGCTGTTTTCTCCTTATTTTATGTCATTGCCTTTTTCTCTTCCACAAAGGCACAATACTGAGTTGCAAGAGATAACTGACTAACAACACCTATGCAAAGCTAAGCAATTTTTTACCTTAATATGTTATATAATATTATGTTCAATTAATATTCCAAGCTAATGAAAAAAGGTTTTGTTTTGTTATTTTTGAATTACAAATCCAGATTTCTGACTAGTTTTTTCCTGTCATGTAGACTCAGAGGGTACATGCATGTCAGTGGTCAGCTGTCTGTCCACTGGATTCTTTGTGGTGTATTCAATGGCAAAACACTGAATATGTCTTGTAAGTTATTGGACTGAGAGGTTGGTTTGGTGTGTCGGGGCCTTACAGTAACACTTAAATCATAACGCCAAACAGTCTTACTAAATAAAAATGTTCTTAAAACTCCTAACATTCTTGTGCAACCAGGGCCAGGTTTATGATACAAAAAGTTGCTTTGTCTTTACTTTATTGAGCACATTCCTGAATGGAAATGTTCACATAAGATTTCTTTCTTCTCCGTCTGTTTCTGAGACATTTAAAATGTGTTCTCTTTTTTTCTGTGTGTCTGCAGGAAACAGTTGAGTATGCCTTCCTCATCATTTTCACAATTGAGACCTTTCTGAAGATTATCGCTTATGGTCTGGTGATGCACCAGAATGCGTATGTGCGAAACGGTTGGAACATGCTGGATTTCGTCATTGTCGTCATAGGGTAAGTCCTCGAGCTCAGTTATTTCAATTGATTTATTTTACAGTCGCGAGGTTTTGGTATTTGGGGTTTGGATTTGCACTTTGATCTCAGTTTGACAGTTGCAGTTTACAGTGTTTCTGAGAGAGTCAGTGTTAAAGTTAAAGTTGCTTAAGCCTCTGCTCCAAGTGCTAATAGAGACCCTCATACACCCACAGTATATGACCCAGAAAAGACAGAGAGAATAAATCAGAGCTTTACCACCACTGGAGTGAGTCACCATCTCTCCATACTTCATCTCTTCTCCAACACTCCCTCCCATTTTCCCTTTCCTCTCCTCTCACTGTCTGTCTTTCGCTCACACTCTCCCATCCTACTCCGGGTTTGTCTCTGTAGCACTTTCCTATACTTCCTTCCCTTCCATTTTGATCTCTCAAATGGTTGTACACCTTGCTTTACACTTTCCCACCTCACTCTGCCCTCATTCCTATCTCCTGCATACTCTCCTCTAGTTATCTTCATCCTTATCACAGCTTATCTTTTTTCTCCTCCATCTTCCTTCCTCTTTCTCTCCTCTAACACACATAGTCCAGTGGATAGCTGGGTCAGATCTCAGCCAGTATGCGGCATGCAGGGTTGATCTGCCATGCAGTCAAATGCAAAGACCCCTGCTCACACTATGAAGAGTGACTGTTGCTGCTAAATCACTGAAATGACACTAAAATAAGACTTGCCAACCTCCGATGTCAAAATATCACTGTGTCAATGTGGCTCTGAAAGGGCTATATAAATTCATGTCAAAGGTCAAAGTTCAGGCCACTTCACAACCGGCTTCAATACGTTTGTGTGATTTGTATTTATAGATTACAGCAGGTCATGTCATGGTTTAATAGAGGTTAGAAAAATTTGTAGCTGCTTGAAGCTTCAGCTGTGCTTGGTGGAGGGTTTTACATGTATTTTTTTCATTCAACCATGCTTCATAGGAAGGAAAGTGTTGAAAAATATCAAAGGCTTCTGAGATATAATGTTACAGTGAAAAGCATATTTTATCTGACTAGTGCAGTGCTTGTTCAAAACGTGCCTGATTGGAATGGGCTGATTGCTTGGCCTCTCTTTTCAAGAACCGCTCATCCAAACCACTTCACACTCACACTTCCGTGGGTCCTGAGCAGTACACCTGCCATGACATACTTGTGTCCCCTAGCAATCCTAGAGTATACATGTGATTTGTATGTAAATGCTCATAATATTTTATAGCCTCATCTGTTGTTGAATATACATATATATATATATATATATATAATCAATAAATCAAATTCTCTGAAGGAAAAAAAAACATCCAGTATCTGTGGCTGTTGCAGGACTATAATAAGTGAGGCTAATTCATTCATTCTAGCAGGAAGTTGAAGGACATACAGACAGACAGCAAACACAGACAACTTCAGAACAAAACAGGAAAAAAGGCAAGACACAGATACATGTAGTGAACAGACAGAGCACACATAGACAAACTGTAACTTGACACAGACAGGCGCCGAACACACTACGATAAAAATACAGAAACAGGTGAGGACACGGACAAGACAGACCAACACGCGGACCAGGATGAAAGAAACAGAAAAACCCAACTGAAAACAACAAACCAGTAACCCAATCTAAGAACCCAGACACAGAGCCAAAACACAGAACTAGGACTACACACCAAGACATGAGGATAGGGGACTAGCAGGGACACATAAAATCACCACATGTGATTTGTAGTAAATGGGCTAAAACATTTTAAACCTCTTTGAATGAGGAGGAGACAGTTATCCAGCTTGACCAGTAAAGAAACCTGAACACTTTTATGAAAGCGGTTCTCCTCAAGTAAATTCAGTACAAATGTGTCGATATGTGAAGGATGGTTTTCTTCTGAAGATGACTGGATGAGTAATGAAACCCCAGTGGCAGGCGGTCAGTCTTACAGCTGTGACTCAGTAGAACATAAGTCTGAGCAGGCTGCGCTTATAGGCCCTCAGAACTCCTTCCAGCCCCTATCGGCAGCTTCATTCACTTTAGTCCACAGCTTTGATGTGATGTGTCGAGATGATTTCCCCTCATGGCTAGGTGAGGAATGTCTAACTGACTGTAATGAAGTGTCCTCTCTCATGGTGAGAGATTCATTCACTGCCGATTTCACTGTGTTACTGCAGTAGGAAATAGGTCTTCTGCTACATTTATCTGCAATATACGTACGTGCAGTTAGAACAAATTTAATTTAATTTACTTTTGTCAGGCCTTAAATACATACTATGATTATATGGAACCTACTAGTTCAGGTTTTATACGATCTATTAACAATAATGGTGCATTGTATTTAATATACTGTATGTGTAGGACTCTTATTAATCCCACTGTATCCTGGTGATGTCAGTATGGTTTGTGGGTGGCTGTAAAGTAAACTGATGCAGCATTTTACATTATAGTTTCACAGCTAAATGATACTTCAACAACGTAAAAAATAAAAGGCTCTCTGCCAGGAAAGAGCTTTCAGGGTGACATGTCTAAGAATGGTTTAGGCTGTGGTAGGCTATACCTAGTTCATTTAAAAAAAAATTTGTATCGGGACTTTGTTGTTAGGTTTGTTGTTTGTTGAGAACCAAGAGCAGACAAAGACACACAAAAGCAAGAAACAGAGGTTGTCGGCAGAGAGTACGTTATCACATGACTGATACAATCTGGCGCCGAATGTCTGAAGATCTGTTTTTTTTTAGAAGGAGCTTGATGAGGAGATTGTCAGTAGGTGCGCCGGAGAGCCAGGTGCCCAGGGAGCGCCAGTTGATTTTCACAATCATTTTTCTAACATTAACTTAGCCATCCTTATTAGCTAGACTCCTCAACGTTTTTGAAGGTGGATCTCCGACATTGACAGCGTTATGTTGGACAGATTTGTGAAGCGCTGTTCATGGATAGATTTGTGCAGCGGTGTTCATGATTCTAAGCATTCAATTCACACACGGTCCATTGTCAATGTGTTTGCATGGGAGAGACAGAGAGACAGAGAAAGAGAGACCGAGCAAGAGGAGGTGCTGAGCGAAAGTAGGCCAATGCCCTGCGCACAGCTCTGTGATCAAATACGATTTTACCCATTTTAAATAGCTGAAAATCAATATGTGGCGGTCAGCGTTGATAATGTTGCGGCCCGCCACAAATAAATCAATGCGTGGGAAATACTGGTATTGTAATCATGTCCCTGAATAACATTAGCCTATTGATGTGTGAGATTGATTGATCTGAGGATAAATGACATATTTTTACTAAAGTCCATTTCTGAATAGAATGACTTAATGTTTGAATTAATTATTCAGTATCATGACTTGGTATTAACATATACTTAGCTTGTAGATTCAACACCATTCACTCATTATTACCTGGTACTTGTTTTTCAAACTAAGAAAACTATCAACATTAACCAATTAACCACAGAGTAACCACAACTTTTCAGCTGTCAGGAAGAGTGCTGGAAGAGTCCACAAAATTATGATGGATGATACAATGCAATCTGCTGTGTGTTCTGTTTAGTGCTTGGCCTCTGAAATTGTGTCCTAGTAAGACAGTGAAATTAATTAATGACAGTATTTGATGATTGATAGACAGCATTGCAGTCTGACACAATCGGTGTAAATGTTATGATGCTGAACCTAATTTATGTAAAAATACATGCAACAAATTATTATTTTCATGAAGGATTAATCTGCTGATGTCCAGAGCCAAAGGTGGAAATTGCACATTCAGATTACTATCGTATATGACAAATAAAAGCATCTAATCCTCACATTTGGAGTCTGAAACTTCCTTGAAGATGTACTATAACAATTAATCAGTTACCAAAATAGTAATTTTCTGTCTTTCACCTAATCAATCAATCGTCTAATTATATAAGCTCTTCTAATATTAGATAAGGAACTTCTGGAACATATAATATGTAGTAGTTCAGACGCAAACCCGTTATTGTGTGCTGTACAGCATGTTTTCCCTGGCGGACTAATAGTGTGAGGTTCTTTCTTTGCTTTCTGACAGACTCTTCAGTGTTGTCTTGGAGCTTTTGACCAAAGAGGAGAAGTCGGAAGGCGAAGGAGATACTAACCATCCGTCAATGCACGGACATGGGGGTAAACCAGGTGGATTTGACGTTAAAGCCCTTCGAGCCTTCCGTGTATTGCGACCCCTGCGGCTGGTCTCAGGAGTACCCAGTAAGTAGTGAGAACTGCAGAGCTTCATATACCAACACACAGTCGACCCATGTTAACTTAGTGTAACCCAATACATACGAGTTGCCAAACATTTTCTGTATATGTTGTATAATGGTCGAGTCCTTATAAGTCCCAGTGGATTGTAGGTTACACGTGATGAGTCCAGATGGTCTGTGTACCATGCCTAAGGACTGTTCAAAAACATCTATTCATCATCTACATCAACGCCCTAGAGTCATGGGCTCTGGCTGTAAAATAAACAACAACAAACTCAGAGCAGACACTTCTGACATATTTATGAACTATATGGGGTTGTAGATGTACTGAATTATAGATGGAATTTGTATCAAATTTGTAGGAAAAAAATCCATTTCCTAAAAACACACTCACTTCTGTATGTTGATAAACAACATTTTAATGCTTTTATATCCTCAGCCCTCAGCCATAATTTGAACCATCATGACTTACATACATGCAACAGTTTGTAAAATACAGTTATTACTGTTACTCTTTTAAATGAGTGTCCAATTACCTGCATTCTTAACTTAACCGTTTAAAAGTCAAGATCAAGATAATGTATGTGTATGTTCTTACTTTTCATTCATTCACACACCTGTGTACAGAAAAGCGTCATATAATGTGTTTATTTCTTCCTTGTCCAGGTTTACAGGTGGTGTTGAACTCCATCATTAAAGCCATGGTCCCTCTCCTTCACATTGCCCTCCTGGTTTTGTTTGTCATTATCATCTATGCTATTATTGGCCTGGAGCTTTTCATCGGTAAAATGCACGCAACCTGCTTTATTCCTGGTACAGGTACGCCATCTTGATTGTCTTTCTTTACATATAATATCAAACCATATTTGTAGTCATGTAGGCATGCTGTAACAAGCAGCTACTATTAAGCTATTTTATGTATACTGACCTTAAAGATACTATTAATGTCATTGTATTTTAACCAATAGCAACATGAATTTCAACTTAATTCTAAGGTCCCAGAGAACAGCAGCTTACTCCTTGCAGATGAGAAGTGAGGTGGTCACATTACGCTACATGAAAAAAACCTCCACCTCTCTTGAAACTATTTGTCCTCCAGGTCAACCTTTGTTTAAAGTTTAGATAGTGTACGGTGCCTTTTTTCCTGTGTTGATTGTTTCTGCTGACAAGTAATTTAAGAATATCTTGCTGAATGGGACATAACAGGCCATTTTTATCTTTGTAGTCTTGCTCGAAAGTTAAATAATTATGGGCCATACATTTGTAGGCCATATATAACAATAAATTGTAAAGATGGGTTGGAGTTGTCTGGTCCACGTTCTATAGTTTGGGAACCCTGTTTGAAATCATTCATTATTTCTAATGCAGTCATTTTTAGCAATTACTTAACACATTCTGATGATTACAAACACTGTTTTTTCCCTCTCACTCTCTGTAGATATGATAGCAGAAGAGGAATCAGCTCCATGTGCAATCTCAGGGCATGGGCGCCAATGCCCCGTCAATGTCAGCGAGTGCAGGGAAGGCTGGCAAGGTCCCAACGGTGGCATCACCAACTTTGACAACTTCCTGTTTGCCATGCTAACTGTGTTTCAGTGTATCACCATGGAGGGCTGGACGGACGTGCTGTATTGGGTGAGTTTCTCGCTCTGCCCTCCCAGTATCCTGTGATTGTCTCACGCCTTCATCTGAAATGTCTGCTCAGATCAGACACACAACAGTAATGTGAGTGACATTCTGATGATGAAGCTGCTGATAATTTCCCGAGGCAGCTCTTATCACTCTGATGATTGATTGACTAAATGATTAAATGCACTCAACAACTCACAATGACAATATGATGCTATCCTGGCACTTTAGTATTCCTGCAAGCTCGCTATTTTTCTTCATCTGAAGAAGAGGCAACCTTTGTTCTGTTCTTCTTTTCTGGCAGTTTTTAACTTTAACACTCTCTTTCACCCTTTCCTTTCTCTCTTCCCACTCCTCTCCTTCCTCTGTGGTGCTTGTTCCTCCAGATGAACGATGCTATGGGCTTAGAGCTTCCATGGGTGTACTTTGTCAGTCTTGTGATCTTCGGCTCCTTTTTCGTGCTTAACCTGGTTTTGGGTGTGTTGAGCGGGTAAGCACCTTCCTCTCTTTGCAGACAGAGACCCTCTGCTTGATTTCAGGTCTGAGGTTCTCTGTTCTACTATGTGTTACTCTCTGTTAACCGGCTACTTTTGGCTCCTGTAGGTCAATGACGCCATCGGATGGGAAACACCTTGGATTTATTTTGTTAGCCTGATCATACTGGGCTCCTTTTTCGTGTTAAACCTTGTATTAGGTGTGCTAAGTGGGTAAGAGGCAACTTTTGCAGTGGTTTTGGTCTGCAGTGTACAAGGCATGTATGCAGTGGTTTGTTGTGCACCCTGGCACTGCTTGATATGTTTGGGAAATAGTGTTAGCCTATAAATGAATATATTCTATGCTGCAGATTCTGGATGTAAGCCACTCAAATGCACAGATCCTGACAGCCTTCGTACAAAAAATGTATATATTAAACCCGTGGTTGGTTATTCAGCATTAGGACCTAAAGATAAATGTACATTCATTCTAGGCATTCTTCTCTGACCTCTGTTGGCGTCAAACTATCACGTCCTTCCCATGGCAACTGCAAAGTGAGCGTTTCCTCCCCATCCTGAACACCACCCAACCTCCTGAGAGAGAAATTAATCGTATTCCTCGCCCTTCACTCCCTCTGCGCTCCTAAGCTCTCTCAAACCCCAGTTTGCTTTCCCAGCTCTGTGGAGTGGGGGTGGGGTATTACAGTAGAATTAACTCTGGATGGTTGACCAGCCAGCAAAGCCTGATTTAAAAAAAAAAAAAAAGCCAACAAGTTTAATATAATCATCAACTCGGACAAACTTGCTGTCTTGTCGGCTGCTTTAGATTGGTATAAATTATTATCTCCATCCATTCAGATCTCTATCAGTCTTTTTCTAAATGCAGTTACAAATGCTGCTTTACCCTCTCACCGTCAAGCACCTTTGTATTGACCTTTTTAATTATCATAGCTAAAATACATATTTTTCTCAGTAATGACAATATCCAACCATGCACTGAATACATGTTCCTCCTGTCTTTTCAATCCCTACATATAGTAGTTTCCACAGTCAATGTTTTACATAATTTATGAATTTAGATGCCGTGCAAATGTTGAGTGTCTCTTGAAACCATCTGTCTACCTAAATTGCCTTTTCTGTATGATTAAGATGCTCGCCTGAAGGATAAGCTACTGTACTGTCGGGCTCTAAATATAGTGCTGTTGTCTTTCAAAGGTATACATCTCCCTCCAGTGGCTAGGGTTCACAAAAACACACGAGGCATTGAGAAGTGATTGAAGTATTTAAATATGTTGAATACAATATGGACAAAGACAATATACAGGAAATACATAAATCTTCATTTGGTGCAGTGGAAATGCCCTATTTTTGATGATTAAGTATTATTTCCATTTGATTTGATTTGCTGTGAAAGACAATTTCTCTTTTTGTGTGTGTGTGTGTTTTTGGTCATTTATGCACTCCGGTGTATTTGTATGTGTTTGCGTGTTTTTGTGTATCTGTGGTTCTGCAAACCCAGAGAGTTCTCCAAGGAGAGAGAAAAGGCCAAAGCCCGTGGAGACTTCCAGAAGCTGCGTGAGAAGCAGCAGCTAGAGGAAGATCTCAAGGGTTACTTGGACTGGATCACTCAGGCTGAAGACATCGACCCCGACAACGAGGATGAGGCCGATGAGGAGAGCAAACGCAACCGTAAGCACCGTCTCCTGCTCCCTCCGTCATGCAGCTAAGAGTGATGCTGCGCTGGCATCACAAGCACCATTCAGTACAGCAAATCTGTTCCTGCCGTTAAGTAAAATGTCCATTAGTATTTATTATTGTTGGCTTGAGAGGGCTGTGATTTCTGCCAGAGTTTGTACAGAAATCTATAATGTGTCATAGGGGGAGTTTTGTAAAAAAAAAAAAAAAATCCTTTAAAAGAAGTGGATTAGGTAATAGATCATTTCTCTCTAGAGAAGGAACATTTATCCCATAACACCGTTTGAAACAGAATGGTTGCTTTTTCTTGCATTCCTGTGTCCATTTTGGTGTAAAGTGCTTTATTTATCTTACTGCCCCAGATAACTGGTCAATCACGTTGAGACATATGTGGCACAGATACAGACAGTGTTAATTATGGACAAAGAGCCATCAATCTAAAACACCACATTCAAGTTCTCTTATTTCAGCACTACAATTTTCCAACAACTTTTTGCAATCATGCAGGAAGAAACCCACCAGAGGAGAGCACTTCAGCTTTCTCCACCATCAGTAGCATCAATAGTTCATATAGTCCAGTTCATGCAAATGTTCTGTGGGTCTAATAAAGCTTTTCAAAAATCATTTTGGGAATTGTAGGAAATCACTAACTGAAGCAGAAATAGATCACGCAGATTGATCAAATGTGGTGGCAAGTAAAAGGTCTGTTACTCTACAGTAATTGCAAAATATCTCTTGGGATGTCTTGAACATTGCAGATTGACACAGTTTAATAATGTTTGATGATGGAAATTTTCCTTAAAGGACCAGTGTTTAAGATTTCTGAGGATCTGTTAGATGAATATGGCAGAAATGTAATATAACATATGTAAGTATGTTTTCAGTAGTGTAAAATCATTTGAAAATAAGAATCATTGTGTTTTTGTTACCTTAGAATGAGTCCTTTATATCTACAGAGGGAGCGGGTCCTCTTCCATGGAGTCTGCCATGTTGCACGAGTGCCGTGTTTCTACAGTAGCCCAGAATGGACAAACCAAACACTGGCTCAAGAGAGGGCCTTTTGCTTTTGTCGCGAATTTTGTGGCCAACACATGTTCTCCTACACGCTTGGAAGGGGAGGGTTGGGTGAGGGGTATTCAGTGGGTTGCAATCTGCAGCCTCACCGCTAGATGCCACTAAATCCTGCACACTGGTCCTTTCATAATGCAAAATTATCGGCGGTATATCTTTGCCATACACAGATGCAATGCAGACACAAACACATAGATACATACCTGCATGTAAAGATGTACTGAGAAAGAGATCTTTCCCTAGAGGTGTTTCATGTAAACACATAAAGGGTGTTTGAAGCATAGATGTACAGAGCCTTTTTATCTTCACGCTCAATGTATGTTACTGATGGAAGTGGAGCACCCTGCGAGTGCCACTAGAGTTTATCTCAGAAGGGAAAAAGGAAACAAAATATATTACTTGAGCAGTAGAAAAACTCTTAATCCAAATCCTCTTTATATAAGCAGCACACATGGAACTGCCGCTGATTCATCTTATAGTTTGAGCAGAGGATCTCTATTTTTTTGCACTTTGTATGCTCATTACGATCCCCCCCCCCCCATTTTTTGATGTACTCTGTCCATTTCCTGTTGACTCTCCCACCTGTCTTTCCCTCCTTATGCTTCATGTATAAAGTTAGACGTTTACTCTGCATTTTACTGAGGCAACATAACGTTGCAGCTAACATTTACCATAAAGTGACAGGCACCTAGTTAAAGCTGTGGAGCCTCTGTGTTACGAGGAGGCAGGTCCATACTGCTTTCTTCAACATCCATCCTGGCTTTTGGTGTCTGTCGACGATACAAGAGACCCTACTAACATGTTAACATGCAAATGCTTTAATTTGCACTCTAACATGTTAGTGCAGGGCCTCGTCACCTGCAGGCGCTTCCAGTGACTGACAGCTCTCCATGTTGTTCCTCTGCCCTCCTCAGAGGCCCTCTGGCGCCTGCTGCTGTTGTCATTGTTATTGTGTGATATTGATATTTTGAATACTGTTGTTGTCCTGTGGTGCTTGTCTGCTCTGACCCATTTTGATAGCAGCCCATTCTCGCCCCCCATGTCCCTCTGCTGTGCCATTGTGTCTGAATGCATGGACTTGCATGCATTACACATGAAGGGGTGACTCTGGCTGACCTTATTGAGAAGAAGAAAGGAAGGTTTGGGTGGTTCAGCCAGTCGTCCGACACTCATGGTAAATCCTGTGGTTTCCCTCCAGTGTTCTCTAGCTCTTGTGTGTGTGTGCGTGCGTGTGTGTGTGTGCGTGTGTGCGTGTGCGTGTGTGTGTGTGCGTGTGTGCGCGTGTGAGTGTGTTTGATGCTCAAATGAATCTGATACTAAATAAATCAGACCATACTATCTGCTGCTTCCTTCTTCTCTCACAAATTAAAATGGTAAGAGTTATTAATAAATTAATTAACAACAAAGTTATGAACAGGCAGAAAAGCATTCAACACAACATACTACTAATAAAATACATCTACTAATACATCCATCTGTCAGTAAAGAATTATAGTTATTTACAAATTATTTACTATTAATAAATGATCTATGCATATATTATGGGTGAATAGTTTGGTACTATTAAGAAAATTAAACAAGTAAGCAGCAGTGGCTTTATCATTGTGTGTTGTGTGTGGGTGTGTGGCCTAATGCAATACCTCATCACTTTGTGTTTTACTATTGTGCTAAACCCGTTGTGTCCGAGCATCACAGCCTTTTTCACTTTTCCTGCCTGTCTTGTTTTTTTCAAAGGTCTACTGGTTCTAAATTTTTTACAAAAAGCAGATCATTAACACAATCAATTAGTCTGATAGGGAGTAGAAATACAGCTGCCTTTAATAGCAGGCAGGCCCCGTTTCCTTCCCAAGTCCCATTTCAAAAGCAGGGGCTCAGTATGAATAGAGGAAACAGGGCTAAACCCAGATCACTACTCCAGCAGTCAGCACTATTTTCAGAGCTGAGAGCTGTCCAACCACTCAGGAATCAAAGCCAACATGTCTACATAAGCTAAGAAGCAGAACACACCACATTCCCTCATATGAGTTAAAGCACCGAGACGTTTCACACAGTTAATCATCGTCTGTCTGCACCGACAGCCTTTCCAAAGCGCTGGCTGTACTTTGAGTGTAGCATTTCAGAGACAGCTCTAAGAGCTCTGTCCTTCTCGGTCTGCTCCCTTCTTCCCCTCTGATCCTTATTGTCTGCATCAGTCAGCCCTTGTAGAGCAGCTGTCCACTCGCCTGTCCCATGTCAGCTCCCTTTCAGCACTTGGTAAATGATACTAATGATGGCAGTGATGCACACCACAGCACACTTAGCCCCTGCCTTCCCATGAGGTCCAAAGTTTTTTAGCTTTTATCAGAAATGCCTGATGTGATGCAGGCGGTCTCCATCTTATTTCTTGTCACACTTCTTCCCCCTGGGATGCAATGCACTGTGTCTATCTGAACAATCTTGTGCATGTGATTATTTTTTTGTAAACGTCTGCTCCATTTGCTGCTGCAGCGAGCGTTCCAGCCAGCGAAACAGAATCTGTGAACACCGAGAATCAAAACGGGGAGGATGAAAAGACGCCATGCTGCGGACCTCTGTGGTGAGAACGTACAGCATTTGGCACAACAAACCTTTTCAGAAACATGACAGTATAACAGTGTAATTACTTTAAACAGTACATCAGATCATTGATAAAACAGTCTCTCACGTCACACGCTCTCAGCAACAAATAGCCGTCCCCACATTTTACCCTCTAAGTGCTACTTTCTTTAAAAATGGTCAGGTGGTTAAATGCAAACAACTCACTTACTTTATAAACTTTAGAATGTCTTCCTGCCCTGTAATGCTAGTGACTTTTACAGTTTGGCACATTCTTATTATCCATCAATGCTCCTAACACATCTCTGCCACAACCTGCTTTTGTTAACATGGTCTAATTCTTCTTTCTTTCAGTCAAAAAATTTCGAAGTCAAAGTTCAGGTCAGTATATTTGTAGGTCTGTGTCTCTGCATGACGCATATCGCTGTTACTGTGAGGCCTATGCCTGCATTAAATTATACGGATGTTTTATTTGTGCTTGGCTTTCATTTTACTGTATTTAAATGAGACTTTGCCGCAGATGATAAATCAACAGCTTTTATAAAGTCAGCATGTACCATAAGGTATTTTTAGAGAATAGTCTTACGCAGTATTTTTCAGCTAATTTACTGTACAGTGTGACTTGCAAAAAATATATTGATGCAGTTCTCCCGTGGCCCCTCCCCCCCACTCCTCTGCATTCTTTTTACAAATGTTAAAACATAATAGTGATTTCCTTTATAATGTATTCTATTGTTTAGATTCTATAATCTATGTGACCAGATCCTTTTCTGTTTTAAGTCAATTTATAATGAGTCCCACTGCTCTTTACACTTACGTTGCTTTCTCTCCCTGCAGTCGGCGCTGGCGCCGCTGGAACAGGTTCTGCCGCAGGAAGTGCAGGTTGGCTGTCAAATCGGTGCCTTTCTATTGGCTGGTCATCATCCTGGTGTTCCTCAACACTCTCACCATATCATCAGAGCATTACAACCAGCCTATGTGGCTGACACAAGTGCAGGGTACGAAAACCACTACAGTACACATCTGAGTCTTATCAAAAGAAATTTGTTATCACTTTGCCTCATTGGCCTATTTTGTTGGTTCTTTAGTTAGTTAGTAGGAAATATCAAACAAATTTCAATAAATATAGGTGGACATTTAAATCACTATTTTAAAGTATTTCTTAATATTGCATAATGATAATGATAATTTTCTCTAAAATTAATTCATTTATTTGAATTAAATGTATTGTGTCTCTAGTTAACATTTAATATATTTTTTATTTAGTTTTATTTATATTTTATCTTAAAATGCTAAATCTCTGCACTCTCTATTATGTGTCACCCTAAACAGGTTATCTTTCTCTCCATTTATTTGTGTTTTTTTAACAGTCAGTCTTTTTCTCTGGGTTTCAGATGTGGCCAACAAGGTGCTGCTAGCCCTGTTCACATGTGAAATGTTGGTGAAGATGTACAGTCTCGGGCTACAGGCCTATTTTGTTTCACTGTTCAACCGCTTTGACTGCTTTGTGGTGTGCGGAGGAATCACTGAAACCATTCTGGTCGAGCTGGAAATCATGTCTCCCCTCGGTATCTCTGTGTTCCGCTGTGTCCGCCTGCTGAGGATCTTCAAGGTCACACGGTAAGACTGTTACCATGCTGTGTGTGTGTGTGTGTTTGTGTGTGTCTAGTATATGTGGGGTGTTCAATGAATCACCTTTCTCTCCATCTCTCTACTGCCCCTCGATTCTTTATAGTCACTGGCAGTCTCTAAGTAATCTGGTGGCATCTCTGCTCAACTCCATGAAGTCCATTGCTTCCTTGCTGCTGCTGCTCTTCCTCTTCATCATTATCTTCTCCCTGCTGGGCATGCAAGTGTTTGGTGGAAAGTTCAACTTTGACGAGACCCAGACCAAGAGGAGTACCTTTGACAACTTTCCCCAAGCCCTTCTCACGGTGTTTCAGGTACTGTACACCACGGTCACAATATAAGCATTTGTTTATTGGTGTATTTAGTGCATATTATGCACCATATACACCAATAACCAAGCTGATGGCAATTAGCAATAAAGAGTGCGAATGCTAAATGCTAAATCAAATTATATATTATGTTCTTTTTCAGATCCTGACCGGAGAAGACTGGAACGCTGTTATGTATGACGGGATCATGGCGTATGGAGGCCCTTCCTCTTCTGGGATGATCGTGTGCTTTTACTTCATCATCCTTTTCATCTGCGGAAACTGTATCCTCTGCCACTGATGCAAACACACCTGGAACTGATGAAGCAGCAAATATTCGAGTTAATCTACATTCATCTCATACACATACATATACATATGTGTGCTTTTACAGAGATAGTTGTCCTTTACTGAACACTTTACTCAGATATACTCCTAAATGTCTTCTTGGCTATCGCTGTGGACAACTTGGCCGATGCAGAGTCTCTCAACACGGATGAAGGAGACAAGAAAGGGTGACAGCTTGAGCTCCTATGATGGCTCTCTGTGATAAATATTATTCTAAATGTTAAATGATCAGCCGTATGCTCAAACTGTACTTTATTATTCATTACAGGGACAAAAAGGAGGATGATAAAGATGACAAGGTATCCTTAATTTCTTCCAGACACTGAATCATACAGTAGCTTATCTTTACAGTTTGAGGAGTTATATGCTCCTTTTCAACCTTTCCACTTCTCTGTAAGGATGAAGAGGAGGACAATGATGACACTGCAGCAGAGGAGGAGGATCCAGAAGTTCCATCGGGGCCTCGGCCGGTCATCTCTGAGCTAGTAAAGAAGGAGAAGATCACTCCTATCCCAGAAGGAAGCGCCTTCTTCATCTTCAGCAGCACAAACCCGTATGAAACACTTAACACATCATGCTCACACAGACCTCACACATATGGACACATCCACGAAGGTTGTGCCTCAGATCACAAAGACGTTCTCTCACTATGTTGTATTTCCTTTGTCCTCCAGGTTTCGCGTGTTTTGCCACAGACTCATCAATCATCACATATTCACCAACCTCATCTTGGTGTTCATCATGCTCAGCTCTGTCTCACTCGCTGCTGAGGATCCTATCCGAAACTTTTCAGCTCGCAATATTGTAAGTCCACAAACCACAGAAATGTATTTATGACCTTTAAGAGTGACGTTATTATTATGTTACTATATAATTTTAGTTTGGTTAGTTTGAGATGCAGTTGTTTCTATAATTCTTTGGCGCTTTAAATACTGGCCATACCGGTGGTTTTGCATGTTTTTGCCCATTAATTATAATTTGCATACTTTACATGACCACTGAACATTTTCCACAGCAAACACTTATGTTTCAGTAAAACTTAAATCAGTTAATATTATTTGATATGCAAGACAAAAGGAACTTCATGATATCCATTTTTTTTTTACATATCATTGTCTAAGGAGGAATTAAGGCGTTTTTCAGTACACGTTAAAATAAGAGAAGCAACAAACAATTATTTCATCAGAAAAATAATATCATTTTACCAGCATGAAAAGGACATTTATCTTTGGTGTCTGTGAGTCTGAATCTGCCCATAAATCATAGATTTTGTCATTTCTCTGCTGAGAGCTAGAGCTGTACTTTCTGTCCACTCTTTTATACTAAAGAGAGGGAGAAACAGATAGAAAACAATTATTGAGAAATAAAGTTTATTTTCCTTGTACGACATCTATGTCATCTATCCTGTCCATGAAAACACATTTCAAAAAGATTACTTGGCGTGACCGTATCTGCCAGAACAAAGACTGTTCCTGTCCTGCTAATATGGGCTGTCCAAATTAAATGGCGACATCTGGTGACCCTGCTCATGCTGGTCGGTTCCAACATTTGTGATTTAAGGGTTAGGTACTCAACAGCAACCTTTTAAATCCAAGTACAAAGTTCACATTATCTTTTATCATCTTTTCCATGACATTGTTTGTCACTTGGAATTGTTTTTCCAGCAACATAGCTTATGAATGCAGTGTTTTAAGCAGCTCACCCACACATCACAGATGTCAGTGTCCACAAATGCAGATTAAAGGAGAGTTTTTAAAAAATATTGCCGGGATTAATTTGTTGAGGACACAGTTTGTACAAAAAAAGGAGGCAATGATTATTTCACAGCTAGTGTCTGGTTTCTGCACATTTATTATTTTTTTTGTACTGTACTGATATGAAATGAACCTCCCCTGCTGCTATTTGGAAGTTTTGAACTTAGTAAGGATATGCAATTTATATTTTATGAGCTGAAACAGGCAAAAACACTGGAACAATCCTGTAAATCAAACAATTTAATTTTCGGTGCATTATAATTAACTAACTTTAACTGCACTATGATCACTAAGCTATGGTTTAGTTGATTTATGAGATATAATGCATAATAAATGATGGCGTCGTAAAATCAACTCACGCTTTATGGACTAGTCAGTGGATACTTTTTGCAAGTAATTAAATTTTACTGTGTGTTTACTCTAACAAACTCTTTCCAGAAAACGCTTCAAATGTTTTTTTTTTCATTCATCTCGTTTACATATAATGTATGAAGCTGCACAATGAACTGTCTTTGTTAAACATGTACGTTGCTTTTTGCAGATACTTGGTTACTTTGACTATGCTTTCACGGCTATCTTTACTGTTGAGATCGTTTTGAAGGTAAATGCCCTGTGTCCCCTGTCCGTGCTGTGACTAACCTCACCCCAATAACACTCCAAACGTCTCGTTGCCTTCCAGGTCCTAGGCTATGCAGATTATGTCTTCACTAGTATGTTTACATTTGAGATCATATTGAAGGTAACCCCTTAAATGACAACGAGAGCCTTGCTGCATTCTCTCCTTGTGTGTCACCTGCCACTCAGTACAACCTGGCTTGTTTGTTTCCTTTCTCTTATTTACTTTTTCTTCATGGCACCTCTTTTAAAAAAAAGCAAAAACTAAATATTGGAGTTGTTACTTTGCACACACCAACACAAACACAAGATTTGTTTAAAGTGCACTAATCAAAGAATCCATGTTGGGGGAAGGAAACATCACATCAGCATTACATTATACTCACATGGGTGTCACATCATTCGGGCAGTCATCGCTGAAATGATTTTGATGATGCAGATATATAAAACATGGTGCAACCCCTTTGTGCAATGCAACACATTTTACTGGGCTGTTCAGACATTGTTAAGGCATTGGCTGAAGTTGAGTTTGAGGTCATCTTCAGGGAGGTGTTCGAAGACGTAAAGTCAACTCCAGTCAAAGCTGACACCATGCCTCTCGTACTGACTGCTCTTCAGATTACCCATAAAAGAGGGGGCAAAACCAACCATGTTCCTGCCGAGCATGGTTCAGTCTGCTTTCCCTGACTGAGTGCATAGAAATGTGGAGTTGTGACTGCAGCCATTTCGGGCAAAACCCGCCAAAGTCCATCACTGTTTTACTTTACAAATTCTCCAGTGCTCCTAGTTAGCACTCTCCTCTCTCCGTCCCTCTGCAAGGCTCCACATTTACATGCACTCAGAAAATTAATCCTTTACTTTTATTATTTGAAGAAGAGTTATTTTGGCTGGTTTTTCTTCTCTGCCTGCTGAATTCTGCTGAAGTTTTAATTGGGAGCTGCTTCCCTTATTCTGAACTATTAAAGAACATAATGGAATGTGCTTTAAGACGACGGTCCACATGAATGTGACATTAAGGCCATTTCGACTTTCCAATCACTATAACTAGAGCTCTTGCAGGTAGTAAATATCCCTGACATCATGGCAACAAAATGCATGTTTTCTTGCCTCATCCCATAGTAGATTGTGAAATGAATGACTTACTACTACATTCATGTAGTTAAGGGCCGTGGGGGTGGCGATGGTAGCTTTAGCCTCCTGTTTCACTTCTCTGAGCTCGCCACCCCGAATCAGAGTGATCCAAAAGAGTGTGGAGACGTGTGCGCGTGTGCAAGGTTGAGAGTGCTGTATGTCAGCATATGTTTGTTCTATTTAAAAAGTTTGTGCTGTACATATCTCTGAGTCTTCTGAAGCGTGGAGCGTAAGTGTCTTTGTGTGTGTCTAGTGTGTGCTGAGTGAAATATATGTTTTTTTTTCTCTGTAATTTTCTCCTCTAACTTCCTCTGTCCTCTCCTCAGATGACGACATACGGAGCCTTTCTCCATAAAGGAGCATTTTGCAGGAATTACTTCAACCTCCTGGACCTGTTGGTTGTCGGAGTTTCCCTTGTATCCTTTGGCATCCAGTGAGTACAAGCAAACAGAAACAACATGAAAATTATAGGCAAACTAGCCCTAAAACATTGCGTTTTGTTTGCATGCCTTTGATGTTTGTATGCATATAATGAATGGATGCAAAGGTCACTAAGGAGACTCCAAATCCCAGAACTGGCTGTTTCATGAGCACTCTTTTTTTCTATTTATTAGTAACACAAAACACAGATAAAAATATATAAAAATACAATGTAAGGATTATACAGGAGAGGTAAGAAACCCCCAAGGGCTTATAGTAAAACCTCCCCTCTGGATTTTCAGTTTATATTATAGAAAAAATAATGAGAAAAATGGTAAATGGTTAAATAAAACATATTTAAACACACATACTTAAATTTTCACCATGACATAAGTATTTTTTTCATGTTTGACTGAAATACTGACATTAATGGATAATTTTTGATAAAGAGGGGAATAATATTTCAAAATAATTGTCCTCTGTATTTTATGGAATATTGTCCAAGTGTTGTATGATAATAAGGGAGATGAATATTCTTTGCTTGTCTAGTTGGATATGAATGGAAATCAGAGTTAGTTAAAAAAAAAACTGTTTGTATAATACTTTTGATAGGCTATGATTTTGAAAACATGCATTTATACATAAAAATATATGTTTGATCAATATTAATGTGCTGGGAGCTGATGGTTCATACTGATTTGATACAGTTTTTTGATTAAAATACAGTTTTTTGGATTAAAATAATTTTTTGAAGAGAAGATGGTTAATTATTGGCCCAAACAATGTTACAGTATATGTATGGATACATTAAACTATAAAAATTAAAAGACAGGTCTATTTACCAATGAACAAACTTTTCTAATTTTTTTTGCACACATAGTCAATGTGGTTTTTCCAAGAAAGTTTTTCATCTACTAATACACCTAAAAATTCTGCTGACGTAACTTCATCTATTTCGATATCACTCTGCTGAGTGCTTTAGGGTAAGTTGTTTAGTACTTAAAAGTTTACTGTCTTAGCTCCCTCTCCCTTCTTCATTTGTTAATGCTTTCCAGGGCCAGAAAGTACTAATGGACTTTTTTTGGCAACAATAACTATGGCAGAGAAACAAAATTTAGTTCCTGGTTGCTAAGATTCTGAAATGGTTCCTGGACTGGACTGGAAAAGGTCCAGTGGTAATAATGAGCTGTTTGTCGATCCTTTTCTGGAATATCTTGTTTTTAAACTACATCCATTTTGTTTTTGTTGTTCAGGTCCTCGGCCATCTCAGTGGTGAAGATTCTTAGGGTGCTTCGTGTTCTTCGACCCCTGAGGGCCATCAACCGAGCGAAAGGCCTAAAGGTGAGACCTCATCACAAAGTCATCCTGGTGCTCATCCACAGTAATAACCACAATCTCTCAATTCAGTACAGATGCCACAATGTGTAAACATCTCTGTCTTACAGCACGTGGTGCAGTGTGTGTTTGTGGCCATCAGAACCATCGGTAACATCATGATTGTCACCACTCTGCTCCAGTTCATGTTTGCCTGCATAGGGGTGCAGCTATTTAAGGTCAGCTGCACTGAGGTTGAAAAAAAAGCAGTTTTACACATGAAGCCAGAGATATTGCATTTAAAGTTTTAAAATAAGTATCAGTTGGAGGGCAAATATTTTGTTTCGTTCCACAGGGAAAATTCTATCGCTGCACGGATGAAGCCAAGTCCAGCCCAGAAGAGTGCAAGTTAGTTTTTCTTGTCTTGTTCCTTCACAGCTATTTACTTTTGACTATCATCCTGGTTTCAGTCTAAACCTCCATGCAACATGTAATTTTCTCACAGGGGCACCTACATCCTGTATAAGGATGGAGATGTGAACCAGCCAACCATCCACAAACGACTGTGGCACAACAGCGACTTCAACTTTGACAACGTCCTCATGGCTATGATGGCTCTGTTCACTGTGTCCACTTTTGAAGGCTGGCCTGCGTAAGACTTTAATTTTAAATCACATGTCAAAGCTTTCAAAATGATACCACAAGCAGTCAGATCTCCATATTATCAACACCATTTAAAAAAAGTTAAAATAAAAGTTTTATCTGTGAGACACATTTCGTACTCACTCATAGATGATGTCTTCAGTTAGCTGGATCACATACTGTCTCTGTTTTCTTCTCTACTCAGGTTACTTTACAAGGCAATCGACTCCAACAGGGAGAACCTCGGCCCCATTTACAACTACCGTGTGGAGATTTCCATTTTCTTCATCATCTACATCATCATCATTGCTTTCTTTATGATGAACATCTTTGTAGGTTTTGTGATCGTCACATTTCAGGAACAAGGAGAGAAAGAGTACAAAAACTGTGAACTGGACAAGAACCAGGTCAGAGTTCAAAAAATGTGGGTGTGTGGAAGCAGCGGTTTGTGTGTGTATGTTTAAAATAGTTTAAGGAGAACTTAAGTATATAATATGCCATGTTGAGCACTGAAATGCTTAAATACTTTTTATTTATAGAGTTAGAAGATTTTAACTTCAGAAAAGTTAATAAGGCTACAGTGGGTGCCTTGACTTTGTGGTAATGTGTGAAGAAAAGGCTGGGGCACAATAAGTGCTAATCATTGCAGTTCACACACAAATATCCCATCTGGTCTTTTTCTGTGAAAATCCTAGAACTAACTGTTACATTGTTAATATAAGTAGTCTGGGTTGGATTCAAATGAGAGTATCAAGTGTGTTCTTAACTGAGCATTAAAACCTTTTGTATGTTTCTGTGCAGCGTCAGTGTGTGGAGTACGCTCTCAAGGCTCGTCCACTGAGGAGGTACATCCCTAAGAACCCGTACCAGTACAAGTTCTGGTATGTGGTGAACTCAACTGGGTTTGAGTACATCATGTTTGTGCTCATCATGCTCAACACACTCTGTCTGGCTGTACAGGTAAGAAATCACTCGAGCCAACCAGCTCTGTTTCTGTTGAATGCGATCACATGTGACAGCAACAGTTATTCTTAAGTAGACTATAATTTGACACAAAAGTGAACATCAAATATATTTACAGGTAATAGGCATTGGTGCAATGATCTACCAAAAATATTGTCATTAGTATTGATGAATTGTTTTATTTTGTTACCAGTAACTTAACTGTCAACTTTCTACTTGCATCACTGCCGTAATTACTTTAAGCAGTGTTGTTTTTATCAAGTTACTATGTGTGCAATTTAAAAGGTTTTGACATTGGCACCCTCTAGTGGTATTATCAAAAAAGGACATCAATGCAAGCAATCCCAACAACAAGGATATAAATGGACTGAAGTCAACATATACACCATCAATGTTCCGCCAGTTAAAAAAAAAAAATTATTACATGTCATTTATTTATTTTTTCTTGCTGACTAGAACAGACTTTGTTACGGCTTAAATTAATTAAGTGCAAAAAATAATATAACCGATCCCTTTTCTTCCGTTTTCTTTAACCACCCCTCTTTATGTCTTTTCTGCAGCACTATGGCCAGTCGGCACTCTTTAACTATGTAATGGACATTCTTAATATGGTCTTCACCGCTGTCTTCACTGTGGAAATGTTTCTCAAACTCATCGCTTTCAAACCTAGGGTGAGTCATATTACAAATGTCTTCACAGACACCCATATCTACCATCAAACAGAGACAGAGATACTTACCCAAATAAACAGCAAGGCACACACAGATGTCCTACTTTAACATACATTAATTGATACAGTTTTATTTATCAAAGGAATTCTTTGATACTGAGAAGTACACTTATTTGCTTTCTTCTCAACAGTTGAATGAGAAGATCAATAGCACCTTTCCTTAGTCTGTCAAATATGAAGCTATGGCCAACCTAGCTTAGCAGTAAAACTGAGAACAAGGAAAAACCTTTCTGGCCTGACCAAAAGGTAAAAAGTCACATGTCAGCTTCTCTGATGCTGGTGAGTAGACATTACTGCTCCAGGCCAAGAGATAGTCCAACACATAACCCCTGTGGAACCACATCGTTTTGCGGATTAACTTCGGACAGAGCCAGACAAGCTGTCTCATCCTGTTTCCAGTCTTTATGCTAAGCTAAACTAACATTCTCCTGGCTATATCTGAGTGATAATTCCATCCTCTCATCTAACTTTCGGCAAGAGATGTTTCAACTTCTTAAAATGTTTAAGAATGGAGCAGCATATGTGAAGGTGTGCAAACTGATGAGCCAGTTGTTTTTTCCCCCTCAATTGCCAACAGCTCTGTGTCGCGAAGAAGGACAGGATGCTAGTAAGCGTGTGGGGTGCAGTGCTGACTTTCCTTTTTTTTTCTTCTCTATAATAGCATTCACTGTTTGTCAAGTTCTTGGCAGCAGTCTTTTTGCAAGTAATATTAGTATTAACATCAATTTGGTGCAGATTGAGTGCTCTGCAGCTCAACCACAATTTGTATAAATCAGTGCATTACAATCATGGGCCCTCCAGCTGCAGTAGCCAGCAGGGGTCTGTGTGTTTGAAATGATCAGAATAAGTGTACTGTATATGAATTTCAGTGTTCAAGTAAAGACTTTTTTTTTGTTTGTGCGGATCTCACATCCAACTTGCCCATCACTTGCTCCACCTCACTCAGGGCTATTTTGGGGATGCCTGGAATGTGTTCGACGCACTGGTTGTGATTGGCAGCATAGTTGATATTGTTCTCAGTGAGATTGATGTAAGTAATCTCAGCTACAACAAGACCCGCTGCTCTCTGACCTCGCTCTCATGTTCAGGCCACCTCGGCTCACACTGCAGGTTTCTATGGCAGGACTCAAGATTTCTGGCTTTATATCTGATCACTGTTAATACTTTATCTCCTTTTTTTTTCTCTCTTGTTCTCCCCCTGGTCCTGCCATTTCATTACGACCTTTCGCCCGTTCCCTCTTTACTTTCCACTCTTCCCTGATTATCTGTCTGATTCCGTTTCCCTCTCCTTCTCTTCACTGTCTCTTTGCCCTTACATGTAACGCCATGCATTAACAGCACTATTTCGCTGATGCTTGGAACACATTTGATGCCTTAATTGTTGTTGGTAGCGTCGTTGATATCGCTATCACTGAAGTCAATGTAAGTACTCCTTTTTTCTGCCTCCCAAGTTGAACTGAAGCCTTACAGGAAAGCCACATGGTGATTTCCTGAATTATTTGTTGAAATTTGATAGTGCAGTTGGTCCCAAACTTTTTCTCATGAGGACCCTAAATATGAAGCAAATGTCTGCTTGACCCTCTGGATAGGAGTTCAGCACAGATCAATCAAGGAGGATCAATTCTTCTATTATTGTTGTTCATTTTAAGGATTTTAACACTGTTAATAGGTAAAAGTAAGTAGTATAAACAGGTTTTAAATAAAAATGTTTTCCCTTATGTTTTTAATCATCTGACGACCCCTCACACTTAATTTGGGAATGTCTGGTGTGTTCAGTTGTGGCCTCTACTTTAAAGATTGTATCTGCTGAACTAAAAGCTTCCATCACTATTATGATACTTAGCCTGCTAAAACTTTGCAATGTTATTTGTGGAAAGGCATTCATAGATGTGAAAGTGCCATTGGCTTATTCTGTAAAGCTTCAGTTTGACCTTCATTTATGTCCTGTTGTTATTAGTGCTGCAGCCACATTATACTGAGTTAATTGAATAGTCTATCTTGTTGGACTTTTGCCTCTGCTAAATGTTTTGTGGTCAGTGTGTTGCAGTACTGTTTTGGCAGGGATCATGACAAAATGTATGTTTATGCTGATTGTTAACCCCTTGGACATGGCAGTGAAAATACGTGCCAAAAACAGGAATCTCTCATGTTTTCTTTGTGAACTGACCCCTGTATTTGGTTCAGAGCAGGATGATTTGTGATGTGGTTGTCTAATTCTTATTCTTGTTCGTTTTGTTTCCATAGAAACTTGTAGAGGCAAGTATGGCAATGAACAATAATGTTTTCTGTGTGTAAAACTGTTGTATAACAACTTTATCTTTGGGGACCCCTTAACAGTGGATAAAAAAGCAAATTGGTCGTCTATTGTTTTATTGACTCAGGAAAAAGTAGATTTTTGCAGTTTTGTAGCACCTTAACGCAGATTCAGTTTTAATTAAAAGCCCATTTCAGTATTGATCAATCAAGTCAGTCGCTTTGAAAATCCATGTGAAGGCTTAATAAAATTACTTCTTCTCTGCTTTAACCAGTTACAATAATCCTCCTCTCTTTGTGGTTTAAAAAAACACCTAAAACAAAGACTACATGTCTGTGATCGATTTGTCGTGCTTTGAGTTTAACTGGTAAAAAAATGGTAAAGATTGTCAGATTTGTAGTCCAGGATACAAACAAACACCAGGAATGCTGTGAGACCAAATTTTAAGTCGAGGAATAGTTATGGTGATGATGGTGCGTGTTAGGGGTGAAGTGTGCCAAAGACTCACTGCTCCACCTGCTCCACCTGCTCCACCTGCTCCACCGTCTCCCTCCTGAGTGCTCTCGTGTCTGAGCTGCAGTGCTGTTTTTCTGGAGTTATATTTCATGTTTTCTGAGTTTGTTATTCCAAAATGTGTGTCTGCATGAGTGTCTAAACAAGCACTAACTTTGTTTAAAACATGTGTTGTGTTGGGGTGTGTAGGTTATTATTGTTATGCATGCGTGTTTTACATGTGTACATTTTGTACTTTAAGGTGTGCTGTGTGTTTGTGTGTTGGGAATTTTGGGGACATGATGTTGATTTCACAAGAGCTTTCATATTGGTTCTTGTGATGTGCCTTTCATTCACCATTAACATTTATTTGTGGTTTGCGTTGCATGAGGATGTTGCTGTTTGTGTCACACAGCAAACTGACCAGATATTAAACTTTTTCCATTGGATCATTTGTAATAGTTGTGGGTTTGCATTTTCAGTTATTGATGATTTTTACTACTTGCTTGCCTTACCAGACATAAGGTTTGTGATTGTTTAGTTTTTGACCTGACTACTGTGACCTCTCAAAATGCATGCTGGGAAGCGTCAGCCATTCACCTCATGCACCTCATTCGCTAACATCCTTCCCATGTCCCGCCTCTCACAGATGACGCTTGGCCACCCGCTCCACTCCCCACCGGTCAGTTTTTTTTCCATAGAGCTTTGTGAAGTTTGCCCTTTCTCTCTTGCCACGCCCTTCGACCTTTACCTCCAGACAGAATGGCGCTGGAGCTCAGAGCTTGGAAATTGCCATCCTACACAACATTAAGGAAAAGAACTCTGAGAGCCAATAAATTTGTAAAAAGCTGGAAATCGTGATGAGATTTTTAACAAATGTCGATCCTTTGCTTTCCTTGAAGTTGTGTAGGCCACTGCAGCTTCGCAGATTGTTAAGATTATGCATCGGTATTAGCTAAAACAGATAAGTAGATATAGAAGCTTTTCCAGTATCTAAAACTTAAATTAGTCTTCAGTTATAGTCCTCAAATGAAAGTAAAATTCTAAGCGTCCTTTCAGTTATCAGGTAAGAATTCACCAGTGGATCAGAAGATCCTTATTTTTGTACGTTTACACTGATGGTGGTTTAATGCAGCTGAGTTTGAGGTTCTTTGATGATCTTGTGTTTGTGTATCTGTGAGTGATTGTCTCTGTGTTTTGTTCTGTCTTCCTGTAGTGAGCTCTTAAAGCTCAGAATGGAGCTCATGTGTAGCGCAGGTGTGTAGACTCCAGTCAGGTGCATGAACACTCCAACAGTAAATCTCTACTCTCTGCCTCTTCACACCTCTCTGCCTCTCCTTTTCTTACTATTACAGTATGACTCAATCTGTCTGGCTTTTTATCTTCTATCCCAGTATTGGTCTCCGTCTCTGGTTTCCTCCTCCTCCCTGTCTTTCTTTCTCTCTCCTTTTCTTCACCTCTTTCTGCACCGGACTGTGAGAGCGCCCTGCTATGGCAGTTTTGTTGCAGGGAACTACTGACATGCATGAGTTGCTGCATTGCTATGAGTTCACCAATGGCTCCTCATCATTCAAATGTCTTGCGTGTGCGTGCAGTGCTTTCCCAGCAACGCAGCAATGCTAAACGCATGTTCCATCAACGCTGTGGCCAGGATTACCTAAAGAACCTCCTCAAGCTAATTCTACCTTTTTTTTCATCATGCTCATTTTGCACCTCATACTGACAGTTTGTCAAGTATTGTGCTGAGGGATTTGAATGAAGTATCCGTCTGAAGTGTATCTTTGTTTTCTTTGCTGAGTTAATTTCGTTACACAGGTCCAGTCAAACCACCACCACTATGATTGATGTTTCTATTTTATTTGGCACCGGGACTTTCTCTGTGTAAAAATGCTCGCTGAATACTGCTGATATTCTATTACTTGCTGTTAATGGCATGAATTGCAAACAATAACTGTGTATCTGGGTGCGGATTTGTGTGAGCAACTGTGTATTTCAACTTAATTTTATCAGGCTCAATCTTTTTTTGGGGAGGGGGTGGGATCAGCAAGCAAGAAAAAACATTGTTTTCAAAATATTTGATTTACATAAAATCATCACAACCCAGAGGAGAATGAGATCCCAGCTGTCGTTCATGTTCTACTCCTATGATGGGTGCCATTAATGATGCACACAATGTATGATTTTTGTCATATTTTGTCATATTTTGATGTGAACTTGCTGCCTGAATCCAAAGTCTAATTGTTGGAATTGGCAGGAAAAACAAAAAATTAGCTATGAGGCTCTGTAAGAGTAGCAGCTTTTATCATGACATGAATTCATAACATTTGTCATGTCAGTCTGTTAACGTCTCATTAACATTGTCTAAAGCTCGGCAAAGATATCTCAATCCATAAAATCCATGTAATCCCATCAGTAATGACCTTCACACCGGGGGAGTGATAAAGTTGTGTGCCAGTCTTACATGTTACTAAGTGATGGAGTAATTTCATGTTGTTTGTCAGTATGACATGCGATTGTCAAGTTCTACATGGAGAATGTTAAGCCTTAAAACTGTTGTATGGCAGTCTTTTAAAGTGTTAAGATAATGTTTTGTGTCTGTCATTATATTAAGTGTACATAGACAGTGATACATGAATGTCTGTCTTTGTCATAGTGAAACAATAAGACAGTTTTGTCCCGTCAATGAGAAGAGTAGTGACTTTGTTCTGTCTACGTGTTGACTGGCGTTGTGTGATGAAAGACTTTTCAAATGTAATGTATACGTGTTTGGCCCAATGTGTGTGAGACCTGCGGGCTCTGTGCAAGTCATTAATACAGGTCTTTGATTTTAAAGCCAACGGAGACTCCTCAGGTGGATGATCAGGGGGTAAGATGCTCCGTACCCCCCTTCCCCCTCTTCAGGGCCATGCCATGTTTAGATCTGCATTTCTTTGTTTGGTATTTTTCTGTTGTCTATAACATCTCCAATGATCTATTGCTTATTTTTAGTTTCCATTCTCTTTATTTTCTTTTGGGAATTTTTCTCACATTTGTTTTTGTTTGTTCATTTGTATAAATCCTCAAAACATTTGCCTTTCATTTTCCTAAATGTTTGGAGTAATTGGAGTTATTTTTAAGGAGAGTGTGTCACTCAAACGTGACGCTGTGTGTCCTGTTGGGTGGGAGTGGTTTTGGGCCGCTCCTCACGTTTGTACTGTTGACACTGCTACATGGTCTCTGCCACCATTCTTGCGTGTGGTAGTGACCCATGGGTGACCCCTGGGATCAGGTCACCTAGCTGTGACCTGTGAACCTCCTGGCTGACCCATTCGGGTTGGCCCCACTGTGACTCCGCATGCAGTGACTCTGGACTGAGGGTGCCATGCTTGTGCAGATGTGTCCTGTCAAGTATGGCAAGGTTTTCTCCAGCATGCTTGCCTCCTTGCTTCCTCCCCTATAGGTCTTTACAGTGACAGGGCTCCTGACAGTGCTTTGGAGGCAGAATAACAGAAACATATCAGCTGCAGCTACACTGCTTAATAATGTTGTGACCAGAAATGGTCTAAAATCTACAGCCTTGCTGTATAGAATAACTGCAGTTTGAACATCGAATAGATGTTGCCACCACACCAAAAAAATAATCCATCAAATTCAAAACAAGGTTTGATCCAAACATGCAGTTTTCCATGACGCACAGATGCAGTGTTGCTTTGTAGCCCATATGTATCTGGCACAGGGGTCTCAGTTCAGACCTCCTCATCCCATAAAGCACAGCCAGGTACTCTGTGTTCACTACATACACTTTTGCTCTCCTGTCCTCTGACTCTGGTCTGTTTCTCCACAGAACACAGAGGACAGCGCTCGCATCTCCATCACCTTCTTTCGTCTCTTTCGAGTCATGCGGTTGGTCAAGCTCCTCAGCAGAGGGGAGGGCATTCGCACCCTGCTTTGGACTTTCATCAAGTCCTTCCAGGTGAGGCGCAGTACAATTGTCTGATCAGTGACTAAGTATTAAAGTCCGGCGTATTAATCTTTTTCTCCTTTCTTTCCTCTCTTTTGCCTGAAGGCTCTGCCATATGTTGCTCTTCTTATAGCCATGTTGTTCTTCATCTACGCTGTCATTGGCATGCAGGTCGGTGAAGAAATGTGATGCAAGTATATTCCCTCTGTCTTACCTGAGTTGGTAAGGGTGCAGTCAAATTAATGCGGGCAATATATCTTCTTCAGGTGTTTGGAAAGGTTGCCATGGTGGACGGCACACACATCAACAGAAACAACAACTTCCAGACCTTCCCTCAGGCTGTGCTCCTTCTCTTCAGGTGTGTAGGATTTTGGGGGCCAGGGTACATCGGGAAACTGATTCATTGTATTTTTAATATTTTTCTTTTTAGTTTGTGTATATATTTCTGGGTTGCCTGTTGAGTGATCCATTTGTATCCGTCCTGACTGTCTGTTCCCCAGATGTGCCACTGGAGAGGCATGGCAGGAGATCATGTTGGCCTGTATGCCAGGGAAACTGTGTGACCCAGAGTCCGACTACAACCCTGGAGAGGAGATGACGTGTGGCAGTGGATTTGCAATAGTTTACTTCATCACCTTCTACATGCTCTGCGCCTTTTTGGTACACACAAAAATGAAATTGTTTGGCTTATAACTAGTTATTTACTTTACAGTTCTTTGCCTTCTGTACTAGCATCACTAGAGCACCACAGGTTAAGATTTAAAATCATTCCTACATTATGATTTTGCTTATGTACAACCGAGGCCCATACAACTCTACAGATATTCTATAAACAGCATGGCTCCCAATAATTTGAGGACTAAACAAAGTGGTTATATGATATTGGCCATAACACTTCTCAATAATAAACTGTGCAATCTTTCCCATCTAGATTATCAATTTGTTTGTTGCCGTCATCATGGACAACTTTGACTATCTAACACGTGATTGGTCCATTCTTGGACCACACCACCTTGATGAATTCAAGAGAATTTGGTCTGAGTACGACCCAGAGGCAAAGTATGTGTTTTACCTATAGTATCTGTGGAGTGAATCTCTATTAGCAAGTAATATGACAGTTAAGGTCTTGAGTCTGTTTTGTTTCTCACACAGGGGCAGAATTAAACACCTGGATGTTGTGACACTCCTTCGTCGTATCCAGCCTCCTCTCGGCTTTGGCAAATTGTGCCCTCACAGAGTCGCTTGCAAGGTCTCTTCCCCTCCCTTCTTTTATTATCTTATTTCCAAAATGTACACAGAAATACTGATAATTCAGCTCGTCTGTTCTAAAACGTTAAAGGCCTCTGTCTGCTCTCTTCTTTCAGAGGCTGGTAGCAATGAACATGCCTCTGAACAGCGACGGCACAGTCATGTTTAACGCCACTTTGTTTGCACTGGTGCGCACCGCTCTGAAGATCAAAACAGAAGGTACCAGCCAAATAGAAGTCACATGATCCTGCGCTGCTTCTAGAAAACACATACAATACTCTGCTGATGCATTCACTACCTGTAATTATGAGCTTGCATGGATTTAAAATGGCTGAGTACTGGAGTGCTGGTGTCTCAGGGGTGTTTGTTTCCTTGTGGTGCAGGTAATCTGGAGCAGGCCAATGAAGAACTGCGAGCTGTCATCAAGAAAATCTGGAAGAGAACCAGCATGAAGCTGCTGGATCAAGTGGTACCCCCTGCTGGTGGTTAGTGAAATTGGCAGTGTCAGTCAATTAAATCACACACACTCCTAGTCCTTCTGTTACAGTTTGACACAAACCAAACTACAGCAGCTTGCACCGAATCTCACACACAAACACACACACACACACACACACACCATATGCTGGCCACTTGCTGTTTGCATAAAATTACAGAAAGCTCCAAACTGCTTTTTCATATCTTTGTCCTTAAATAAAATCTCACTCACGCACATACATTCTCACACACAAGTAAAGCTGTATTGTGCTGTTTCTGCTCTGTTCATGTTTCTTCTCCATGTGTGTTTGATCCACACTCCTCCCTCCTGCCCTGGATGCTGATGGAGGCCACTGACTGTCTGCTGGGCTTCGGGCTTGCATGGCCTTGTAGACCACTGTGCAAGTGCATGCTCTGTCTTTCTCACTAATCCATCGCCTTTCTCTATTTCTCCGCCTGTCTCCATTGTTCTAAACTCTGTCCTTTTCTCACTGCTTGAGCTCCCACAGCTTATTCTTCTCACACTGTTATATCTCTGTATCCAAAACTCTGAGGCTCTTCAGAATATTCTGAAGCAGTTCTGTTTTAGGGTGGTGGCATGGAACTAGTGTTGCCTCTCTCTCTCCGATCTCTATCCCCAGCGTGCTTGTTCAAAGTGATTCAGACCCCTGCTTCAGAATGATTCTCACATACTCTTCAAAGTCGAAAAAATATATATATATCATACATACATCTAAGAACATGCCCTGAAAGTACAAGCACACACATCATTTAACATAAAAGCATATATGAGCACAAACAGGTGAATTTTACACAAACATACTAGATGATTCATATAGTATACATTTATGACGCATACTGTAGATCTGCTTGCTTGCATGTGCTGAAGAAGTAAATTAAATATAAACACAAAAAATAATTTGGCTCACACACCCTCCTGCCTCCCAATAAAATATGTAAAAAGTGTCTCAAAGGTAAATTAATGTCAGTTTAAATTTAAATAAAATAAAAAACGCTAATTTTTACGTCTCTATTTGCAGCCTGTATGTAAATGCTAATTACACACTACAAGTGGCAGCATTATTTAATCGTACTGTAAGTTTATTTGTAGTCTACTGGATCATAATTCTGCTCACAGCGTCCACTTCATCAGTAGCCCAACTTTAAGGAAAAAGGACAGAGAAGTTACAGTAGTTATTACTCACAGCTTTCATGGATCACATTTAAAATCAAACACACATATAATGTAGAAGATCTCACTTTTATCATCGATAGCTCTTCGGATGTAAAAGTTCACAAACACAAACAAAGATTTTGCCGCAAATATTTGATTTTATGTTCTTTTTGAAACAGCGAAGGATCTCAGGTGGTGCAGATTGAGGTACAGTATATACACCATCAAGATGGATGTATATAATTTGGATATAAATTATTTTGGTTGATTGGGATTAAAGAGTGCCTCACTTGTCTGCAGTTCTAAGGTGATGGACCCACAATTTTAAGGAGAATGGACGAGGGAGGAGAAGAGTCTCTCCTTCTCTCTCCCAGTGTACTGTGTGTAGTGAGCTGCTGACACAGGAAGCATTTGTGTGGTCTGTTCACTCAGATGATGAGGTAACCGTGGGGAAGTTCTATGCCACTTTCCTGATACAGGACTACTTTAGGAAATTCAAGAAACGTAAAGAGGAAGGCCTGGTGGGTGCTCACCCCTCCCAGAACAACACAGCTATTGCTTTACAGGTGAGTCTCCCAGTGTTTGTGTGTTATTTACGAGAGAGAGGAGAGAGATTGTTTGAAATATGAGCATTGTAATTGTGTTGAGTAAGTGTGTAAAATGTGTCTTTGTGCATTTCATTCAAATATCATTACGTGTGCTAATGTTATGGTTTATGATCCAGCAGGACGTTCATGATCTTGGTGTACAGTATGAATCTGTTACTGTGATTTATATGTGCCCAGTGTGTGAATTTCTTGTTCGCATCTCTGCGTCTTTAAATATCATAGATGTTGATGTTAAGCGTATGTCATTGTCTCCAGCTATCATTCCATGTGTTTTCTGTGCATCACAGTTCACTCATCGACCCATGAAAATCACATGCAAAGCATGTTGCCATTTCTGTTACCTTATAATGTCGGATATATGGCTATAATGTATCCCCATATATCATTGTCAGTAAACATGACCAGCTTTAGTTAATTTATAATGACATTTTTTCTGTATGTTGTGCTAATGTTGTTAAGTACACCCACAAAGGGAAGGGTTAGGGTTAAAGTAATTATTTACTGCACTCACTGCAGCATGTGTTGGACAAAGCGCAGCTGGGTGGTCAGACGTTTCAGCTAAGTAATACTCACAGCAGGTGGCATTCAGGAGAGCACATTTGTCTGTCTGTGTCATCTCTCACAGTCTGTCAGTACTGTAAATGTTAGGTGTTGCATATTCCAGTGCAGGCATGTGTATGCCCAGTATGTGTGGTGGTTGTGGCTGGATGATGTCAGATTTCGTACTGTGAGTTGAAAGATGAAGGTCAAGCGTTTAGTCCTCTCATTGTCATGGTTACAGGCTGGCCTTCGCACCCTGCATGATATTGGGCCCGAAATTCGCCGAGCGATATCATGTGATCTGCAAGATGACGAGCTAGTAGACTTTATTCCAGAGGAAGACGAGGAAATTTATAGGGTAAACTGATTTAATTTTACATGACAGGAGGAATGTTTGTAGCTAAATATAAATATTGTGCTTGTAAAGTGTTTTTCATGGTATTGCACATTAAAAAGCTTTTTATATGAGGAAATGTGCTTAGAGAAATATTAATCAACAAAATATGAATTAGATGTACTGTCTACTCTAATTTATATTGCTACAATATGTAGAATTTGTTTATTTGGTTTATTTTGGCTTTCTTTGTTTTTCCTCCATTTCAATTCCAAGAAATTGCAAACAGTGCATTCATTTTGCTCACGTCATGTGTCATGAACCCAGCTTCTGAACTTCTTTTTGCTCATACAATTTCTGGAAAGAAAATCAGCCCCCAGACTTAACATCAATAGCACATTTGTTCTGCTGCTTTGTAAGAAGCCCTGGTGGTTTTACTTTGAGCGTTCCTTCACAGCGTAACGGTGGGCTCTTCGGTAACCATCTCATGAACGGCGGTCATCGGCGATCCAACGGCCATCAGACCAACGCCACACAGCGACCACTACAGGTGCAACCTCCACCTCACTACGCCCACATGGAGCAGCCGGTGGGACGCCTATCTCGAGCAAACGCAATGTCGCACCCCAACCACCACCATCACCACCACCACCATCACAACCGCCACCACAACTCCTACGGCAAGTCTCCCAAATCCACCAACATCAACCTCAACAATGCCAACATGTCCAGTCTGCCCAACGGAGGACACCATCGTTACTATGAGCATGCACCTCCCAATGGCTACCCAGGTCTTCGCAGCTCCTACTATGACTACGACAAGCCTCGGACACCCCAGGGTCAAAGGTATCCACACACTGATCATCGGCCTTTTGAAATGGTTTAAACAATAGATGTAGAGTGAGACACGTGAGTTGAAATATACCCTTTGTCTCTGGGCACATTTTGCTTGGAGTTGTGTTCTTGTTGCTAAACTCGCCAAATGTAGAAATTACATGTGAACTAAGCTTATAAAGTCACATCACATCATGATATTTTCAACACTCCCACAAGACAATGATGACAGAAAATCCCTTCTATTTTTGAAATGCAATCCATACCATGGTTTTTCTAAGTTAAAATTAGAACTTTTTGAAGATGTTCAAGTTTCATATAAAACCATTCAGTTTGACCTATTAGTCAAATTATTCAGACATTTTGGGAAATACTCTTTATTACAGTCAAGGGATGGTTAGCTTAGCTTAATATAAAGACTGTAAATGGGAAAACAGAGGTTAGCTGTTTTCCCATTTCCAGTCTTTACACTAAGCTAAGCTAACTGGCTGCAGGAGGTTGCTTCATATTTGCTGTAATCATTTGATCAGTCATCTCATCTAAAAATTTCGAACTATTTAAGATGCTGTGACAGATTTTGGTCCAAGTTTGTTTGCTCATATGGAATTTTTTTCAAAATACATATATGAAGGCATTAATATTTTGAATTAATGCCCTGCCCTAGTTGGTTGTGTCTTTCCTATTTAGCTTTCTCATGATTTTTGTGAAGAGATAGACTGTTAAGACATAAAATACCTAATACACAAAATAGCTCATAGAATATCACACAATAATAACATCTGACAGCAGGTATAAACATTTCAAAGTATATAGATATGGATTATGGATTTCCCCTTAAGTGCTGAAGGCTGAAACTTTAATGCATAGATAAAAAACAATTGAAGAAATTTCTGAAAGTATTTTTTGTTTCGCTGTTCTCCTTTCACGCAGCTATCTTTAGTTGTTGACAGCACATAACTGAGGGAATTTAAAAGCCATTGGTATTAATTTATATACCTTGAGTGCTTGCTGCATCAAGAAGACCTGTGGACTTTATCTGTTGTATAAGTATTTTCATGCCCACTGGCAAGACCCAGCTTCTTATCAAACCTTCCCTTTTCGCAAACCTTTATTGTAAACCCTTCACTTCATAATGGATCACAAGCCCACTCTCATGCCGACGGTTAATTTCATAAGTGAACAATATATACACATATCTCCTGATTTTCCATGTTCTGTTTAGTCAGCCGCTCCAGTATTGGGCCTGTTTTTCTTTAGTACCCAATAAGTTTGGGGGACAATTTCATTACTGCCACTCTGCAAAAGAGAAATGATTTTTAGTTTGGTTCTTATCTTAAGAATAGAAAATGGAATTGTCAACCAACACTGGAGTTGATGTCCGCCATCATGCTCTCTCCTCCTCATACATATATATGAGAATGCTGTATATGATTCATATACTGTATGATATATATGTCACGCTTTCTCCACCCTTTTCTCTGTGTTCTCTCCTCCCTTTCTCCTTCCTAACCAAAATTCTTTATCTCAACCATCCCTCTGCTTTCTTGGACAGAAGGCGCTACTATGAGACCTATGTTAGGTATGTTGATTTTCTAGGTTTGGCTCCAGCAATTTGTCTCAACAGCAAAAGAAGGACTTTATTGTTTATTATGGTTTTGGATCAGTGAATGGTTGCATTCTTGCTAAGTCAGTGTTATGTGCTATATGCTGGCCAATCATATGTCTGGTTATCATCTGCCACTGTTGATGCAGTTGGGTCAGTGCTTTGAATTAAAAGGAGAAATAATGTAATTGTTGGCCAGCATATCGCTGAGAGCAGCCCTGCTTTATGCATGTGTCAAAGTGACGTGTACGAGAATTTGTTTTAAAAACTGCACTGCTAGTCACCCCCCCCCCCCCCCCCCCAACT